>NC_057917.1:78849946-79450125 GCF_018873765.1 Telopea speciosissima
CCACCCCATGAGGAGGATTAGGTCATCACTATCAGATCGTAAAGTTCCTCCACCAACACAAGGGACAATGAAAGCATGTGTATGGGAAAAATTATCACCTCCAGTTTGCTGATCGGCCCAGTTCCCCAGTTCCTCTAATAGGGAGATGGTGGACCCCACCCGGGCAGGATGTTTGGGCATGGGTAGAGAGGTCATTTCAACCCCCCTTTGTTAGAGGAATTGGGGAACTGGGCCGGTCAGCAAACTGGAGGTGATAAAGATCCTGTGTATGGGGCATCTACCTAGATGAGATTTTTTATTTCATTGGGGGTTGGATGGTAATCTCTTATGCTCTTGTCTATGAGTCAGGATAACATTTTTTTTTTCATTACGAATTAGGTCATAGCTGCCTGGTCGTGTAGCCCCTGCACCAATACGGATCAGTGGCATGGGAATTGGTCATTTCACATACAATTTCGTATAGTCTTCTAATTCAATTTTGTCCTCTAGTGGGTTATATTTGACGCACTTAATTTCATTTTGTCGCAACTCGATGAGCTACGTGGCACTTGCTTTCTTTTGTCGCAACTCGCAAATGTCACTTTCGTAGTTCTCTGCACAACCAAGGGCAGAAACTGTTTAAGCTTTCCATCTAACAGAGAATTAGCCTACGTGGCCCTAAAAGCCACGTAAGCAACCAGTTGTCAGACTGAATCGAAAACTTGAAAGGTGGATCCGTGGTCCGCTTCAACTATAAAATACCAGTAGGACACACACCAAAGCATTTCCATACCCTAGTGGAGCGGGAACTACGACGCTTATCTCCGTCGCTCTTTGAGATTTCTCTCTCTATAGATCTAACGGTATATTCTTCGCCGGCGATTGTTTCAGGCGAATATTTGAGTTTTCTTTTCAAAACCATTATTTCAATTCGGATAGTTTTCCTTGGATTTTGGTATCCATTCGCTATTTCTGGTTGTGTTTTACTGGTTTCACGTGCTGCATGATCATCGGTAATGGCTTCGGCTTGCGTGAACAACATCGGAGTTTCGCCAGAGAGTTTCCTCGACTGTACTCCGACGTATCCGACGTACGGATGGTTGAGCCCTAGAATCTCTTTCAGTCGTGATTTCCCCGACGAAGAATCGAATGCGAAGACGTCGGCAACGGCTGAAAAGAAGTCGCATGAGAAACACGATCCCGAAGCTTACGGCAAGGATGTCGGAGATTTCGAGTTCAGGCTCGAAGATCCGGTGACAATGCTCCCGGCTGACGAGCTATTCTCCGATGGGAAGCTTATGCCTCTACAGCTTACAACGGTTCGTCCTTCTGTTGCTTCGACGGCGGTGACGTCTACTTCGGAGGAGATAAGGTCACCAGAGGCTGTCAAATCGCGCCGAAGAGCTGAGCTGTCCGGGACAGATCCGTACTTGTTCTCCCCTAAGGCGCCGAGGTGTTCGAGTAGATGGAGAGAGCTTTTAGGCTTGAAGAAGCTGCAGGGTAATCAAGCTAAGCAAGATTTTCAGAAGTCAGCTACGTCTTTCGCTTCTTCAAAGAATACTAACCCCAAGTCTTTGAAGCATTTCCTCCACAGAAACTCAAAATCTTCGTCAGCGGGTGTGGATTCTATGTTGAGCCTTCCGTTGCTGAGAGATTCTGATTCGGAGTCCATTTCTATTTCTTCCCGTCTTTCGCTTTCTTCTTCGTCTTCTTCTGGCCCCGACCATGAAGATCTCCCTAGGCTTTCCCTTGATTCGGATAAACCAAATCCGAGCCAAACAATTTCTCTGAGCAAGACCCCACTAAGGCTTAGAGTAGCGAAGCCAGCAACGGCGAGAAGTACCACTGCAATTGCAAGCGAGAACATTAGGCCTTTTGCGGCTGAGCATCCTACGGCGAGGGTCGGACGGAGCCCGATTCGCAGAGCTCCTGATTCAACCACTACTCCTGCTAGAGGGGTCTCTGTTGACAGTCCTCGGATGAACTCTTCTGGCAAAATCGTGTTTCAGAGCTTAGAGAGAAGCTCGAGCAGTCCGAGCAGCTTCAATGGTGGTCCGAGGATTAAACACAGAGGGATGGAAAGATCTTACTCTGCAAATGTCAGGATTTCCCCTGTTCTAAACGTTCCGGTCTGTTCACTTCGAGGATCGTCGAAGTCTGGTTCTGTCTTCGGGTTCGGGCAGTTGTTTTCTTCTCCACAGAAGAAGGATGGGACGTCCACCAAAGGCCACACCAACAGAAATCGCACTGACCGTAATTGATTTGGTTTCGGAGTAATTTGGTAACATTTTGAAAATTTTAACTTTCGTTTTTCTCCCACCCCCTCACCGTTCTTATGCTATTCCATTTTGCGGGGTCTTATTCGATTGAAGATATTAGATGTATATATGCGGGGCTTTCAGCTAATGTAGGATTTCTTCCATCCATCTGCAAAGGGTTGGGATCCTTTAGCTTTTCTGTTTCTTTGATTTCTTTTTATTTTGCTCTGTTTTTGCTGGTTCTTGTAATCTCTCCTTTGAAAAGGTAGTCAGTAAGAGATTTGATCCAGTTCACAAGATAATTTTTATTGTAAGTTTGCTGATTCTCTTTTGTGTATTTTGGTATATTCGTTGTGGATTTTACTAAGTTGTGCGTCTTCCTCTATACTGTTCTCAATAGCTTTTCCTGTTTATTTTATTTTTTCTTTTAATGAGTTTTTGGTGGTGCTGTTGATTCCTGCTGTATTTGCCATGTCTGTTTTAGCTTTTCCTGTTTATTTTATTTTTCTTTTAAAGTGGGTTAGGTCTCAGGTGTCTCAGGTTTTTTCCCCGGTTGAGATGGGTTGGTGCAGATTCCCATTGGCTCAAATTAATCCCTTCATGGTGAGTTTACCAATATTTGCAATCTTTTTTGGCTTTGTTGCTTGATGCTTCTTCTCCTTCTGAGCTTATTATTTGATGAACTCCTCATCTAGTGGGGTCATGATTTACATACCAAGGTTCCCTCATCATACGGTTCGTGAGGTTCCCTTAGGGATGCTTGACACATGTCAAACAAAAATCCAAGGGCTGGCTTTTCAAATATAGTTTAAGATGGTGGTTTCCAATGAACGTGTGATTCTGTCTCCACTCTCCTCTCTCCACTCTCCACTCTCCACTCTCCACTCTCCACTCTACTCTTTCCTCAAAACCAGACTTGCCTCTCTCCTCTCTCTATACTATTTTCAATTATAGTTTAAGATGGTGGATTTCTCTCTATCTCTATCTGTTTTGCTAAAAGATGGATCTCTAATTAAGGAGCTAAGGAACACTTGCTAAAGAAAAACCATGCATCCTGCATATGAGCTAAGGAACACTTGCTAAAGAATGATGGGATTATTAAAGAATGAGCTGCAGTGATTAATAATGAAGGTTCCTGTTTTGTTATTTTTAAAAAGATGTAAAAAAAAAGAGGCTTCAACTTCAATCTCCTCATTCCTATCCATTATCTCGGAATACTGTGGCATTAAAATTGAAGTTATAAGCAGGAAATTATTGACAAGAGTACATGAACAGGGAACTTTAATGATGACGGAAAGTCGAAAACAGTGTTGGCAAGAGTTTTAAGACTAAGAGGAGGCTTACAGAATTATGAGTTGGTAGGGCTTCTCAGTTTCTTCTTTCTACCAAGGAAGCTCTTGTGAGAAAAAGTGGCATCAATCTCAATTAGATTCTTTTGAATTGCAGTAAAGTTCCATTAAGAAGCTTAAACCCTCTTAGCCATTGCAAGCTTTATACTCTTTTTGCTTTTTGGGTAATAATTTATTGAAGAATTAGAAGGGAACAAGGGAACGGAAGAGGGGACATGAGGACTTGCTGCTTCAGGGAAAGGAGAACACCGTTGTTGGGTTATCGGAAAAGATGAGTACCTTCTTCAAAATCGCTGTTCTTAGTCAAATAAACTGCAAGACAATGTGATATTATTCATAAAAAGTATCAAATCTGAGAAAGAGAAATATAACGAGATCAGAGAGGACAGAAAATGAAAGCATAGAATAAACATGAAGAGTCTGGAAGTATAGAGAGGAGAGAGAAGAGCGTGGGAAAGAGGAAAGAGTGGAGAGAGGAGACGTGAAAGTTGCTGTTTCATTGAGAAACTGCAAAAGTGGAGAGAGGAGAGAGAAAAATCTGGTTTTGAAAAGAAGAGCAGAGTGAAGAGAACGGTTTTGAGGAAAGAGTGGAGAGAGGAGAGAGAGGAAGTCACTGCTTGTTTGGAAATCACCATCGTAAAGTATTTTACCTTACAATCGTTGGATTTCTCTCTGACATGTGTCGAGCATCCTGAGAAAAACCTTAGAACCGTATGGTGAGGCGTCCGTCCAAAAAAAAAAAAACCTTCTGAATCATGCATTGATATTCTATTTATGTTTTTTGACCGAGTCTGGGAAATGATGAAAAAGATAAATACGGATAAGCAGAGGCTCCAATGGTTGAGCTATGCTGAATGTTTTTGCACGTCAGTCTGATCCCAAAACAGTGTTTTCATGCCTTGTCTTTTATCCTGCGGTCTTGCGCAGTCTCTTCGCCTTTGTTGTCACTATCCTCCCCGTGCCCTGGTCTTATGCTAAAATACGCCGGTGTGCTTGATCTTTCAATTGGTCTCACTTCGATTCCTGTTTTTTGGACTGTGTGGAAGGCTACGACGCCAAGAGTACTGTGTCGACTCCCGAGTCCCGACTCTCCCGTCCTTAGATCTGTTCCATGTTCCCCATCTTATATTTTAGAGAGTATTTTCCCAAGGCAATTTAAGGTAATTTTAAATTTATTTTCTTTATCGGTGAGAACATGATTCTTTAATATGATTCACTATTTTCCTAGCGGTTATTATTATTATTTTTTGTTTGAATTTTTTAATTGAAGGGTATCAGTGAAGAGGTAACATGGTAATGGACGGTCGAGCTCTGAGTAGATTCCTCCGTCTTTAGTCCTCAACAATATCATATCATAAGCTAAAGACACTGCTGTCAAAGTGTCTTGTCTTTTGTTCTCTGTTTCTTCTTTTACTCTAGTGGAAGAGCCAAAGCACTTGCTCGCAGAGACATGAAATATTCCTGCCCTGTGTTTTTTCTCCATCACCACGTGGATTTTTTTGTCTTTCCACCAAGGAGAGGGGGGGGGGGGTTTGATTTGAAGCAAAAATAGAATGTGGACCCTGGTGGTGGATTCCTGATCCTCCATCAAAATCACATGGCCCCCACATCTCTCCATAGAGGACTCTCTGATCTTGCAGATGTATGGTATGCTTATCGACGGTCCAGTGTTGATATAGACATTCTTCCTCCCTCCCTCCCCCTTCTCAAGCCCTTAACATTATCATAAGCTACATTGAATTCCCAAGCTACCTTGTCTTGTAAGGCTCCTTCTTCCCTTATGTAAAGAGGCTGCTACCAGTCTGTGGCTAACAGTACAATTTTAATTGATTTTTCTTCCTTGGGGTGGTGGGTAAAAGCTTAACGAGTTGTTGGTCAGCCTATTGAAAATTTATGTGATCAATGGGCGTCTTTGATGCTGCCCTGTTGATATTGTTCAGTTCTACCTAATTGGTTATCACTGAACCCAGGATTTTTTGAATTTGATTAATGGATTTTAATGGGGCCACGACTGATACTAGTAAAAGGCACTGAGTCAGATAGGTGGAACTTCTATGTTCGGTGTAGCAGCAGCTCAAATCCAGGTGGGAAGAGATCCAGAGCAATTGAGCATTGAAAACGAAAACTGTCTAGACAGACCTAACCCCATAATAAAGGACTTCCTCTTGCCCACACTAAACCCTTCTTCCCCTTCTTTAATCTTTGGCACTGAACTCCCAAGTACACTAGGAGGAGGGGCTTGCCCAGTGGCCATTGTCTCCCACCATTCCACCTTTCTCTGTAGAATCACCCCATCTTCCCATTTGGGTACCTTTCAACACCGGCCATCTGAAAAGAAAAAAAAAAAGAAAGTGTCCTTTATCTTAGCTTTATAGCCTGTAAAAATACTGGCGATATATATATATATATATATATATATATATTGAAGATATAATATATGGTATTTTCAGAACTTTCATGTGGGGGATTCCTCTTTTATAATTTATTTTCCATTTCTGTCATTCCGGGAGGTCACATGAGGTGTCCGGTTACTAAATGTGGGTTTTTGTTGTTTCTTCCATTCATCCCAGTTTTGGGCCCCCGGCCCCCACTACAGATAATTTTGGATCTTTCTTTATAGATTTTGGGGTCATTGGTTGAGATTTTCTACATTGGTCTATGTGCAACTTTTGTATCTTTTTGGAACTAACTCAAGTGGGGTTGGTGGGGTCCATCCTAGCCCACTCAACCAGTTGAAAGACCAAGTCAACTTGTAATCATAGCGGGTCGTTTGTTAAGCCTGAAGCCAAATAAATGGTCTGGACTCTGGACCTTAACTAGTGTTTGGATGGGCCCCAAACAGGTGGTCTGGTTTTTTTTATTAGTTTGGATGGCCCACTTAGAAAATTTCTACACGGCTTAAATATTTGTCACATGGTTGGTTTCACTTCTACCAGAGTTAATTGAGTGACAAAATAAAGCTATCTTAAATCTAGATATATGGATGGTATATGTTATGTAAAAGTCTTAATGTGGGATTTTTTTTTTATTGACATCTCTCAAGTATTAAATAATTTGTATGTATATTTTTTTGTCCTTTTGAGTACAATACATTTTTGGGCGATTATGCTATGCCTAGGAGCAAAGGCTGCGCCTAGACACATGGGGTGGCCAGTGTAAATTGGGTTGAGGACATTACTACCAATGGGGGGTAATTACCGTTTAAAGGAGGGTGAAATAAGACATTATTGGTATCTTTCAAATATATTTAGGCTGTGTTTGGTACTAGGCAAATTTTGCAGTCTTGGATGATAAAAACAATTATTTTATCATCCAAGAATTTGAAAACAGTCTAAGATGCATTCCAAGAATGCATATCAAACGCAGCCTTGGAGGAAAAAGAAAAAAATAAAGGGTAAAATACACGTATCCCCCTATAATGCACCCAATATTCCTCGTACCCCTCTAAGCTTCTAATAAGTCCACGTACCACTCCTCAATATTCCACGTACCACCCCTGCTTTACCCCCCTAATGCCATTTAAGTCCACACAAGGTATTAAATGCTAAAAAAATACCAAATTACCCTTTCTTATATCTTTTCTAAAACTTGAAAAGACCTAATTGTCCTGATCTATTTGCTAAAATTTGAAAAGATCAAAATGCCCTCATCTTCCCCAAATCATCATCTTCTTTTTCATACCCACTACCTCTAACACCACCACCTCTACCACCACCGCCACCCACCATTAACCCATTAATTTACTATTCCAATCCCAGATAGAATTCATGAATATAAGGCGGCTGGCGCTTGTAGCATAGGGCAGCCAGCCAGCCATCTCAGACTCAGAGTCACACTCACACACAGTACAACTGAGATTTTGAATTCCCGTCCCACCAAAGCTGAAAATCACACATAAAAAAATATTAAAACTAAAATAAAAAAAGAAGAAGGAATCATCCAAAATCTGAGATTTTTCCCCGAAACACCTCCCACCTTTATCCTTCTGGTTTTTTGCTCTTTTAGTTTTGTCCCCTTCTATTACTCATTCTGCTTCTAATTTTTCCCCTTTTCTTCTTTTGTCTTTTTTAGGTTTTCGAATTAATTAACGATAGAAGAAAAATATATTGGTTCACAAGACACAGAAGTCATAGCACCACCTTCCCATGTCTCATTCTCTCTCTCTTTCCGCTACCGGTCCAATGGTTGTGAATGTTGAGTTTCCGTCTGGACTTGGGGAATTGGGAGGAAGAGAAAAAGAGAGAGATGGGTATGTGATTAGTACTAGTCCCATCTCGTTGATTGCCGCTCTTTTTGGTTGTTTTCTAATTCTCAGAATTTTTCTTTCTTTGTTCCTTTTTGTTCTCCATTTTCCCTTTCGTTTTTTCCTCCAATCAAGCTTAAATCCACCACCGCTCCCTTACCACATCTGCGGTGTTGGTGGAGGAATAGGCAAGGGAGGGGGACAGGTGGTGGAATTGATAAAGGTGGAGGAGTTGGAGGTGGGGTTTCACCAGTGGTGATGGTGTTAACGGTTGGTGGTGGTGGTGGTGGTGGGTATGTAAAAGAAGATGATGATTTGGGGAAGATGAGGGCATTTTGGTCTTTTCAAATTTTAGCAAATAGATCAGGGCAATTAGATCTTTTCAAGTTTTAAAAAAAATGTAAGAAAGGGTAGTTTGGTAATTTTTTAGCATTTAATATCTTGTGTGGACTTAAATGGTATTAGGGGGTAAAACAGGGGTGGTACGTGGAATATTGAGAGGTGGTACGTGGACTTATCAGAAGCTTAGGGGGTATGAGGAATATTGGGTGCATTATAGGGGGGTACGTGTACTTTACCCAAAAATAAGAGGTAAAGTTGGATGGGATGCAGGATAGGTTTCCCTCAGCTCTTTGTTGATATATGAGCCTGCCATTCAGGGGGGCAAGGTGGTCATTTTGTCTACCCCCATGTGTTTGGGCGTAGCTTGCTCCCCCGGCACAGAAACATTCTTTATATTTTTTCAGGTAAAACTATCATTGTAAATGTTTTTAGGTGAAGGCTCTTTGTGCTATTGGGGCAGGGTACGCTAGCATCTTTGTGTCTGTCTTCTCTTCTTCATATAAAATAAACTCGCTGCCCTCTAATGTACAATACCATTTTATCGCTTCTCAATTGCATTTGCTCAAAGATCCTTCTATGCTTTTAATAGCCAAATGTTGAGGGGAGGGGAGGGGAGGGGGGGGGGGGAGCGAGAGGATTCATGAGGGTGTTAATCGGTCTGGTTCTAGTTCTATTACATTTTGATAAGGTATAAATCAATACCAAACTAGATTGGAATAATCAGTCCAAAGCAAAATCGTTTGCATTCAGTTCGATTTTACTGGTTTCTAATATGCTTTTCTTATCCAGTTCATATTGGATTTGCATGCAGTTTGTAGTACTGGTTTTGAAGAACGGTTTGCAATTCTGATTTGCAATGTGTTTAACTCTGGTTCGCATTTGATTTCACTAGTGTACCCTTTAATTCGAGTATCTTTGCACCAAGTTTGAGAGCATGAACTAATAAGTTCAGAATAATTAAAGCTTATTTCTCAATATTTATTGTAGATTCCCTTACTGTCTAACATCATGAAAAAGCCACCTTTAAAATTCAGAACCAGCCTTTGGTTGATCATAAGTACAGAAAATTGAGTTTATTGTACCTATTTCATTTAGAATTGTCGATTTTCTGGTGTAAATCATACTGAACCTGGATGATAACTTAAGAAATCAGAATCGAGTCATTTATGCACGCAGTCCGATTTGATTATAAACAGTCATGTTTGATTTAGGTATTGGGTTCCAGTTCCATTTTGAAATCCTTAGGAGATCCTTAGGAGGGCTTTTGCAGGAGTAATTGACTTAATGATTTGATCAACTGCTTCATGGCCTCTATATTTTGTCCCTGGCTTGCTTGGAGTTGGGAAATAGCTTTGAAGTAATCTGGGTCTGGGGTCCTCTTCAGACCCAGATTATTGTGGGCTTTCAATTGTGGATGCTTTGATGGTTTCCTCTCCATACTGTGGGCTACAGCCTACAGGATTCCCATGTCTGGGACCACCCCAAAGCTTGTTGGTTCCCATGTCTTGTTTCTGCTTTTTCAAAAATAATGCATGGATGATTGGATTCTTCCCGACCCAGTACATAAAAAGAAATGGGTGTGGAAGACCGGATGCTTTATAACTTTATTTAGATGACTCAAAACCTATCGGGACAAGAAATTATATGTTTTATTTCTCACTCTTTTTTCATAAACATGTGTGATTATTATTATTATTATTATTTTTGATCGGTGCTAAGACTGTGCATGAACTGGCATATTTTGTTGACTGCAAAGGCAATATCAGGGCGTGTCAGAGTGGCATACTGAAGACCCCCAATCACGCTGCGATATAAAGTAAGGAACAATGAAGGTTATTTTAGAATTCCAACTAATAGGGAAAGTAATAATGACTCTAGATTCGTTGGTGATTCTTTACTTTTGATGAAGAAAACTTTTGTCTTATTATTATTAATTTTTTTGGTGGAATTGATGAATAAGGTAAATGATGCATACACTAATAGGGTGTAGTTAAATCTAATATGTTCACATTGTGGGTTGTAGAGCCAAAGATGGGGATGTGTGTGTGTGTGTGTGTGTGAGAGAGAGAGAGAGAGAGAACACATCAGGGGAGAGAATTGGGTTGCAATAACGGACGTGATGAACAACTGAGATGCAAAGAGGGGGATTCGAGGATCATAAAATGTTAGCATATAAGATTCTATTAGTGGAGAGATTTGGGTTGCAATAATGGACGTGATGAACGACTGAGATGCAAAGAGGGGGATTCACGGATCATAAAATTGTAATGGTAATTGATGGATGAATGTTATTCTTTGAAGATCTAATAATCTTCTGGTCCTGAGGTTTGTGGTGGCTCCTGGTGGTCTCTGTTCTTTTCAAAGATAGAGTTCTTGTGCTATTAGGGTTCCCTTTTCTTTTTACCCCCTAAAATTTAAACACGCACAGATCTACCTGAAAATTTTTCTCTGTGGTTTCCACACACAAAAAAATGGAGCTTAAGGTTCAAATAATATGCCACTTTCTTTTCAAAACTGTGCCCATATTTGAGCCTATATTGTTAAAGCTCTTTTAATGTGATTGGGTCTCAATCTTAGAAAAGGATTGGCTATAGATTAAGGCCAAATGTTCTGTGTGCCGGGAGTACAGGCTCCGTCCAGACACATGAGGGTGGTTGAATGATCACTCTGCCCCCTAAATGGCAAGCCCATATGTCTGGCGCAGGCTGCACTGCGACAAAGAGAACATCAGCCCATAGATTAATTGGGTGAAAAGTACTCAAGGTGATTAAACGATGAAAGCAGTCAAAATTAAACTTTGTGCCAAATTAAATTCATTAGAAAAAAGAAAGTAGTAACACAAACTTTATGCCAACAACTACTTGTGTGGAATCCATTCAACCCTTGCAAAGGAGTGGAAATCCTCATTCCAACTACTTGGGTAGAATATGTTCTACAGACACTGGGCTCTACTTGGGTTCCCAGGTTGAAGCCTTCTGTTTTGACCATTTTAATAGACTAAATTCAGCTTAAATTTTCTGCATTTTGGTTTGTTCGAATGTAGGAAAGTTGTCCACTTTATTTAAACAGCATTGGTTTGAGCATAAGGCTCGGGTCTACGCTTGAATGCGCTTTATTAGCCAAACCATAAACCAGATTTGGACCAAAGTACAAAAGGTTTTCTGGGTCAGCATCCTTAGAGTTAGAGAGGGTTCTCTAAACCAATTTGGCTCTCCGGCGGTTCAGCCCAGCAAAACAAGGGGTGTGGGTTTTTGGTCATTTCACAGGTGCGACCCAAGTGGGCCCCCTGTGAAATGACTATACCCCCCCTGTTTTTGCTGGGCTGGACCCTCCAGCTCTCGCCACGGCTGGACGAGAGCCAGATCCTCTCTAATCTGGGTGTTTATTCAGAGGCTCTATAATCTCAACCCAGGCCCAGCTATCCCGGGCACAGCCCAACCCAGATTGGCCTGCTGTGAACCAGAATGGCTTTGATTAAAACCCTAATAGTCCTTTTTTTTTTTTTTTTGTATAAATTTTAAATTTGCCCCATTTGAGGGCTAGGTAGGCCTGTTTAATCCTGGCGGGCCCTATTTTTTGCCTGTTATAATAAATCAAGAAAACATAGATCAATAATATATCAATAACATGTAACATATATAGACATTAAATTAAAAAAATAGCATTCATAAACAAACTTCAAAGTTAAGGACAAATACCATAACCAAGGAGAAAAGAAATGAAGAAATGAGGTTAACTATATTTTTACATATTTTTACATACAGGGTTAGGTTGGATTCAGAGATATTGAGGCCTCACTCAGCCTGATGCCACCGGGCCTAGAAATCTTAGCTCTAGCCCAGCCCAGCCCAGCCCAGCCCAGATCCTGTCGGGCTCAGGGCGGTATGGGCTCGCTAGCTCAAACTTTTACTCCTAGATTGGAGTGATTCCTTCCCTCCTCAGGTGATGAATAATAAATTGGATTTATAGTTTTGGTTCTGAAATATTTTGATTACAATATACAATATAATAAGAAGACAAAAAAAATTCAACCTTTGAAATGGGTTAGAAATTGGGAGTATTGAAGCTAATATGTTCTAAATGAGACATTTTCGTTCTATCATAAACCAAATGATCGGTTCATTGGTGGCATTTGGGTTTTCTATGTAACGAGGATTAAGTCTGGGCTAAAACCTATGAGTATTTCCACCCAAAAAATGTCAATGTGTGTCGTATTTATTATGTGAAGAGGGTATAAAATAATCTTCTCAAGGGCGGTGTAGCAATCATTTTTTCCTTGGGCGGCTGACAATGCCATGAAAACAAAGTTTATATTAGGAGGTAAAATGAAGAATCATTTTACTTTGGTTGTAAAAGGGGCAGCCTTACCCTTGCTTTTTCTGTTTCCAGATTTGAACCCGCCACCGCTGGAGGGGAGTTAGGTCCTATATCTTCATATGAAGAATTTGGATTGCAATGAAGCTTGATAGATTGACTATGAAAATATTCCCAAATTTTCAGCCCTAATGGATCTTACATATGATAGTTGTTTGGAACCTTAAGAAAAGCTTCTTATCCGAGCCCTAGATATACCCAATTCAAAGCTACTGAGCCTTTCTCAACTAATAATTGAGGAAATTTAATCTTCATAATTCAATATATACAAAAATGGATTAAATAATTAGACCACACAACTTGAACAAAATGAAAAAAAAAAAATTTAAAAAAATTTTTAAAAAAATCTAATACTGAATTGGAGTAAAATTTTAGCCTCTTTTGACATTTTACATTGTCTTTGATCATCCATTATTCTAACTAAAGTTTTATTATTTAAGTTTCCATTCACCCAAGGTGAATAGAGAATCTCTTCATCAATGGTGATGTAATGTTATAATTAGACTATGGTTTCATCATTAACTCTCACCTCCTATTCGTTCAAGGTTTGAAATAATCGTTTACAGATTAAGTGGATGTAAAGATTCTCTCTTCATCATGGGTGGAAAAAAAAAAGATTCTAATAATAAATAAAAAAAAGCCACAGATCTTTTTAGTGATGAGAATCGTCATGAAAACCTGCAAGTCTTAATTCAACCCATTATTTGGGTGCTGGACCTGACCCGACCTGACCCATTTCCATTGCTACCTACAAGAGGTGGTGGGGGTGAGGAGTTGGGTGATGGTGAGAGTCTTATTGTCATGGATGGCTAGAAACCGAAAGAGTAGTTGCATGTGCAGACAATGTGAACAGATATGCGCCTTATTTGTGTGTGTAGAGAAGTTAGGCAAATTGAAGGTTATCATGATATCATCCAATGTGAAACCTCTTACATTTTTTGTGGCCTCCAAAGTTTATCTACAGATCTAAACAATGCACCGTCCACAAACAAAAACCATATTAGCGACCCTAAGGTTTCACATGGAAATAATTCAAAATCTAGATTAAATTGAAAGACAAAAAGTGGTCCCCCCCAACCTCCATTTCTTCTCCTTCGTTCAACCTAAATTTTTAAATGATTAAGCCCATTATATTTGGATCTTGGGTTTAGGTAGCATAAAATTCCATAAATTACTGTTTATATTAATAAGTGAAATAAGTGATCGAAAGAAGAACATGTAGAGAGATAGAGAGGGGGCGAGGGGCACACCTGATTTGATAGTTTGAAATCTGAAGTCAGTAATTATAATTTTGGGACCCATGACAATACCATAATAATCCAACACAGCAGCAGCTTTCGTGAAGATATTTACACAAGACAAGACCCTTAGCAGCATGTTCCCTCTGGCATCCACAAAGTATAACAGCCCCGAGTCAACTCTGTTCGTTCTATAATTTACAATGCTTTTATTTTAGGTGAAATTTGTCATTTCACGATTTATTGTGGATAAGCTTATATTAATTAGTGGCTCACCTAATCTTATCACATACCAAAATCATGTGCCATGTGTTGGCATGCGACTCCATCTAAGTTTTTATTTTTATTTTTTAATGAAAGACTCCATATAAGTTTATATGCGCATTTGGGATTCTAAAGTGTTAATGTGCATGTTTTAATGGTCTTGGATTTTCAAAAGCAAACTAGACATAGGAGAAACAGACGTAAAGTTCTATCTATCTATTAGGCTTAGAAGAAGGTTGACGTCTCCCTCGTAACTCCGAAACCACCCACATTGTATAAGAAAATAAAATTGATCTTTCATTATCATCAATTGATTTTAGTATAACGGTAAACGTTTGATCTGAAAAATCAATAATTGATATCAAAATTAAGATCACATGTTCGAGTCACTCGATAAACATTGATGGGTGTGATTCTTGGGCCTTGAAGGCTAGAGTCTATAAAATTAAGAAAATTCCACCCCCTAATTGTTATTACATTCATTAAATTTCTACATGGGATGCCTTCCCATGAGTTATACTAAGCACCCTGAGTCGATCATCAGTACTTGAGTTCCTTAAACCTAACTCCGGAGTTCAGCCGGGCAGTGTCCGATTCTCTAACTAGGGAAGTAGGGAGTCATTCATTAAACCAGAGCCAAAATTGCTGACCTAAAAACCAGTCATTCACACCAACATGATTGTGAGACATGTAAAGCAGCTACTATTGAAGGGATAACCTGTGATGCCCTTATAAAAAATGTTTCTATGGCTGTATTTAGATTCCAATCGAATGACCTATGCACATCCATATTATTATAGTTTGATTCTAATCAGACGGTGATTGTGCCCTCATGATCTATATAATTGCATGAGTCACTATAGATACAAGTTCTGTCTGTAAGTGTGCCCAATCATGGGAGTCTTTCTCCTGTTTTAACCCACGTGTCAAAATGTTAGGGGGTGGTTGCGTAGACAATAATAGCTCACATACTATTTGTCTTGGTTCCAAAAAGGATTATAAAGCCGAGAAGTGTGAACAGATACGCCTGTTACAGAAACAATAAATGGATTTGGAATTTGATCTTCTTTTAAATTTCGAATATTCCATTCAAATCCTTCCAATCATGGCCTTATAAATACTCTCCAGTAACACCAAATCAAACATCATCGTTAACCCACTCAAAGAATTCCCTCAAAACTGTTTCTGTTGTGTCGATCGAGAGAGAGAGAAAGAAAGAGAGAATGAAGGCCACACTTTCAGGACTGCTTCACATTCTGGTGTTACAGCTTCTGCTTGTTCTATCTGCTTCGCAGGATTTCGATTTCTTCTACTTTGTTCAACAGGTGAGTTGGGTCTCTTCAGGTCAGAGAGAGAGAGAGAGAGAAAGATCACTTTATCTTCTTCTCCTCTTCTAGGGTTATTCTGAAACTTTTATGGAATCGATTCTCTAAATCAATTTTTTGTCTTTGAATTCAGTGGCCAGGGTCTTACTGTGATACAAAGCAGAGCTGCTGCTACCCAACAACAGGGAAGCCTGCATCAGATTTCGGCATTCATGGGCTTTGGCCCAATTACAATGACGGCTCTTATCCGTCCAACTGTGATCCCAGCAGCTCCTTCGACCCATCGGCGGTACTCTCTTTCTTCCCCCTTTCTACTTCTTCTGTTCTTTCTTACGAATTTGGAATCCTCAGATTCGAGTAGATTTAAGCTGAAAGCAGTTTCCAATAGATAGTTTGTAGATACACGCAAGGAAACAGTGAGGAACTGGTTTATGGGCTTTTGAGGGCTACTAATGGGCTACATTTGGGCCTTGTTTGTCCTTGACTGTTAAGTCGAAAATGCCCTTGAGATGCTTTTTGCTGACAAATTTAATGGTTCGATCGAGCAACCTGTCTGTTACTTCTCTTGTTTGCATTATGTGGGCTTTTTATCCATTGTGGGCCCAAACCTGTATCTTTCAAATTCAATTTTAGTATCCATTAAAAAATCCTATCTAGAGGATTTCATGGGATTTGGATTAGCCCATAGGAAATTACCAAAACCACACCGAATCTTTCCTAAAAAGAGTTTTTTTACGGTTAAAGCAAAAGCGGAAAGCCCACCACCTTTGTTTTCTTCCTTTTGCCAAAAATCTGGCCAAATTCCTCATCTAACGCAGAAAGGAAAAAAGTTTGTTTCAGTTTGGAGAAAGGGAAATTTTAATGTCTCCACAGCTAGTGACAACTGGATTTATCACAATTTGCCACTTTGAACTCATGAATATTGTTGGTTTTGTGTGATAGACCATCCCAAATCCATCTCTCTTCTCATGAAATTACAAAAGTGCCCCAATGGAATTTAAGAGCATTTTTGAAAGACCTACTCTGGTGATATGTCTAACTGTCACCAGCTAAGGGTCACAGTATTTAAACAGGGGCCTTTGAGGGCATATTTTGAGCTTTTGGCCCATTCATATATAAATGGGTATTGGGCCCATTTATCTCTGTTACTTTCATGGGTTAAACCCATGAGCTTGTAATGGATTAGTTTCTCTCTGATTACCTTACATGTTATGGTGCAGATCTCAGACCTAACCAGCAGTTTGAAGAGTAACTGGCCAACACTAGCTTGTCCAAGCAGCAATGGCCTGAAATTCTGGTCGCACGAATGGGAAAAACATGGGACCTGCTCGGAATCTGTCTTCGATCAACACGGATACTTTGAAACAACTCTCAACCTTAAGAAGAAAGTGGACCTCCTCCAAATCCTCGAAAACGCGGGTACATTTTCCTTCAAGAAATTAAACTTCAATTAATCTATTCTCATGCCCGGATCATTTTTTCATCAGGGAAAAATCAAAACTCTAGAGTAGCAATACCTGACATGAACATGGCCCATAAAAATATGATGTTAAAAATGTGTTATGTTCATGTTGGACTAGGGGTGTCAATTGGTCAATTCTGGTTTTGGGCTGGTAATGGGCCAAACTGAATCTAAACAGCCGAAGTTCAGTTTCAGTCCCGTTCGGTTTGGTCTGTTATCATGTGGGCTTAATGCCTTAACAAGCTCTTACTGGGCCTGGTCTAAATTAGATGGGCCAGGCCCATAATTGCCAACCTTACTGTTGAAACTCCTGATTGATCAAACTCTTAACAATTGCAGGAATCCAACCGGATGGGGGATTTTACAGCTTGGAAAGTATCAAGGGAGCCATAAGGGATGGAAGTGGATACTCTCCCGGAATAGAGTGCAATGTCGACGACTCCGGCAATACCCAGCTCTACCAAATATACCTTTGCGTGGATAAATCGGGGTCCTTCACCGAGTGTCCAGTATTCCCGAACAGCCGGTGCAGTTCAAAGATCGAATTCCCTTCTTTCTAATACATAACTAGTGAAGCAAGAGAGATCATGGATCCCCCTATTCCAATATTATTGACTTCGTAAATCAGTTTCTTGCCATTGGTGATAAATAAAATTTCATTGAGGTGATCTTCATGTATTTGTATCCAAATTATATAATTACACCACCAATCGATTAATCCATTAACATTTATTGACATTGCAACATAAAACCTTCATACTGAAGCATCTCATTCTTAAAGCACTACACTTCATTAAAGGGTTCCATCTTTACCTAATCCTTGCCATAGCTACCAAAATTGGGACCAGAAAAGAAAACGGAAATGGATGGTATGGGTTTTAAACAACATAAAATTTCGAACGGTATGATCGATAAAAAACGAGACAAAAAAAAGGCAGTATACACATATAAATTGAGAAACTATTACCTGAATACCTACAGCTAATGTTCTAAAATAACTATAATATCAAACATATATTCCACAACCCATTATAAGTTCCAAGACGCATGTCAAAATTCTTGTTGAACAATGTTGCTTGGCTATGGTGTTGTTCATTGTTTTACGACACAACCGACACACTCTTGGAACGATGCATGTTCAGTTGGAATTGGGAGTCATCGTTTTAGAAACCCTTATCAATAGATGCAGAAGTTTGTAGCTCAATTTCAAGGTACATGCATTGAATACGAGTTAAAGGCAGTAGCATGAAAAGTTTAGCCCTTTGAGTCAGCTTTATACCGACAAAAGAAACAGGTGGAGTTCGATAGTGAAAGATATGGTCAGTTAAGTAAGTCATTGTTTCAATAAGTCCAAGATCCTAAAAACGCCAAAAAAGGGAATGCTTGTTGTTTGCCACTTTCCCATATGTTTGGGAAACAAATGGCAAAACGTGTTTAAAAGAATAAAAAATGATTATGCGTTTACCATCGAATTTTGAACATGTTTTTACTAACTAGGATCCCTACACACTATCTCATACTTTGTTAAGCCAACGGTATAGGGAGTATAAATGTGAAACGACACTATTACCCTGATTGGATCCAATACAATGTTCCTCCCTCAGCCATGTACATTTCTTGATCCTTGACTTCCTCCACCTACTCCTTGCAATCCCTCCCGCCCTTTGCTACAAATACAAACACGCCCTACCTCTCTTGGTTTCACTCACAAAATATAAAGAGCTAAACAGTTCGACCAAATAATCAAAACAAGATGACTAAAATGTCAAAGGAAAATGGCCTCTAAGAAAAAGAGAATTTACAGCTAAACCCAAAAGACCCAACCCAATCTTAGCCCTCTAATCTGCTTAACCTAAAATTCGATCTTTACCATCTTGTATAACTAAGGCTCTCTACATAAACATAAATAGTTGTGTTTGGTATGATTTATGATTCCTATTTCTCATTAAAATAGATCAATATATAAATATTATTAACGAAAATTAGAACAAAGCCTCTCTTTTGCCCCTCTTTCTCTCTCCAACCCCACCCCACCCCACCCCACCCCACCCCACCCCCCACCCCACCCTACCCTACCCTGACCATAATATATAAATAGGATTCACTTAAGCATACCAAACCTATTTTTCATTATATAATCTATTATTTCTAGTAGTTACCAAATGATTATTGTTTATAGCCCATAATCTATTATCATAATTGGTTATTCATAAATAGGTCATAACTGTAAATATAAATTATGTCAAAGAGCGCATAAGACCTTTTTTTTTTTTTTAAATTCTTTTCATGCAGAAACATCCTTCAATGGATAAAAAGGGAGTACCCAATGCATGAGGGTCCCACTATTGCGGGGGTTTGGGCCTTTAGGGAGGATCATTATGTATGCAGCCTTACCCCTACTTTCGCAGTTGCACCAAGGCCACCCTCTCAAACAACCTTCAATGGGGATACATACCAAAATTTCATACCAATCAATAAAACCACGCACATTGTTTTATTGCAACAGAAAACCTTCATAACATAACATAACATAACATAACATAAGAAAGGGTCTTATTCATAAGAACTACTACTACTCTTCATAAAGAGTTTATTTGCTTCTTATATAACCATTACATATCATTATTTTCATACATGAAGTGGCTTTGATGGTGGGCTACCTCTGCAATGATCAATCGGACTGCAACCTCTTTGTGGAGGATTGGCTTGAATAGGTGGTGTGTTCGAAGGAGGACGATCTGCTCCTATAGCAGGGAACCCTATTTCTGCATAAATATGATATCCAGAACTGGAGATTGCAGAAATGCGTGAACCATGAGAGGCTTGCAGTAGCACTGCAAACAGCAGCAACCCAATAAGCAAGAGCCCAACAGTTTGGATGGAAGACCTGTGAGTTTTCTCCATTGTTATAGAGAGAGAGAGAGAGAGAGAGAGAGAGAGAGAGAGAGAGAGCAAAGAATGGATAGGGTAGAGAATTGGATATATTTACCACCTATTTATAACATAGTTT
The DNA here is from genome assembly GCF_018873765.1 of Telopea speciosissima. Taxonomy (NCBI): domain Eukaryota; kingdom Viridiplantae; phylum Streptophyta; class Magnoliopsida; order Proteales; family Proteaceae; genus Telopea; species Telopea speciosissima. Next base: position 78,869,791 of record NC_057917.1, read on the forward strand.
CTCCGAAAACATTTTAGGGTTCATAAAGGAATGTTTTTAAAACATTTGTCTAAAATAGGAATGCATTAACTAGGGTAAATGGGTAGTAATCATCTCTTATCAGTAATTTAGGATACTTTACATATATAAAGTAATGAAAATTACAAAAATGCCATAATATTCCTTCAAATCTAATTTATTCCGACCAAAATCCCTCCTCCTTCCATATATCTTTGTAGCATTCCTAATATGGATTATGAAAAGATTAGATTCATTAGTTTTTTTGGTAGTAGCTTCATAAAAATAATAGAATATCTACAAGGCAATGCCTCTCTCTCTCTCTCTCGCTATTGTAATCATGGTTCTGAATCTCGGATCGGATCGGCCGATATTGGCCCGATTGGATCGGTATCAGTCGAGGTCGATCCCGAGATTAGATTGATACAACAAGGTTTGACTGGATCATTCTTTGGATCGGCCAACTCGGTTGGATTGGCCGATCCGATTCGACTGAATTTTTTTTTTTTTTTCCAAAGTTTTTAGGTTTTTTTTTTTATTTTTTATATTATCTTGACCGATATTGACCGATACCAACCGATATTGACTGATCCGATCCGGATAATATCGGCCGATCTGATCCCAAGATCAAAACATCCACCAACTTTGGCCCATACATGATCCGATCCATAAAAAAACAATTTTGGGGGTGTTCTGACCGATTTGTATCGATCCGATCCCAATCCGAAAAGGTTTTAGGTAATGACCAATACCGAGTTTGATACCTGGATTTTGAATCTTGATTGTAATGCTTTTTATTGGGAAATTTAGCTGGCTACCTCTCATTCTACTAAACTTCCCTGCAAACTCTATCCTTTCACTCCTAGGAGAGATATCTCAGTAACTCAAATATATTGATATTAGGGTCTGTATGGCAACGTTTCTGTTTCAAATTAAATACTGTTTCTGAGTTAGAAACAGTTTTTTGTGTTTATGTGATTTTCGACATATCCTTCTCTACCCTATCCATTCTTTGCTCTATAACAATTAATGGAGAAAACTCTTCCATCCTAACCGTTGGGCTCTTGCTTGGGTTGCTGTTTGAAGTCCTACTGCAAGCCTCTCATGGTGCAAGCCGGCCTCATCTTTGATTAATTTGAAGTTTACAACCCTATTTTAGGTTATCAAATTATATAAAGAAGAGGGCATTAGAGTTGTTTCTCATTTCAATTCATGCAAAACTAAAAGTCATAATTTGATTTAAGTTTGGGAACAAAAAGGACAATTTAATTTTTGATGCTCCAAGTTTGAAATCTTTACAACAAAGTGTTCACATGCATTAAAGTTTACTACTATATATATGCTGTATAGTTTGACAACTGAATACATGTAAATGTGAACACAGGTCTCGATCTCCATAATGGGCAGAGTTTTTAATTAATAAGAAATCTCACATTATACCCTCATGATGCCGTGTCTGGTCCACAAGTTTTGAGGAAAAGAATCGAAATATATATATATATATAGGATAAGAAAAAGAGAAGAAATCAGTCCCAAATTTGTTTACTAGGTCGGCAACACGTGGCAAGTTATGAATGCCTCAGACCTGTAGAACAGTTTGGGACCAATGAGTACCCTCCTCCCCCAAAACAGAGTTTCATATATTGTTGAATACAATAGTATTAGCATGCAGAAACCAAGGTACGTATAGTATATTAACTAAACTAGAATTAATATTTAAACAGGGAAGTTGACTTACAGGATGAGATGCATGTTCATCATGCAATAATGAATGAATAATAGATTAATGTGATGCTTAAGGATATACTATGACGAATATACCCTTCAAATCTTTCTACTTTGGCCTATAAATATATGGCCACACAACCAATGTACCATCCATCAACAGAACCTAGAGACAGAGAGAGACAGAGAGAGAGAAGGATGAAGTCCAGAGTCGTCCTCATTCAGATTCTTGTGTTGCAACTCTTAGTAGTTGTGTGTGTTTCACAGAATTATGATTTCTTCTATTTTGTTCAGCAGGTAAGTTTGGGTCTCAAAGACCCACTTCAATTACCAGTGTAGTTTCATTCTTTCCTTAAGAAGAATTCTATAACTTTAAGGACTAACTCATTTATGTAATTCTCTTGTTGTATAGTGGCCGGGGTCGTACTGTGATACAAGTAATGGTTGTTGCTACCCTACAACAACAGGAAAGCCTGCAACAAACTTTAGCATCCATGGGCTTTGGCCTAATTATAATGATGCCTCCTATCCATCTAACTGTGATTCCAACTACCCTTTTGATCCATCACAGGTAGTATTACTCGATGAGTTCATGTTGAAGAAATAGAAAGTTCTTCATTGCTTAATTAATTTCTCTGATATCTTTTGTATGTTATGGTCTAGATCTCTGACTTGGTAAGTAGTCTGCAAATAAGCTGGCCATCACTTTCCTGTCCCAGCAGCGACGACACAAGTTTTTGGTCACACGAATGGGATAAACACGGTACCTGCTCTGAATCAGTCCTTAATGAACATGGTTACTTCGCAGCAGCTCTCAATCTTAAAGGCCAAGTGAACCTCCTCCAAATCCTCAAAAGCACAGGAATCCAACCAGATGGTGGATTTTACAATGTGAATAGTATCACACAAGCAATAGCAGGAGCAGTTGGATACACTCCTGGAATAGATTGCAACAAAGACACATCAGGCAACAGTCAGCTATACCAGATATACCTATGTGTAGACACTTCTGGAGCCAACTTCATTGAGTGCCCAATATTGCCAAGTACCAAATGTAGTTCAAGCATTGAATTCCCTTCTTTTTAACATTAAAATGGAACAGGGTTGGTTCTTCTAATGTACCAATTTAAGGCAATAAAAACTTGAATTTGTCTGCAGAGGATTGGATTTCCATTACATTAGTACAATCCCATGTGTTTCTCTGTACAGAATGTGTCTGGTAACTTACCAGTTATAAAAAGATTAGATTATTAGAACTTGAAAGAAAAACCAGGTAAATAACTCATTATCAATCAATATAGATAAGCATCAGAAGAATGCAATAAAATTTTCCTAATAATCTCAGTCATGCTCTTCGATTAAAGGTTGAGTCATCTTAGGTGATCGAATCCAAACAACATCGAAATCTTCGAACCTTGTCCAATTAGGCCAATACCTAATAGGATAGTACCTGCTGTCCTCAAGAGAATAAGAGTAACACCGATTTCCATATCGATGAATCCTTGGAAGATAGACATTATTCCTTGATATTCTTGGGATTTCAGATTCCAAAAGAGAACAAGCTTCACTCACAAAAAGAGTCTCACCCTCCAAGCTCCTTATCTCAACCCATCTATTCTCATACAAGTCTAACTTGAATATATTCGGGTTCCGAGGATAAAGCATGTGTACAAATAAAAGCTCTCCCTTGAATTCAGCCATGAATACAGCTCTCCACATATAATTCAGATCAGTAAAACGAATAGGCATAGGTGGAGGTACAGGAAGGATACTCCAAGTATATTCCTTTGGATCAAAAACCCCAATCATATTGAAATTGTGAGTATTCAAACAGTAAAACAATCCATTACAGAAAAATGGAGTTAACCCATAAACAGCAAATTGCAAGAGCTCATCCTGATAGAAGTGATTAATGGTAGTCCACTGTGAATCTCCGAAATGCCAAATGTTAATAGTAACACCTGGAAGTGTATCTGGATAAGTATCTCTAATTGCAAAAACCATGAAAGCAGGGGATGTTGGAGCACAAGATAAGGTAACTTCAAGTTCTTGAAATTGTTCAGGATCAAAATAAGGAAGATCAATTTTGGAGTTGGTGAAGGGATTTAGTAAGTAAATCCCAAGAATGTTGTTGGAAACTAAAAGCCAATCATCCTTGCTGGAGTAAATCACTGCATTTAATAACTCTGGGACTTGGTGAAAATAAGATTTCCTCTGTGAAGGATCAAAGAACTCGCAAATGGCATCGTCGTTAATTGGGTGGAACAAAAGAATTGGAGTTTGGTTGATCACCCGATGTGAACGATCCAGGGAATTCCAATTCTTACATACATATGAAAAACGAATGCTATCTTCCAGGGTGAGATTGGTTTCGATGAGCTTGAGGAGATCTGTTGGTAGGTCAGACCAGGGTCTCTGCTTTTCTACTGGAATTCCTTCTTCCAACCTATATACACACCATTAATAAGTCAATTAAGAACTGGAATAACAAAGAAAGAATATTTGAAAAACAAAGAGAGGAACCCAGTGAATTAACTCACAGTTTCTGCAATTTTTTAGTCTTATACTTCCTCTTTCGAGCCATTTTTGAATAACAATCAAAGTACCTAACTCTCTCTCTCTCTTCACCCCGACAGCCCACACACACACACAACCCCCTCCCTTTTGCAGAGAAGGAGGAGGCGTAGGGAGCATGTGAAAACCTGTGAAGTCTTCGTTTGTATATTATATAAAGGTCGAAGGAAGAGCAATTTAAAATGCCAATTCCTCTGAAAACAATACTTTTTCATGAAACGATGCCAAGAAAAAGGTACGTATCCAGAAGATGTGATGTTTCGAAGTACAGTAATGTCTGTTCCCTTGTTCGGACTTTAACGAATGTAAAACTGATCTCAGTGGTTCGTTGACTTTGGCTGACCCGAGTCCTACAAAATTCAATAAACCCAAGTGGAGTTCTACCTGCAATTTTGTCATGTGTATGTCGAACTCTTATACCCGTTTTGAAGATTGATCCACTTGGATATTTTTTGTTATGTTTTAAACAGGATTTTTTTTGAGGTTTGTGATGTTAGTAGAGGGCTTGAGCTGATAGATGGGAATAGATCATACTAGAAGGATTATTCATATATTATACCGGATCAGACTTGTTGTGTACGCAAGTGAAACAAGTGAAATTTGGAGGTTTTTGAGTTTAGGTTTCTAGGTGAGATTCTTGAGAGATCTCCATTTGTATCTTCTTCCATTTACATAGTGAAAGTTTCGTCTACCAAGTTTATTATTTAGTGATCAAATGTTCTCTTAATTTGTAGCAAGTTTCTCACCAAAAAAATTTTGTAGCAAGTTGAATTTTTTTTTTCCATGACATGTGATGCAAATTCATCACTCAAATAGGTTTATTTTATTAGAAATAAGTTAAGGGTTGGATTATATACATGTTGGGCCTTTGATCCCATTGGTTTTCTACGTAATAAATCATTTTAATGGGTCTAAAATATGGATACATAGGTTGCATACGGAATTAGTCCTATACTTAATAGGTTAAAGATTAGGTTAAGCTTTTTCTTTTTAGTGTAAGAGTCTAATTTTGAGTCTTTTATATAAGATTGTAAGGGGGCCAAGTATGGAATACGAATTTGATTAATGAAAAAGTTTTTGCTTGCTGCCATAGCTGTTGCTCTGCTCTGTTGAGTGAACCTTGTGAGTAATATCAAGGTGAAGGGTTGGTGGATTCTAGTGACTCATTGCATCTGTTCATGATCGGAAGGTTCTTCTTCAAGCTTCTTCAAGTTGATGCTAATATAGATCTTCAAGTCCAGTGAGTTTATTTAAATTCTTGCAATTCCCTTCTTCCTCTACTCCTCCAACCTAGCCCTAACCCATCCCATCGATTCCCCCTAACCCTAACTTCACTTAAACACTATTTAGCCTATTCCCTTCATCAATCATCATTAAACGTCATCCACAACCTTTATACTTTACTCGACAACAACCCTAATATCAATTCTCCATTGCAGCCTTATAATCCCTTAAACCCTAATTAAGCCCTACAGCCCCAACTTCAACCTAGACCTAACCACCCATCAAAATCTGATATTTTTATTTTCATTTCACTCCCCATACTGCCATTAACACTCGACCAGCTCACTTTCCCCAGATTCCATCTCTAAACCCTAGATTCTAAAAACACCCAATTTTTACAAGGCCTCTAACCTAAAACCCTAGATTTCCAACTTCATCCAAATCAAACCAAACTTATATTAATAGACTCCTAAAAACCTGCACATCATTACCAAATAAAACCCTAGTTCAAAACCCTAACCCTAACCCTAATTTTGTCCTAGTTTATCTATTCTGTCACCTTGATATTACTCACAAGAGGAGAAGAAGAAGTAAGAATTCACTTGAATCAGGAGCAATTTGGCCATTTCAAAATAACAGGGGAGAAGAAAAAGTAAGAATTCACTGGAATTAGAGGTAGAACTTCTGACAAGAGAGTTTGAGTAAATAGAGTAAGTTCAGGAGAATGAAAGAAATTTTCCTGAGAAAAAAACTAGTCATTACTTTACTTTTGGGTTTTTACACTATTTCCACTGGGGGTGCAAGTTTGGCCCTGCGAGCTAGAGCCCGCCCAAAAGCTAAGCTCAACAGGGCCTGGGTGGGCTTTTTAGCCCGTGGGCTGAGTTACCAGTGAGATTTCCAAACCTGGAGTAGAGCGGGCCTGTGTTTGGGTTGAGGTCTTTGTTGAGCCTGGTCCAGCTTGGCCTTGTATTATAAATATAAAATGCAAAATCATACATAATAGCCCCGGCCTTGCCTAGCCCTAACATGGCAAAACTAGAGCTTGAGAGGATCAATCAAGACCAAGCCAGATCAACTCGGACCAATTAGGGTCAATCACACTCCAGCTGGTTGGGTTGAGCCCGGTAGGGATGGGCCTGGGCTGTGCCTGTTATATCCCAGCCTGACTTCGGGCTATGCTGGGTCTAGGTTTTAAAAAATCCTGTACAGCCCAGCCCAGCCCTATTGCACCTCTAATTTCCAATCACTTCTTTGTTCTAACAAAAGGAACCCTAATTTTTGTGCATTTCTTAATTATGTGATTAACTTCATCTTCTTTTCTTTTCTTCCATGGGTGAAACGTGTAACCTATTTAGTTCAAAATTTGAGCCTGGGACAACCAACATGTAGCCTATTTATGATAAACTCTTACTTAGAACACAATTTTTTGCCATTATTTGAATAAATGTATATATCAACTATATGTAATGTGAATCTCAGAAGAGAACATTGTTTTGAAACCTTTTAGGCTAGAGAAGAGAAGATGCTTGAGGGGAAATCTATATGAATGAAACTATACTGTGACTCTATTAATTAGGATTTGACTAATCAGTATTAGCTAGGGATTACAAAGAACCCAACCCTACTAAGCATTACTAGATAGGGTATTAATCATATAAGGGTGGACTCCAGATTGCCTCTTTGTTTATGGAGGAGTCCTAGGTTTGCCCTTGATGGTCTATTTAATCCAATACCCTAAAGGCATACAATATTTTTCCGTGAAATAAATGAAACCTTAGCAAACTCCATTTGGACTGAAATTTGACATGTAAGCAAGAGGCCTTGGGGTCTACCTTTTCATACATTTCGGCCCCACCACCTGACATGTCATGTGGCAAAAATAGGTGAGCACCCATGTGTGTATGTGAGAGAGGGCCAAGTCAATAGTCCACATGGCAGAAAACCCATGATCAGATGACAAAGCCCATATAAAGGAACAATGGAGAGATCCATTTCTCTATAATGCAAGAACTACTTTTTTTGTTTTTTTGTTTTTTTCGCTTTTGTCATGGAAACATGTAGTAGGCTGTGATATCGATTATATATTATAAAATTTATGCATTACCAACTTATGATCTCCTCCATTCTGTTTTAAAAGAGAAAAAAAAAAAAAAAAAGACCAAATTTTTAATTGCAACAGGACATTGTGAACTGCCTGAGATTTACACAAACCTGGCCCAGGATTAGTTGGCTGGACTCAGTGTTAGAGAGTGGATAGAGAACATTGTTTTGAAAACTTTGTTTGATGTAAGATGAGCTTGAAGAAGTATGGGCTAGAGTTACACATTGGGCCAAGCTAACCTTTTTTCTTATAAGTGCAAAGAAAAGGTCCGTATTCGGCCCAGCTATAGTTTTAGGTTTTATTGGACTAGCTGATCCATGCTGTTGAGTACATGGATTTGTATTGAGGGCATGCATTCAACCAGGCCAAGTATTTGGATCGAATCGGGCGGATCAGAACCGGCCAAACACGGATCTATCTGAGACTTGCTAATATTTCATAGTATTGACTAAAGATTGTATAGGATTGGACCGGATGAGGATCAAGTTGCACAGATCCGGTATTGGAGGTTTAATTTCTTGTTTTAGATGAACGGGCTTTATATATGTTTGAAATATAGATGGATAGATCCACAGCTACCATTCTCTTCAAGTTCAAATGGGCATTGTGACACAACAAATCAAAGAGGTGTGAAGACACGCTTGGTCGAATGGGTCCTACATCCAAACACGTGAGTATGCAAAATTATCATCCAACCCCTCCTAAAAAAGGAAAGAAAAAAAAAACCATATGTATTGATGCTCCGGGTTCGATTTAGAGTTTCAATCAGGTCAGGCCATGGGTCAAATCACCACCCATATAAACCGGGCCGAATCCCAAACATTCATCCGGGTTTGATCAACACAGAGAATTGAAACCTTTTCCCCTTCTGGGATATAATACCCTTTTCTATCATTGGGTGTACTTTTGTTTCTTGTTGTAACAGTCAGAGATATCTTCTAATTGGTTACTCCTTGGGAAAGATAAAAGATAAAAGATGATCAAAATCAAATCCTCGAAACCCATTGGCCAATCAAAACACGACACAGTGTACTGGCATGGGCATTTTATAGACTAAAATCTCTTCTGGTCTGTGTTGCTCTCTTTCTGTTTTCTCTGACTATAGAAACCCTTTTGTCCTCTCAATCCAATCTCAAGTACCCATCTTTTAAAAACCTAACACACACTTTTAAGTACTATTGACCTCAATTTGACAAAAGGATAAAAGGGTCATTTTGCACTTATCCACTTGCATATATGTTGGTTTATCATTATGATGTCAATGCAATGGATTGTACGAGTTTCCAGTAACATAATGAATGGCCTACAAAAGGAGGTGACCACCTACACTTCCCAATTGGGTTCACCCATTTCTAGGAAAAACCTAATCATTAAAACCATGGCTAAAACTTTATGGCTATGAGAGATTGAGAGCTTAAATCACCCCAACAAAAATCCTGTTTTTCATAGTTTTTTCTTTTAAAATGGAAAATACAATCACCATACATATTTTTGTGCACTCCTTCTCACAAACACCCATGGATCTCATACACCATCTTCTCAATAAATGCACTTTGTATTGGACGATTCATCATCCTACTCTCCTATTGGTTGAGAATTATAATTTTGATGTCGAATGAAATCTTCTCTCATTTTTTTAGGCAAAAGTTTTTTTTGATTTGATGACCAAAGATTGAACAAAATGATATGGATTCATACACTAATAAAAAAAAAATACATTAGCATTTTTCATCTCTTATTGAACAAAGTTCGTGAAATACTACTCAACTCTTATCTTACCATCATCAATATTCCTTCTTTTTTGAACCATCGATCAGAGAACCTCTTCACCTTTTTTGCACCACCGGTCAGTACAGGGATTCTTTTCCACATCCCTTTACATCTTGATCATGTGAGTCTCACATTAACACATATTCTCTCTTCCTTGACCATATGAGACTTATATGGCTATACCAAACAAAATCGTTTCCCATGCGGTGATTCGTGTAGGATGGAAGATCCCATTCACCCAACTGTCGGCATGGGAAACCCTCTCCTTTCCTATTCCTCCTAGTCCTGCCTAGTTTGGTTCGTGAAGCTTCCTTGGCCCACTATTGCTTAATATCTGCACTAATGTATTGGATGGTATGAGGTCAGGAGCAATTGGACCAGATGGTTTCTTGTGATGGAACATGTGGTTGCCAATGTCGCTATATTGTGGGACTTGTAGGTCAATTACCAGTTCATGTTAATCCAAAACATTTATTGAGCATGAAAGCGAACTGTATGGCTGAGGTTTTGGTAATTTCTTGATCTACTTGAACATGTTTATGTTACATTAGGCAGCAACTTGCCAAATTGCTTCTCTTTTTTTGGGTTTGAACAACATGTCCAAATTGTTTCTCGTTTTTTTGGTTGAAATTTGGATGAGGGTCTTAAGTATTCAGCTAAAGGCAATTGTTCCTCTGAATGTGATGGCAAAGGCTTTTTTTCACTTTTTCATGACTTACTAAACTGGTCTATTAATGGTATAAAATGGAAAGTTTCAAAAATTGTATATATAGCATGCAGCTTCTATTCATAGACCGAAGGTTTACAATGTTATTTAGTTGGTCAAAGACTTCCTAAATGGTTTGTATTGAGAGCATGGTTCCTAATCTTGGAAATTGGATTGGAATCGGTCTCAGTCGATATCGATTTGGATCGCCCTGAATCGAGTCGGATCAGATAGATTTACCTTTGCTTTTAACAAAAATTGGTTTTTATTATTTTTTTACCCTTTGATCGTCCGATCTGAGATTACGAACCATGATTGGCACAGCTATGGCACATGAGGAGACATGCATGGGTGTGAGTTGTGGCTCGATAATAGCCCTTGTCTTGAAATAGAGTGTATGTAGTAACACCATGGCATCATGCTGTCATTATAGAAGAAAGAATAGGAGCGATTTGGAAAACCAATGAGTCGTGACAATTCAAAATATGACAATATAATTTTTCGTGGTAATTAATGTCTACTTCTCGAAAAGGATGAAAAACTTGATTAGAATTACCTTGTGGAAGGCTGGTGTGTGTCACCCTCCTTATTGCTAATGCATCCTAGCATGCAATCGTGGTTTGTCACAACAACACATTTTGTGCTGGGGGTTGGCCTCGCTGCATGCATTGACAACACAGGTATTTCATAGATGGATCCTATAGATGGGCACTCAGAGCGAGAGTGGCTGATGGGTGTTTCCCTTGTAGGTTTGGTTATTGACAAAGATCATGTTCAGCAGCAGCTGCTAGCATAATGTACTATCGAGTATGTGGAAGCTCAAGATTGTAGATGTACTAGCACTAATTATGCATCAATGCCACACAGGCTTAAGTGAATGGACTATCTGGCCAATGTATTATACGAGGGTGTGCCTATCTTGGAAAACACTTGGGTTCAGTGTGCCTAGGATGAGTCTATGTTGGTGTTAATTATCAGCACATCTTATGTGATAATGATGACTGATATGGACGAGTGTATCGTAGATCTGGCAAACCTTCAGTGTACATTGTGCTATTCAAGTGGTTCTATTTCTACATCTTAGGAACATGCATGATGGTTAGTTTAGTAATAGCCTTAAATTGGAATGGCATAAATGATAAACTAAAATGATTAAATAAAAGATTAACCCGATATTAGATGATGATATATACACGATCACTTATCATTTGGTTTGAAAAACTCAAAAAATAAAGGATAATTTAATTTGCCAAAAAAAACAAAAGAGTTTAAATTGATTTATGTGCCAATTTACAAAATCGCCCCATTCTCATACAATCATACTCCTCGATTGTTAAAAGGATAATTAATCCCAAATATGATAAGTCCAATCAACAAATGATAAGTCCTCTCCAGTACCTAATACACTGTCCATGGAAGCTTTTTCACTTTTTTTGTTTTCTTTCTTTTGAATTAATTACAGAACAAATTTGAAACCCACCAATGAAGATCATGATTTTAATTCTTATTATCCACAATTCTCTTTACAGTACCTAGTTCTTGATGCCTTCATATATTCCATGAACTGTTTGTTTCCATTTAATGCCTGCGAGCTTCATATGGTGTAGACAAAAGATGCCCATCTGTCAAAGATAGCTTTAAAATCTATGGACATCACAGAAATTTTTGATCGAAGAAGACGAAAGCAGCAACCTAAGTTGACCCACTGATCTACCGTCAGATTTGGTGACCCTCTGAGGGGTGACACGTACAGTAAGAGATGGATTGTCTGTCTAGTTATGAAAAACTCTCCCCCATCAGTCTCTCTCTCTCTATATATGACGTCTTCCATTCTACCTATAGCTAAAACGTTCTCAGTGAAGTTTAAGGTTCATACACTAACTACACACTTTGGAGTCTCTGGGAAGAATTTTCTGTGCATACCAAGCAGAAGGGGCTCTGAATCAGGTAAACTTGATTTCTTTCATTAATTTCCTTTTTGGTTTTTGGGTGCCTTTTCTTGTTTTGTCAAATTTAAGTTTTTGCTGAAAGACGTAAGAAAGGTTGAACGTTGGTAAGTGTTGGAATTCAGAAAGAATGCTTGCTAACAATGCAAATGGGTTTCTCTTGCTTCTTAATTTGCTTGTTTCTATTTGGGATTTTAATTTTTTCTTCTTTCCGGAACAACTATGGTTTCTGCTTTATCTTGACTCCTCTAGTGGATTATTTCTTGGGCTTCTTCTCTTGCTGCTAAAAATTCTTGCTTTTTAAAATTTTTTTAAGAAGTTCTAGATAGATGACCCAGTGATTCTGCAATTCATACTTATTTTTTATTGCATTTCTGTGAGTTATTTAGCCATTGTATTTTCTTACTTGCAGAATTTCTCGTCTATTCTTCTTCTTCTCCCTTTTTCGAAGTTAGTTTTACTTCAGTTTATTTTTTTTCCCATTTCTGTGGGGTTACTTTGGAATTATGTTTCCATATTTATACTTGCATTTATTTCTAAATTTTGCCTTTTTTGGGTTGCTTTTTTTTGTGGCTGTGACTTGGAGAATCTAAAACTGAGGCATTCTATTTAAGTGGTTTCGATAAGTTGGGTTTCTGTCCATTGCTTTTATGTCCCACGGCAACTTTCAAATTCCTTATTTGGGAATTTTGAAAAGGGCAGTTTTGATTCTTCTGTATAGTTGCATTTTATTGCTTTTGATCCTCATTCTTCTATTATAATGTAGGTTTTGGCACGCAGACCTTTTACTGTTTTTAGTTTTATAGTTTGGTACAATTATTTTTTGTCATGATTACGCTCTTGTACTGTGAGAGGTCTTGCTTTATTTATGCTGGTTTTTCATTTACTCATCTTTTCTTGTTTCCAGAGTAACTACTGTCTGCCGGCCCGTGAATCACTGTGTCTCCAAGTGGAATATGGAAGGTGATCTCCTCCCTCTGGGACAGCAGAGGAAATCCATGGGGTGAGTGGCAACTCTGTGTGTTTGTGTGTGTGTGTCTTTCTTATTTCAGCTTGCTCATTAGTTTCTGCTAAATGTTCTGATAGAAAAATAGGAAAAAATGAAGCTGTATTTGTTTGTCAAATTCAGTAGGGCTTATACTGTTATACATGCTTGACTTGATATACAGGCCTGACCACGAGCTTGTAGAGCTCTTGTGGAGAAATGGGCCAGTAGTGTTACAAAGCCGAACAAATAGAAAACCATGTCTCATTGCTAATGAGTCTAAACAAGTTCAAAAGACTGATCAATCGATGCTCAAGGGAAATGGGGCTTTTGGAAATTCAAGTAATTTGACTCAAGAAGATGATACGGCATCGTGGATCCAATACCCACTTGAAGATTCTCTGGAAAAGGACTTCTATGATTTCCTCTATGAGTTTCCAACTACCAATCCCCCTGAGGTTTATAAGCCATTCAAGCAATTTGAATATGTTAAATTTGGTGTGGCTGAGGAGAAGAATGTGGTGGTCACTAATAGTTCACTGAGATCACAACCACCCATTTTCAAACAATCAAATGACCCTTGTTTATCTGAAAATCAAATGCCTCCTCCAAGATTGCAAGTTCCTGCTTCAACCCAGCAAGATCCTAACTTGGATGAGATTGGAAGAGTTGTAAACTTTCCCCATTTTTCAAAGCCAATCAAGACTGCCTTAGGATCGGTAAAAGGATTAATTGGAGAGCAAGGACGGGAAAATGTGACAAGGGGTGAGGTTGGAGACTCCTCAGCCATGACTATTGGTTCAAGCCACTGCAGCAGCAACCATATTGCAACTGAGGCTAATTTGAGTCGAGTTTCCACTAAAGGAGTTTGCGTGACTGGCATATTGCCTGGACCAGCCAAAGGGAATGTTAGAAAAGTGTTTGCTAAGTGTGAGAGAGCACTAACTGGTTCCCTTGAGCCAACTGTTACTTCGTCTTCCGGTGGATCTGGGAGCAGTTTTGGAAGAGCAGGCAAACAGTCTAGTAGCACTCCTAGTAACAAGAGAAAGAGCAGAGATGCTGATGAATCTGAGTGCCTAAGTGAGGTAAAATCCCATTCCAATTATATAACTCTTGTTTATATGCATTTCAACATAGTTGAATTGCTGAGCTAATGGTATCATTTATATCATGCAGGAAGCAGAATTTGAATCAGCTGAGGCAAATAAGGCAGTTCAAAGAACTGGGTCTTCTCGCAAGAGCCGTGCTGCTGAGGTCCATAATCTGTCAGAGAGAGTAAGTTCAAATGAATAGCCTGTAAGTTTCTTTTGGCTGACTATATGAATAGCATTCTTATGGTATCTCTTTTATATGCAGAGGAGGAGGGACAGAATCAATGAGAAGATGAGGGCACTTCAAGAGCTTATACCACACTGTAACAAGGTCTGCTTTTCCGCTCTGGTTTTTTTGTCTAATTTCTCACAATAGCAAGAGCTATACCTGCTTGAAAGAATAAGTGTTCGATTGGTGGATTTAGCTGAAGCTCAATCTCAATTGGTGGCGTTTTCTGTTTCATCACTGTGCCTTTGAGTTGAAACCCTTCAAACCTTCAAGGGATTTTACAAATCTTTGGCATTGGCACCAGAACTGATGCAACTACCCTTCCTCTGGTCATGGAACCATCAGTGCAACACTGAAGCAATATGCTGGAGTTCAGTCCCAGTAACCATAGCAAGAATATTTTGTATTTTGTCAGAGTTGTCAAGTTTAGGGAGTCCTTAGTGTTGAATATGAAGTTTTGGCTCAAGGCTCAAGTCATCCCACATACACATCCATTACAGCAGGAGTAAATGGAATAATTTCTGCAATTTTAAAGTTGCTGATGTGATCAAAGATGCGAAAGAGAATTAAAAGTAAATTATACATTTTGTTACAACTTCTGAATATGTGCCACTCTATCATGCTCCCTGTCAAGGTTGTCACCTAGGCGACCTGGGCCTTTTTTTTTTAAATGGGCGCCTTGTTGGTGTTGCCTTAGTTTTGGACCCCACTCGACCACCTTGGTTCGCCTAGTGCTTTGAAAACTATGCTCCCTGTTGTCATAAGATCCTTATTTGATTACTTTGATGCTGAATTAATACTCATTCTACAGTCGGACAAAGCATCCATGCTAGATGAGGCGATCGAGTACTTGAAGTCACTTCAGTTACAAGTTCAGGTTAGAAACTTGGGGCCTCATAACAACATCCATTCTCATTCTTTCCTCTCAAAATTTCAAAAGATTAATGTTTATATATAATGTATGAATGAATTGAGAAGACACACTGAACATTCAGAGCACGATTTTAGTATACAGTATCGGCAGCCATATCAGTCACTGACGATGCTGATACCAATATGGATCGACCGTATCGGTCCATATCGGGCCGATATGGGATTGAAAAAAAAAAACAACTTACCTACAATCATTTCATTTTAGTCAATTCACAGATACCATGTCAGTCTAGTATCGGTATTGGTCACCGCAGATACCACTACAGATCCGCTGATACGATATCAATACCCAAATCCCTTTTCCAGAGCTATTCTCATTGTTAACTTGTACTTTTAGTTAAGTACTTTTTTTTTTTTCATGTCTGTCTGTATTAGTTAATGTGGATGGGGAGCGGAATGGCACCAATGATGTTTCCTGGTGTCCAACACTACATGTCACGAATGGGTATGGGAATGGGTCCACCTTCCTTGCTCTCTATGCACAGTCCAATGCAATTGCCAAGGGTCCCAATAGTTGATCAAGCAATATCTGCATCTCCCACACCAAACCAATCAGTGATGTGCCAACCCCAAGTCTTGAATCCAATTACTTTCCAAAACCAGATGCAAAATTCTAATTTCCCTGAACAGTATGCATACTACATGGGCTTCCACCAGCACATGCAACCTGCACCTCAGGTCTGTAGTCTTATATTTTTTTCTCTGAGATGTTTGTTTTGGTCTCTTGAATCCAATTAATTTCCAAAGCCAGATGCAAATTCTAACTCCCCTGATTATCTCCTTGATTTGTCTTCACAGTCAATGAATATGTTTGGATATGGTTCTCAAGTGGTGCCCCCAGGCCATAAAATGGTTCCTCCCATCACTAGTGGTGGACCCTGCAATGGAGGAATTCCAATCAACAATATTCAAAGCCACAAACTTGGTAAGACTATTTCCTTTTCTTATATATAATATTAAAAGTTGTGGAACTAATATTCTTAAGGAGAATTTTGAGTCAGCATATTTAGATGTTTAATGGATAAGGCATCAGTTTGGATGAAATCATACCTATCTTTAAGTTGAAGTTGGATACTTTTGTAAATGGATGCTTTTCCTTGAAGACTTGAGTTCTTAAGCTGTTATCATGGAGCAAGAATATTTGTTTAAAAAAAATGGAATTACAAAGACCTAACCACTTGTTTGCCTTTCCACCCTGTACCTTTAGGAGAACTGAAATGTTTGTGCTCAATACCTCACTCCTGAAGGGGAGATGTGGATCTTATGGTAGGGAATAGGTCTCATGGCTGGAAGCACTGTATATGTGGCTAGTCATGAAGATCCCTCACTTTATTGGCCACATATTTCCTTTACAATTCACATTGCTGGTAAATTTTTCCATGTAGGAGCGAAAACAAACGTGACACGTGGGAGAAAGTAAGAAACCATTGCCTATATTATATAATTTTGCTCTTTTTTAGTCATTTAAAAACCTGTCTTATTATTTGGTCTCATTCTAAGAAATGCTCAAATACAAACCTCTATAATGACTATCATCTGTGACGTTAACAGGTTAACCTCCGATAATTCATTTTTATCGTGATGCTAATGGTCCCCACAGTGAACAGAACACACCCGCCATGAGAACTTGAAGACATCAAGGCTTCCTCTAGGTCCTTCTGCATCCAGGGACCAATTGGAGCAATTAAATCGTTTGTCATGGTGGAGACAATTACTGAACTTCCATGATTATGACTTATGACTGCAAGAGTTGTGGTGAAGGGTCTCATACGTACATATCATCAATTAAATGGTGACAGAGAAGTCTTTGGACTATTTCAATCAAGCATTCAAGCTTCAAATCTGAGCTGTAAATTGATCTCTGGTTCAATTATCATAATGATCCCCCACTGAAATTTTGGAAAGAGATTCATGTTATTGTTTTGTATGAAAGTCTCAGTATGGGGCAATGTACAAAATTTGTAGCTGTTTCTAATATATGAGCACCTGGTCCTCTCTCTCAAACCTCTGGTTTTTTCTTAGTGTATTTGATTTTCTTATTCCATGGAACCCTTTTTGTTTTTTTTTTTTTTTTGGGGGGGGGGGGTGGGGAGGGGGAGTTTTCTCAGTAATCCATGCTGTTCAAATGATCCATCTCAGCTATGAAATTTATTAGTTAAAAAATGACAGATATGGATGATTTTTAGCCATTTTCTAACCTTCTTTGGAAGGTCAGAACGTAACATAACTGCCATACAGAAGGAGTGTCTTTTGCAAATGTTTGGAACTGATCCTTAGCAGATCACAATTTGTGATGTGGTTGTGTAGGATGTCTTTCAGCTTCAGCCATGAGTCTGTGACATCCAATAATGGCCAATGCCTTTGTTGTACCTTCTATTTCTAGTTTGGTTATATAGCTTGATCTAGGAAAAAGAGATACACTCTCAACTTAAAAGTATCCCTTAAAAATAAAAAACCAATCTCCAGAAGGAATTTACAGAGATTATTTTCCAATCCTTCTTATAATCTGCATTTGTAATGCAAAATAGTGAATATTTATCAAACACTTATTTTAGTCTCATTAGTATCTCTGCAACAACAAAGTGATAAACATTATACAAAAATCTTTTGTCTTGGATCATACTTGAATTATTTTGCTAGTTGGCAGTGGTCCCTTGATAATTATTAAATATAAAGCTAGCCAGCTACCTATTGATCTTGTGATATTTTGATTCTAGTTCACCCCACTTGTCCACAAGCAAAGACATGAACATGGATAAACTTCAATTCTTATTTTAATTCAAAAAAAATCTCAGTCCTTTTTCCCCCTCATTTTTTACTTCATTTTCCAGTTCTGAACATTATGCTTATTATCCAGTGCTTTGATCTGGAATCAATATATATATATCAATTATGTTTTCTATAGTAGGCTAAAAAATCTAAAACATTATCATTGAGACATTTTTATTCCCTGAACAACCAACAAGATCTTTACTATATCCACAACCTGATCTTGAAGAGGCCATGATATCTGGTATCATGTTTCCAACTAGCCAGGAGAAACAAGAACTAAGGAATTTCAAATTCATCAAGTGGCACTCATGAAAGAATCAATTTTCCCCCAGACCTCTTCCTGTCTCTTAAGAAAAGTTTCAGGATATATATATATATATATATCTGTCATCACCTATCCAAAGTTTCCTTGCTCACCTTCCTTGGATGATGGTAAGAAAATGACACCCAAATGAGGATGTTCTCTCTGATATTTTATTTACAGTGGTACTAAAGTTATGGATAGAACATGTTTGGTTTCTGAATCTAAATTATTGGTTCTGAGCAGGTTCTGTGATATGTAAGTCAAACAGAGCCAGAATTTGGTCTGGTTTGTGGGCTCAGAGTGAGAGAGAATATGTCAAGAAACAGATAACATTCATATATGGTGGTGCAGACAGGTCCCTCTTTCTTCCACCTTTTATTTGATGTTGAAAGCTATGTCCAAAGGGGGGGGGGGTCCTACCTCAAAATATGGCTTCAGTTTCATGGTCAGATTTTTTCTAAGATTCCCTCTATCCACAAGTTGAGTTCTTTGATCATGTTCAGATATTTTTCTTATTATCATACTTAATTCTTTTGTCTTTGAAATAAACAATTAATTGGCTCAGTTGACATTTTTAAGATTAATATTTTTTTAATTATTAGTGTCCTTTCTTCTCCCTAATCATGGGGAGGATTAATAAAGAATAATATTAATTAATCAATGGTAATGCGGCGAATCGGCAACTTAATCGTTTAGTCTCTAATCGTAATCCAATCAAGATTTGGATTATCTTAACATTCTTTCCTTAAAAGTATTCTAAATGAAAGTCTAGTTGAAAAGAATAAATTCTTTTCGACCCTGACATTAGTAGATAAACAATATTCCATCAAATTTTTTAAAAGTTGGTTTCAGCCAATGAACTGGAAGTGGACGATTCACTTGTTGATAATTTAATAGCCCAATCCGATATCAAAATAATCTGAAATATATCCAAAAAAATTTAATATCACAAATTAAGCTGGTGATATTCCACCATAAGCTGATGATAGTCCACCATAAACCCGCGAAAATCTCTTGAGCCTGGCCAAAAAACCAGAAAAATGCCGGCTATTTGAAATATTATTATGGTTAGGTTGAGCAAGGCAAGCCCAGAATGAGACTGGGATGGGCTCGGTCCAGATCCCAGCCATCCCAAGTGCCCAACTGCACTTTAGGTACCCAATTGGGCCTATCCATGTAAACAAGAAGTCTAAAACATTAGTGTGTTAAAAGAGAGAATTTGATATCTCATTTATCAGGTCCCATGGATCAAGTCCCACCTTGGAGGCCCATACGTGGACCTGATCTGTGCTCCAATCCATAAATGGTTTGAACTCCATTGACGAGTCATGTGGATTCCATCAGTGCACTTACAAGATGGTTCTCGTACGTGAACCTGAGCCAACCTCTCTATTGACTGTTCCATACCATTTTGGGAGAGGGCTTGTTACATAGACAGTTTGCAGTTTCATGCCTTGGAGGAGGGACATTATAGGAAAACAATAAAAATAAGAGGGGCATATAAGACACTTTACAGGGGTGATGTTACAAATTCACATCCTCTACTTCTGCCTGCCCTTACTGCCATGTGCGCCCCATACACAAGCAAGGCGGAAGTTACTGCCTTACCCTCGCTCGGGCAGGGGTAAGGCGGTAACTTTCGCCTTGCTTGTGTGTGGGCACAAGGCAGTACCGGGTAGGGTGAAAGTAGAGGATGTGAACTCGGGCAGGGGTAAAGCGGTAACTTTTGCTTTACTTGTGTGTGGGGTGCACACGGCAGTAGGGGCAGACGGAAGTAGATGATGTGAACTTGCTATAGTAATCAAAGTCTTAAGAGGGGTGCCTACATACAATTTTGAAATTGAGCTAAGGCTGTGCAAATTTTTTGCCCAACAATATTTAAGCCTCTTGTGGTTAGATCATTGAGTCATCGAATTTTTTAAAAGTATTAGTCTCTTAGTCCGTTTTATCCAAATCTTTCTTTTTTTTTTTTTTTTTCATATCCAAACTTATTAAAATTGAATTATGTTGTCTATCTCTCTCCTAAAATCCAAATTTTTTGAATTTTTTTGTTCTTTTCTTTTCTTCACATCCAAATATTGCCTAAGGTCCATTACCATTACACAGATAGGGATCGGGGCCAGGAATCGGTATCATCCAATACCGATCCGGATCCACCGATCCAAGAACGATACCTCAAAGGCTCAAACCATGCAGGGATGGTATTTCCGGCCCAACCAGCCGGGAAATCGGTGACCTTCACCCGGTCCCATTCCTGGGTGGGTCGAAAGTCCGGGTCTCTAAACAAGACGGCGAGAAAGAATACAGAGAAAAGCGAGCGAGAGGAGTTCACGCCAAACGCCATAAACCCTAAACCCTAAAGCCTTTTAGGCATCACTGCCTTCACTAATCACTGTCTCTCCAAGTCTGCTTCAACATGGGTGCTCGAGGTTCAGGTTTCTGCTCTGTAATAACCCCTCTCAATTCTTCAGCTTTGATTTTGGGTTTCTTTCAAAGTGTTTGATTGTTGTGGTGATCACAGATAATAGCGACAACGATGAAGTGATGGAAGGAGAGGAGATGGAAGAGGCAAACGCTCCCTTCTCCAAATCTCGGAAAAAAGCAAGGAAGCATGTGGAGCAATTACAAAGGCTTCAAGAAAAGGTGGAGTCTGTTTCTTCTTGTGCATTAATTCTGTTCAATTTCAATTCATCTTAGATTTCTATTAGATGAGGACACCTATATTGCATCCCCCCCCCCCCTCACAATCATCTATTATTTGGAGTTGTAGACGATAATTCATTTATGTACTGAGAAGGGTCTGTTGGAAGACTATTTAGTATGGAAGGAGCTAGAGTCGAATCTGTGGCAACAGGAGTATGTAAAATAATACTGGGTTTTAATCCATACTGGTGTCAGTTAAGATTTATGTTTATGTTATTTGCCCCTTCGAAAGGTAATGTTTGTACTGATTTGTCAATTTGAATTTGTGATATGCATTATTCGTGGAATTTTGAGAAAAAAAATGACAGAGTAGAACTGAATGGTGAATTCGGAAGTGCTTGAATAGAGGTTTTGAAAAGTTTTAGGATGTTTTGATATTTTGAAACTTAAATTAAGAATAAATCTGGGCTTGGCGTCAAATCTTCCTTCATATTAAAAATGCACGAAACTGTTGTAGAAAAGTTGGAAACTGATTTGCATTTCTTTTATCTAATGTAATTTCCTGTGAGCCTATGATGTTTCTGAACACTTCCTGGGCTGTGCCTCTTTCCTCTTTCATTTTTTTTTTGTATTTTCCTTCGTCCATTTGTCATTTTTCATTTTTCACTTCTCATATCATTTTCCCATTCTTCTCCTTCACTTCACAGTTTTTACCTACTTTGTTTGATTGGATCCATATAGCCGACCCCATTAAGTTGGGATAAGGCTGAGTTTGTTGTTGTTTAGACCCTAAGGTCTCCTGTTCACATGTCAAGTTTCAGCCCAAAAAAGGTTGGGCAAGTGGAAAAGTAAACATTGAAAATCCAATGGTGAAATGAAAATAATGGACATCTGAAAAAATCAAAATACTACGGAAAAATATGCCAATACATTGGAGGCTATGTGATTCAATTTGAGTCTGAAAGTCTATGCATGGCTAATCCAGGCCATTTTCCAAATATCCAACGGTTAGATATGCCACATCACTCTTCCACATCACACAACTAGGTAGGCCGTGAAGAGCCTAGATGGAATTGATCAACTCCACAGTCCAGGGAAATTTTTTTCTTAGTTTGTACCTATGATGGAGCAGGGTTTGTCTTTAATTAACTTAGCACGTTGGGTTCTTCATATTTGTGCACGGTACATCAATCCTGTAGTTGGACAGCTTTGCATCTTCTGGCTGATGATTTGAAATTAAGTTCATCTTGATGATGGCAGTATATATCAAAAAGCGTACCCAGTGCACGAGGCTCCCGCCACTGCGGGGTCTGGGGAGGGTCATAATGTACGCAGCCTTACCCCTGTTTTCATAGAGAGGCTGTTTCCAGACTCAACCCAGTGAGGCGATTACCACTTGGTCACAATGGAGCAACCTTTACCGTTGCACCGAGGCCCGCCCTCTCTTGATGATGGCAGTAAATATCGGAATAAACTGCGAAAATTCCACCTACAACAGTATATGAAATTGAAATGTCATTGGGTTGCTTCTAGAATTATCTTTCACTACTGAAACTTTTTTTTTCCCGTTTTACAATAAACAATCACAGAAATTTATTAATCGTAGAAGGAATGATAAAAAGATCCCAAAGACAATAGAAAAGCACCCAAAATAACACGAGCATGGAGGATTACATCCAGGATTACAACCTTTAGAGGAGAAAGATTCTCCCGTCTGTCCATGACAATGAATTTCCAAAACTCCTCAACCTATGAACACCCTGCTTAGCCAATTGATCCGCCATTTCATTTGTTGATCTTGGCTTCCAGCTGAACAAGCAGTCCATGTGACTGTAAAACCAAATATCTGACATGCCTAAATACATGATTAAATTTAAACCTCCACAGAACCAAAGTGCTAAAATTCATCCAAACCAAAACAGTTGCTGAATCTCCTTTCACCACAATGTCATGAAGCCCCTCCCTTACAGCATGCTCAAGTTCAATCTGCAGAGAGTTCACCTCCAACATAACTAAAACATTTTTAGTTTTGTATAACAATTCCATGTCCTATTTGCCATTATGTGTGCATGCATGGTCTTGGTGCCAGTCTTGTTGTTGAGTCTTTTCAATTTTTTTTTTCCACAGGACCCAGAATTCTATGAGTTCTTGAAGGAGCATGATAAGGAGCTTCTAGAATTTGATGATGACATTGATGTGAGTGCCCGCTGCAATATTGCACATTTTACTTTTAATTCCTTATGCGGTTATACTCACAAAAAAGATAATGTTGACTATCTGTTTGTGTGTAGCAAGATACTGAAACTGATGTGGATGAAAAAGCACTGCAAGAAGATGATGAAACTGATGTGGATGAAAAAGCACTGCAAGAAGATGATGAAACTGACGTGTATGACAAAGAGCATCGGGCTGGTGTTAGAAGGACTGTACAAGAACCAACAAAGAATGTAATTACAATGGCAATGGTTGATTCCTGGTGTAGTGCAATCAAAGAAAATAGCAAGCTAGGCGCTATCCGTTCACTTATGCGAGCTTTTAGGACTGCTTGTCATCATGGTGATGATGGGGGAGAGGAGCCTTCATCAAAATTTAGCATCCTGTCTAGCAGTGTCTTCAATAAAATCATGTTGTTTGTTCTAAATGAGATGGATGTAATTCTTCGCAGATTGTTGAAATTTCCTGCTTCTGGAGGAAAGAAAGAAGCCATAATAAATTTGAAGAGCACCAGGCAGTGGAAAAATCATGGCAATTTAGTGAAGTCATATCTTGGAAATGCCCTCCATGTGTTAAATCAAATGACAGACACGGAAATGATTTCATTCACTTTAAGGCGTCTGAGATACTCATCCGTATTTTTGGCTGCCTTCCCAAGCTTCTTAAGGAAGTATATTAAGGTATGGAGAAATCTGCATGGTGTTTGTTTACCTTCCATCTGAATGTTTATTTGCTTGCTAGATTTAGTCAGTGGCAATGTCTCAGACAAGAGAGTGGAATGTGGATGGAATACATGAGATTTACATAACTTAAGGCAGATAACAATTACTTTATTGACGTATCATGCCTTAAGTAATCTTTGAGAATAATGAAGGAATGCTACCCTATAATTGTACTTATGGTACTACAGGGTTTGTGCTTCACATTCGTATCAAATGCAGTGGGCTCCAGATCATCCAATCATTGGTTCGTTCATTACTCACCTGACTAGCTTAAGTGATTGGATATTTTAAATAAGCCAATCAGGATGATTTGAAATCAAAATCAGGATAGTAGCACTCGAACAGTGCACTTTATGTCTGTACTCTGTTTGATATTTTATTGTGATACTACATTGGAATCTGAAAATTTCCGTTATTGTGATTTTTTAATTTTCTCTAGTTAATTTGTTGAATGACTTGTATGACTTACTTTCTTCAGGTCACTCTTCACTTTTGGGGTACTGGGGGTGGTGCCCTTCCAGTTGTCTCTTTTCTGTTTATAAGAGATTTGTGCATTCGGGTAGGAGCAGATTGTTTGGATGAGTGCTTCAAAGGACTATACAAGGCCTATGTTTTGAATTGCCAGTCTGTAAATGCAACAAAGTTGCAGCATCTTCAATTTCTTGCAAACTGTGTCATTGAACTATGTGGAGTGGACCTACCAATTGCATACCAGCATGCCTTTGTTTTCATTCGACAGTTGGCTATGATTTTGCGAGAGGCACTTAATATGAAAACCAAGGTATGATTTTGCAGTGAAATGAAGAGAGGAATTTGATCATCATAAGATTAGGTGCTTAATATGAAAAATATTGTTTCTCCAGCCATTAGTGGGTTGCTCTCCCAAATGGTCTGTTTACTTCTTCATCTCTTACCATGTTCGTACGTAAAGCTGTTTTATTTTTGTTCTTTTTATTTTCATTATTATTGTAATGGAATCTTTCAATCATGAGCAGACTAACATTTCTTGTGCCCCTTTGTTGCTAGGAAATAATTTATTTCCCCATTTATATCACTGGGCATTTTCTCCTTAAACCTTTTATATTGCCTGGAATTAAGAAAATTAAGGCTTTTATCTAGTTCCCATTTCCTGAAAAGTACTTAGAGTAGTAGCATATTGCATCTACCACCCAAGAATGAATGAACTCTAAGTGAGGGAAGCTCTCTGATCAGTTGCCCTGTTAGAATACAACCTGAAATTTCTTTCGTCCGGCTAGATGTAGCCTTTTTGTTGGTAGCCAGGTGGATACCATGTACCTAATTGTGTCCAGTAAATTTTTTTTGATTTTGTTAGGAATCATATAAGAAGGTATATGGATGGAAGTTCATGAGTTGCCTTGAGCTTTGGACTGGAGCTATATGTGCCTATAGTTCTGAACCTGATTTTCAACCTCTTGCATACCCACTGACCCAAATAATTTCTGGGGTGGCTCGTATGGTTCCAACTGCCCGTTACTTTCCGCTCAGGTTGAGGTGTGCTAGAATGCTCAACAGAATTGCAGCCTCCACTAGTATGTTTGTCCCTGTTTCCTTCCTCCTGCTGGATATGCTGGAGATGAAAGAACTGAATAGGCGCCCCACTGGAGGTGTTGGCAAAGCTGTTGATCTACATACCCTATTGAAGGTAAAGTTTATTTTAAAGTTTCTATGCTGTTAACCTGTTGCGTTGTAGAAGCTCCATTGTCTCAGGATTCTTGGGAAACTTCTTATGGCAGGTCCAGAAGCCTGTATTGAAGACACGTGCATTTCAGGAGGCATGTGTGTTCTCGGTTATTGAAGAACTTGCTGAACATTTAGCTCAATGGAGCTATTCCATTGCTTTCTTTGAGTTGGCATTTATTCCAACTGTACGATTGCGAAGCTTTTGCAAAATTACCAAAGTTGAGAGGTTTCGGCGAGAAATGAGGGAGCTTATTTGTCAGGTGCATGCCTGTGCTTAACATGTCCTATGTTTTTTAACAAACATGCTTCTATTTCTCAACAATGTTGCTCCCTTCCCTTGTTTCCAATGCCACAGATTGAGGCCAATGCTGAATTTACAAATTCAAGACGTATGACTGTTTCGTTTTTACCGAATGATCCTGCCGCAGCATCATTTCTTGAGGTTTGTATTACCATGTTCGCTTCCTTCCCTGGTATGCACAGATATGATCAAAGAAATAGAACATTCATGTTCTGCACTATTTTGCTATTTATATGGAGTTGTTTTGATCCATTCAGTTGGAGAGTATTGTGCATAAACTATGGACCTCTTAAAATCATAAAATGTACTTTTGGTTGAATAGATGTGGAGCATAAAGTCCTTATATTGGATGCTTAGGATCATCCAAACATTATTTTATTCTGGCTGACTGGTATTCATCCACGACAGAGCATGCAAATTGAGGATTCACAGATTAGAAATTTTGGTGACCCATGTGATCCCATTGTGTGCATGGACATATTTTGATTCTTCTATGGATTAAATCCTTACTCTCCTCGCCCTGGATGTGTTTTCTTGCTTTGGTCCCATTGGTAAATTATCAAACATTTTCTTTCATGTTAGGCTGAGAAAGAATCAGGAACCAGCCCTTTGTCGCAATATGTTGTTACTCTGCGCCAAAGAGCACAACAAAGAAGTGATTCGATGGTGGAATCAAGGTTTGGATCCATCTGTTTTGCCATGTCTAAAATCCATAGTAAAAAAATGCTTCTGAATAAATTTTAATTGTATTGTCAGTGTTATCGTTGGAGCACACTCGTCTGTCTTTGGCCGTAAGAAATCAGAATCTGATGATGACGACGATGTTCAGGATGAAGAAGAAGGTGCTGCAGTATTTAGCTCATCCTGGTTACCAGGAAGCAGTACCAAGTATGATCCAATTGTGTTAGCTTATGCATTTTATGCCTGTCACCCCTACAAAAATTGGTTGGACTGAAATGTTTCTTAATGCAGGAGTGAAAACCTAAAGCAGGTGAAGTCAAAGAAAAGGAAGAGACATGGGAAACAGCAAGAAGAGGTAGCGTTAGATGAGGATGTTGTGGAGGAGTTGGTATTAAGTTCAGACGAAGATGATTCGATGAGTGACACCGCTTTTACAGAGGAAGAGGATAAATCAAGATTGGTGTCTTCAAAACAGGGAACACAGAAACAGAAACCTTTCAAGGATTCGTCAAAAAATAAAGGACACTCCCATGGCAAGAAGCCAAAGAAGAGGAAGAGAACTAAACAGGCAAAGTAGCAGGTGTTGAACTAGTTTAACAGTAAGGGAAACCAAGTGAAAGATCAAACAAATGGTTCTGAATCAATTGAGCATAAATGCAGTGAATGAAAAGGTAACAAAATCCCCATCTCCTAGATACATTTGGCAAACCTGTGGTTCTATTGGCCACTTCTTCCTCTCTGAAGTGTGTCATTAAGTTTTTTGACTCATGGAAATTTTGGACTCATCTTCCACAGTAAGACTATAAACTGTGGTGGATGGAAGTTTCCATTCAAGGAGAAATAGGGTTGTGGAGGAAAGGTTGATCGATTGCAATGTGACTAATCTTAAAAGATTGATCAATTGTGGAAACCATGAACACTATTCTCATGAGCAATTTTGTCATGTAATCTGCTGAATAATTTGCTTCTCTATGAGCATGGATAATATGGAACAATTTTGTCATGCGTAATATCCTTGATCACCTTTACCATTCTCCATGAGCATGCAGAAATATTTAGGATGCTTTTGAATTATCACAAGGCACAGAGAAAGATTGCAAGCATCTCTCATCATTCACTAATTGTATAGCTTCTTGGATTACTACAAGTGCAATCTCCCTAGAACTACATTCAATTCCCTTGATTCTACCTTTGTGGTCCTTAACGACACAATTGCAAAGGAGACACCAGTGCATCAAAATTTACTTTCACGAAGGATCTATTTGCTGTAAATATATTTTCCTTATGTGCTCTATTTTAAAGGCAATAATCACTCCTGTGTCCATTTGTATACACACATTAACAACCATAGTAATCACCATCACACTCAAAGCTGCCAAGTTTCCATAGGGCTCGGATGTCCCCATAGTCCCTATTGAGGGCATATAAAACCCAATGGAGGTGCACAATAGTGCAGTGCCAGTGAGCTTGAAGAGTTGATCCTCAACTCTAGGCATGGTTGTGGTAAGATCACCTGGGATTTTTATGGCTATTGCTAGTACCGTCATGGTGAATGCGTTCATTGGAAACAATTTACATGGCAGAAATGGTTTCTTACGAATGAATAATCCATATACCAAATCAAAGGTCATGCAAAAAAAACATACCATTGTTGCAGCCGCAATGTACGAGCCAATCAAGGGAATGGGCGAACCATACCATTTTGTAATCAGTTGTCCATCAACACACCCTCCTCCTTTCCCCATTTTGCTTCTTCTTTTTGTCTGTCTTCTTCCTTCAACAAATTGAAACAATGAACATTACATGTGTGAAGAACTGAAATATATATATATAGTTCTGCAAGTCGACGAGAAACCTTAAAGTATGCTTCCATTCAAACAGGCAGGTGGGGACAGTACGTAATAAGAAAAGAAAAAGTTCAATACTTTTGCATATCAGAAGCCCAATTCATTAAATCATATCCTTGTCATTGATATAAAAGACATATTATCTACTGATATCAGAAACTATATCATAATAATGAATACACAAAACATAATATACAACAAAAAAAAAAAAAAAAAAAAATTTAAAACAATGAAAAATCAGAATAGAACTAAGAAATTTCTACTACCTCTAAAATGAACATATATAAAATCTTGGATAAAGTTCTTTGCACTGGGGGCATAGGGTATGCCCAGACCCATGGGGGTGGGTGAAATGACCAACCCCCCCCCCCCCCCAATGACTCAAACCTTGCCCCATGTACTTGGACGTAATTTGCACCTAGATGCGCTCCTGGACAGAGAACGTGCGCCCATAAAAATCAATCTAGAAAATAGTGTAGAGATACAAAATCCTAAGATATCAAAAGCCTTTGGGGGCACCCTTCAAGCTGAAAACCCTCTCCGTCTCCCCTAATTAAATGTCTAATATGCCCCTACTAGCATTTTAGTGTCAATTTTTTTAAAGGTGTTATTACTCTTCATTATTTTTTAAATCATCAAAGCAATGGATTTTTTTTTTTTGGGGTTAAAAATTAAAAGAATGGATGCATAAATAAAAGAGGTGACAAACGATAAGTTTAACCCAACTCTTTTATAAAGTGATTCTCAGTTCACAGTGTTTTTTAATAATGAAAGCTAGATTAGTAGCCCCGATGATGGACGCATAAATAAAAGAGGCGACAAACGATAAGAATAACCCAACTCTTTTAATAAAGTGATTCTCAATTCACAG
Source organism: Telopea speciosissima (assembly GCF_018873765.1). Classification (NCBI taxonomy): domain Eukaryota; kingdom Viridiplantae; phylum Streptophyta; class Magnoliopsida; order Proteales; family Proteaceae; genus Telopea; species Telopea speciosissima. The sequence goes on from NC_057917.1 coordinate 78,899,128, forward strand.
ATTTTTTTGGAAAAATTACATATCTATCCCCTGTACTTTAGCCTAATTACATTTTTTCCACTTAATTTTCTCTAATTACATACCTCTCCCTTTTACTTTGATAAAATTATTATTACACTCTTGCCGTTAACATCCGTCTGTTAAGTACTGATGTGGTGTAGTTAGATTTTTCATAATCCCAAACTAACCCTGGGTTATCCTTGTGAGATGACCATTTACCCTTTTGATTAAAAACGAAAATAAGAAAGTATGACTTACCTTTTCTTCTATCTCCCAACTTCATCCTCAACCTCTGAACCTTGATATCGCCGGCGACGATACCCCCTTCATCCTTTTCATACACCATTTAAGTAGTATTTCTTCATTTGCCTTCACCTATCATGTATCCCACTTATTAATTTTTATTTCTCCTGGATTATTTAAGAAGTGGATTTCGCAGAGATAGTAAGATACTGACAGAGAGGCAAAGGTAGTCCCATGTTTGTCTGTTTCTTCGCTTAATCCTTATTATTGCCTACATTCCTCAATTTGTCTCTAATTTTGAGGCGAGGTCTTGTCGTTTCCCTGATGAACGAGTTGATTTCTAGTTTTGTGAAGGAGGATCTTCTAACAAACTGAAACCCAGATCCTTTCGAGCCTTGAGAATCAGGTCTCGAAGCATTAAAGCCTTTCAGGGAGATGGGTTCTTGAGTAATTTTTTTCCCCTTCCAAGTCCTGTAGTTTGTTTGGGTTCAATCTCTGATGCGGAAGAAAGATCTGCTTTTTATTGGTTTACATGGTGTGAGCAGTCTATTGGATTCTGCTAATTTCATCTTCAGACTTGTGGCAGTGCTGGAATTCTATTTTTGGAGAGAGATCAATTATCAAGATCCTCAATTAAGTTTTATCCACACAGCAGATCATCATCAATTTTTCAGGGTAAATTCATCCTCACTAGAAGGCCACTCGACGTCTCGACCTACTTCTGGAGCTGACCTTGCCGATCCTATGTTTTTGCTGTCAGACTCACTCCATGCGATACCCTGTTTTAGGGTAGTTTTTTAGGAAGGTTATTTTTACAATTACTCTTGATCTTGTCAGCAGATCTTATTGAATTTTAGGGGTTTTATTTACCTTCTATAAAGGGTCCTTCTATATCAATTAGAAGCCAGTCTGGACTCCTGTTCTCTGGTAATACTTTTCTCCCTATCCACCCAGCGGTCCCTGTTTTCACCCTCTCTTTTTTTGGTAATCAATTTCAGCAGTGTCTCTAGTTTATCAGATCAATCTGAGATTTCAGGGTTTTGTTCCCTATTCTGGTGGATCTTTCGATCATAGTTTGGTGGTCATCTGCTACCATCATAATTTGGTGGTTTCTTTTTGAAGAATTCTCTTGGCAAGGCAAATTTTTATCTCTCTGTTGGTTCATGCAGTAAATGATTGGGACCTTTCCTCTGCTAAATTTGGATCCGGGCCGTAGCCATTGGAGGGGTTTTACGTGGCGGTGGTTGTTGAGAGGGAGATGGTTCTTTTGCTTGGGGATTTGAGTAAAGTGGCAAACAAGAAGACCATCGCGGCTTCTGTTTCTTCCAATGTCGTCTTCATGGCCAAGAGAGAGCACATTTTTGGGAAGAAGGTCTATGGTACCAAGGCTCAGATCTGTGACAATGGGCAAATCCATAATGTCAGAATCGAGTGCGACATGGTAGGCCTGAGCGACCCATGCCTTTCGATTCACATGGACAGTAAGATGGTGATGCAGGTGAAGCGCCTTAGGTGGAAATTTAGGGGCAACCAGACCATCTTGGTGGATGGGCTCCCTGTGGAAGTTTTTTGGGATGTTCACAATGGCTCTTTGGGACAGCTTTGTGGAATATTCCCTAACCTTCGCTGGAGATGGCTTGCTTCGTTTCGGCCGGCCTGAGTTTGCAGGAGTAGTTGCCTGGAGGTTGCTGGAAATGAACAAAGAACAAACCCTAATCGTTCTCCTGCAAGGGTAATATTGGCATTGCATTTTTAAAATTTTAGTAAAGGATAATATTGTTTTTTCCAATCATTAACTAACAACAGGCTATCTAACACCTTCACCCAAAAGCGGTCGAAGTGTAATTGGAGAAAAATGCAAGAAAGAAAAGTATAATTAGCCCAAAATACAGGGGAGGGATATATAATTTTCTCTCGTTTTTTAATAATGAAAGCTAGGTTAGTGGCCCCGATGATGGATGAATAAATAAATAAAAGAGCTGACAAAGGATAAGAATTGGATTTTTTTTTTAATTTTTAATAATGAAAGCTAGGTTGGTAGCCCCGATGATTCTTCTTTTCAGTTCTCCATCTTTTTTTTTTATAATGCATGTAAGAAACCTATTTCTACAATAATAATTATAGATTGTTATAATAAACTAATGGATAAACTAATGGATAAATTATACGTCACTCCCTGATTTTCAAATGAAACTCAGATACTTAAATCATCTTCTAGTTTAAATCTCAATATAACAAAATAGTCTCTACAATTAGTTTTATATTGTTAAGTGATGATATCAACGTTAAATAAATTTAAATCCTTAAAATCTCTAACTTTCTCTTTCTTCGATCTTTCCGGAGAATCCACATTCTCTCCACCGTTCAAAAAAGCAGATAGAGATAGAACGGAAAATAAAAACAAAATCCAATCCACATAAACGATTCCAAAAAGGATTATTTTTCAATTAGAAAAAATGGAAAAAGATATATGGAATTAACGAGGTGGACACATCGACATTATTTTATCTCAAAAGCTTCAAAAGAAACAAGAATAAACAGATAAAGACAAGATTAGAAATTTTGTTTCTTCTTATTCTCAAAAGTAAAATTGAAATCAAAAGAAGGAGAATTCGGTCATCATATTCCCTTACCGAAGATAAGTTTGTATCCAGATTGCTTAGTCTGTCGCTTCGCGGGTGAAGACCGACTTACTCCGCGTGTCAACTGTCGGGATTTGTCCATTTTATGAGCAACTTACATCGATGGATAACACCTTCCACGGCTCCAATTGATTGAATCAATCTCAGAAAACGAAAGAGAGAATTTCAGATTTGAGGTTTTGGCGTTTTGCTCGATTTAACTCTATTGATGAACCTGATAGCCCTATCTCTGTTTCTTCAGATTTGGCTGTTTTTGGTTTTTTTTCCGGAGTTTGTTCATCATCTTTATGTGTTCACATAACTGAAGTTTCACTTTGATTAGACTTGCAGAACATAGAGGAAAGGGTGGAGAAAGAGGGGGAGGGGGTAGTGATGATTGCACGGGGAAGAGCATGGTGTGGGATGGGGCTGCACGGCGGTAATGGTGGTAATAGTGATGGCGTCGTGGTGGTGGTGGATGGGGCAATGGTGGTGGTGATTTAGGGTATAATTGAAAATATCAAAATTGGTCTCTTGAATATAATTTACAAGCTTTGGGTAACTAAAGTGCATTTTCTACCAACGTTGAGTACCTCAATTGTCATTGTTTATCTTATTATGATTGAAGTTAAAATTATCATTTCATTTTTTGGTTTGATTTAAGTTAACACCATTAATTTAGAGGGGATGATTTGAGTATTTTAAGTTATCAGGGGGTGAATTGAGTTTCGTTTGAAAATCACCAGGGGGGTGTCATATAATATACCCTAAACTAATTAAACTTCTGCAAGAGTGGGCTATCAAGCTCTAAAGAATTGGTTGACAATACAAAGTCAAAGTCTTAGTATGATAGAACCATGGAATTTCGAAGGGGAGCTGAGACTTGATATGAGGCTAGGCTAAGGTCAAAGATCTCTCCATCCAAATGGTTAGTTTGCCAATTTGACTCTTTTTTTGTTTTGGGAAAAGGTTCTCTGTCTGGGAGTGTGGCCTATGCCAGCACTCCCATGAGTCTATCTCTCTCATCCCCATGTGAAAAGACACCTCTGCCCCTTTGTTTTAGGGAGGAGAGAGATAGACACATGGGAGTGTTGGCATAGGCCACACTCCCGTACAGAAAACTGTTTCCCTTTTTTTTTTTTAATATAAAAAAAGAAAAGAAAAATAGATTAGGAAAGAGAGCTGTCTACATTTCTCCATTTAATACAAAATGTTGCCTTGTTTGGTGAAGCAAAATGAATCAAAAAGTTAGTAAGAGTCAACAGGTTAGGATCCTGATGAAATAAAAGAGGAACTCTTGAGGTAATATCCGAGATCTTCAAAAGTTGTGGGACCAAAAGCCAAGGTCATGGGATTTTTGGAACAAGAAGAAGATCGAGCATCCCTTCATTCAAGCACCAAACCGCCATATTTTTCATGTTTAGTCTCACAGCATGGTCAAAACCCTTTAACAGACTTAGAATTATTGGCTCCAAAAAATGACCTGTGTCCAAAAAACCTGCAACGATCAAAACAATATGTCCTTCTAAGAGAATGTAGGAAGTCCACCCAACTCTATCTAGGACTGAGTTAGAAGTTCCAAGTTCCTGTGCAGATCAAGAAAGGATAATGTAACTTAGATAACATCTTAAGTACATCAGAAATAGAAATACCAAAATTATCCTGAATAGATATAACACTGAGAATAATAGGGGATGGGGGTGGATATTAAAATCACTCAAGACATTTTTCAGAATACATGTCGGGCAGATTTTATAATCCCATGAGTTATTTTGTTTTGGTGATGCCAAATAAAATAACAAATTATAATAAAATCGAAACAAAAAAAAAAACACTTAAGAATTGGTTTGCCAATTTAACTTAAGTAGCCCTCTATATAGTAGATATTTGGTGGAACTTTGATTTAGGGAAGTAATCACGAATAGGGATAGAATTCACTTTACTCTAGGCAATTTTTCCCTGAATGGGCCATGAAGAATTTCCTTTCTATTGATATATATACTTTGGGCAAGTGTCATTACATGGCTTAACATAGGAATTTCAATCTACATAGCCCATCTGGTTTTGTCATTTCGAAAAGTAATGCGGCAATTCCAACTGAGACATAACGTAAGTCTTTCATTAGTCACTTGTTAGATTCCAAAGTCAAATTCAATCATAGAACCCTCCCCCTAAGCCTATAAACGGATCAGATTTGACTCGGATATTGATCAGATGTGATCGAATCCGAACATTTTCTGGCCGAATACGGATACCTCTAAACAGATTCTGATGCGAATCGAATTCAGATTTTTGACCATTTGTTTACATCTCTGTCTTGTATAACCAAGACCTTCCTCTCCCCAGTGGATACAATTCACTCTCAATCCATATCTCTTAGATCATGATTCTATTTTCCTCATATTCTAGAACCTGTTGAATCTTCAAAAACCCTCAAGATCTTTATTTACTTAATTTTTTATTATTAAGTATTCAGATTTTCAAATGGATTTTTATCGGAATATCTCTAAACGAATACAAATGTACTTAAACAGATATAGATGCGGATCGAATTCAGATTTTCGGTTATCCATTTACAATGCTTCCCCTCCCCCCCCAACTAAAATAATTTTTTTTTTCTTGACATTTTCCTTAAGGCTCGATTTGGTTGTAAGGGAAATTAAAGGGCAGGTTTGTAATCATTACCTCAAAAGATAATATTATTAACTCAAAATCATTCTATATTTGATTATAAAAATTCACTTTGCATTCATCTAAATCCGTTGGATTTGAAAAGTAAAATAAAAGTTACATTTAAAAAAAAACTTATTACTAAAAATATTAAGAAATTTAAGTAATTTATACAATCATGTTCAATAATGATTACCAAACTTTTCTTTTTGGGTCTAAAAATTCACTTCCCTTAACTTTAATTTCCCTTGCAATCAATCGGAGCCTTATACATGCAGCCATGAATTTCCTTCAAACACAAGGATGAAATTTCCATCATCCCATGCCAAAGTACATGTTTTTAGAAATCGTGCCTCATTTTGGATCAAGCCCCATTTGAGAGTCCATCCCTTGTTTCCCATTTGACTAACATGTCAAATTTCATACTCAAATTCAATCAAACACCCTATGTATGTCGATGCATCCCTACATTTCTCAATTGTCCATTTTTTGGCACGCATTCTCTCAGTAGTCCTTAATTTTGCAATACTTGACTTTGCCACTTAACACAACTCTGATTTGGATAAAACTTGACATGTAACAGGGACCCTAGGATCCACCTATTATGGCATCTGGGCTCACCCATTGTAAACCCTGAAGAATGGAGCACATCCTAACAGAATAAAAGGACTTGCTTCTCTAATGTGGTTCCATATTAACCAAATTTATTTTCAATCCTAGGAAAACGGCATTAATAATAAAAGTAGAAAGCGAAAAAATACATACCAAGTTTTAAAACTTCATTCACTGATCTAAACCATCTCAATCTAACAAGGTGTGAAGGACTGGAACATGGAGAAGTAATCACTCGATTGAGAGCCAGACTGATGTCAATATACATTCATGGAACCCCACCTATTTGGACTGTTTGCAGATGATGATTGATATCAACTTCAACTTAACTACTTATCAACTGGAACCAAACACAACAGCCCTGCAGCTGAATATGCCAATGGAAAAGCACATGATCAGGTATAGTTCACAGAAGCAAGAGCATCAGAGCAGGTCTGAACAACGCTATGCAATTTGGTTGTAGACAAGTAGAGGTGGTTTCAGATTGTCAGGAAACTGTTCATCTTTAGCAGCATAATGGATACTTGGACTGGCAATCCTGTTCTACATGATATTTGTAATATTAAAGGGGAATCCAACAATAATACCCAAGAGGCTGAGAAGGTGAAACCAAACTGAACTAGAAAATGTGCAGTGCCTAAACAGATGAGATAACAATCAGGAGTTCAGAACCAGAATTTTTTCTGCTTTCATACTCAGTTCAGTACCCATTTCTACAGAGTTGCACTGAACTGGGTAGTCCATTCTACCTCAACTAGGCATCTCAGCCTTGTTTCAAATACAAACCCTTCCCCCACCAAAAAAAACCCAACAACAACAACAACAAAGGAAGCAGAATCTCATCTAATCAATCAATACAAGTTTCCTGCAAACTGCAAAAACCAACCATGTTCCTGAAACAGGTTTAGGCAATCAAAACCACATTGAGTCATGTTACTCAGCAGTTGTATGGCCATCCGATTTTAAAACTGAGGGATGGAGAAAACCTGTTCTTGCCAAACACAAAGATTTGCATTGGTGTTACTTCATTTGAAAGATCCAAACACCTGACTGTGATGAAACCTTCGTTAATTTGAACCTTTATGCTTTTTTCCCCACCCACATCAGTATGCCCCTCAAGTAAGCTTTTCCTAAATAGTTTGGTTGAGGTCAGATTTTCCATAAAATACTGAAGAAGGTACATCACATTTTCACCTTTCTTTATGAATTTAGTGAAGGACTTTAAGGTCACAGAAACTAGTCAAACATTTCTTCACAATGACTGGTTGGAACCAGAATAAGAAAAGTTAAAGATTAAAAATAATAAAGCAAAAAAAGAGGACAATGTTCTTTATGATTCACACGTAAATGGAGACATCAGTCCCCAAACATTACTAGCACTTGAATCATTGACTTCAATTTAACAATCTCAACAGAAAGAAAATTTAACTGGTCAATTGGTATCCAAAAGGGGGCAAAATCAGAGGAATCCACAGATTATCATGTTGCTCATTACAGCAAGAAAAATGTGATAAATTTAAACCAACTATTCAATATACTTTTCTTCAAAACAAGGCTGAGGTTTACAGCCACAAAAACCTTTCCGCAAAATCAAATTGAAGAGTCAAACACTAACAAGTATAGCTTGGTACAGAATACAAACTATTTCCTTCCTCTACTAAGCCTCTGAAGGTGATAATTGATGCTTCCCCAAGGCTTTCTACTCTTCCCAGTCTGCAATTGTCAAGAATGATGGGAAAATTGGATTAATTTGATTCCACAGAAAAGAATAAGCAAATTGTACCAGTCATAGATGGATTAAATGATGTAAGTTCCATATTCCAAAGAGAGAAAGTTTCCTCAAGTGTATTGATGCTATAAGAAATTAAAACCTGAGCATCCATGCAGGCACTAAGAAGTTCCTTCTGCCGAACACATTTACCGTCATTGTTCTGGTTCAGCGCCAAACAATTCAGGAAGGTTACCATCTCCTTCATGCAAGGCTTCCTAAGAGTTCCAAACTTCTTTGGATTTATATACAAACCACCTTGTTTTCGACCCATCTCTCTTAGACCTACAGAATGCAAGCAAAAAGTTGCTAGCTTAACTGATAAATTGCGACCCAAATTATATTTAAAAGAGGGTTTCAAATTTCATTATAACTTGGGGCAGGAAACAGAAGGATGAAAAACAATAAAAGGCACACTCATGATAAAACATAAAATCATAACAAATTCTTTACTCATGAAAAAAAACCCAACACTTCCTTGTTTCTCTTTATTCATTTATTCTACTTGGTAATTGATTATGCTCTTCCTTGAAAAAGTTGGAGGTTTCCCATTGTTAAGTGAACTTAAGGTGAAAAAAAAAACCCAAGGTAGTTAAGAGACTTGACAATAATTAGAATTCAGTAAGCAAGAAAAGAAAGGATTACTCCCCTCCTTAGAATTGAGGCTACTGGATGAACAACAAATTTGAGATCAACAGATAAAAAAGGATTGTATTACTTTGATGTACCAATAGAGCATGTACAAAAGGGAAAAGCATTCACTACTCCTAAGATATACTCCTGAGACTATGAAACCTATTCCTTACGTTCAACAAATGTAAAACTTATACCCTTATCAGATCCCAAATGTTATGTATGCAGTACAGGGCCTTACATCTCAACTCTCAAAAATCCTTCATAGTCCAAAAGTGTAAAGGGGGTGAAAAAGACTGATCACCAATTTATATTATTAGATCTGAGGCAGTTGTGGAACATGCACTTTGCATCTTAAGTGCAGTGAAAAATTCAAAACCAACTAGAATACCTGACGGGTTTCTAGAAGCCCAAGGAACTAGGTTTCGGAAACTTGGATTAAATGAGAATCACAGTGACAGGTTTAGAAACCAGAATTCAGAATAAATTGAATAACAATTAATCCAAGAATCGAAATGGGATAATAATCTCGTTGAATGTCAGAATAATGGAGAAAAATAACTTCCCAACTTCTGGACCGAATCTGATGGACGGGTCTGAAGTTTTGGGATAGTCCTACTGGGGTTAAGATTCTAGAAGCACAACTCAAATTAGCAATCCAAACCAGTATATTCAGGAAACTTCAGACAACAATAATTATGAACTGATTTTATGGATAAACAATGCCTTGTGTTAAGTTATGTACATGTACTGCAGGGGTATTTATGTCATTTACCTTGTAGTACAGTTGGTGGTGATGTTCTTTGTTTATGACCACGATAGGGGGAGTGTCCCTATCGGGATATAGGTTAGCTTAGTCAGTAGTTTGCTATTAGTTTAAGTCTTACTTTTATTCTTCTTGTAATTAGTAGGATTCTTACTAACAGTCTAATTGCAAAGTTATAAAAAACTGCAGGGTACCACGGTAGACTAGGTCTGAATCTATCGTGGTTCAGCACATACTCTCTCCCATTGTTCAATCTCTCTTCTACTTTGCAGGTATTAGTTTCAGATCTTGTTTCGCTACAAAACTATAACAGCAAGCAGAAATCAGATCTGAAAGATCAGCCACGAAACAGAAGAATTCAGAAAATCTTAGTGAGAGAAGGATTTGAAAATAGGACTTTTTACGTTCAAAACAGTAGCAGAGCTTTAGAACAGAAACCAAAAGCTTAATATGAAATCAGATTTGACTTCCAACGCTTAAAATTTAAATTAAAAAAATTCCTTGTTGGAATAAGAATTCAAAAAACTTGAAGTAAAACTGGGTTTTATGCCAAGATCAGCACACCAGAACATTAATGGAAGTTAAAACTTTAAACAAAAGGATAGCAATTTCGGACCATTAACTAGAAACAGATTCGGCAACTAAAAGATATGAATGAAAGAAAAGTTATGTTACTTGGAATCGATGGAAGGATTACAGAACAGAAGAAGAAGAATAGAATAAGAGGATAAGACCAGGCTTCTCACCTAGCCTTGCTGGAATCCCTCAAGCGTATTGGAGTCTAACCAATAGAATAGTTGAATTCCACAACCAGATTCTGAATCCCACAGAAAAAAGCAGCAAAAAGCCATCTTCATTCATCAATAGATTCGTGTACAAGGCTGGACCCCCTTACAAACTCAAACACTAAAAAGAAAAGATCTAAACCAATCCTTAACTAATACGGTAACATACACTAACAAGGAAACTAAAATAATGAAAGAAACTGATTCAAAGCAGGACTGGACTTATAGAATTCTAATCCAGCCTAACTAAAACACTTTATAACTATTAAAATAAGTAAATACACTTAACTTATTCCATGGCCTAGCTTTTACCCATATTATAGGCTCATTAAAGTGTCCCTTTACAATGAAAACACATTGGATCAAAGGCTCAACACATACATAATCCAACCCAAAGCTTGTTTCCACTAAAATAAGCCCAATTGTGATTTATCTGCATTAATACCTTTCAAATCTAAACAGCAGGTCTTTGAAAACCAAACCGTTTAAACCATTAGAACCATTGATCTGTCCTTGTTCTGGTTGTACCAATTTCTGGAGCCACTTTTCACTGGAAAACATGGTTTTCGTCAAAGACTGTTCAATTCAATAGTCAAACTAGACAACTGGACCAGACATTCCTAGGTTCATTGGTCAAGCTAGACCAAAGTGGAGAATAAAATCTAAATTTCTAAAGCCTAAGGCTAAAGTCAAGGTTCATACTCGGAAACACTAGAATTATTTTTTAACTAAATGGACGTGTCTGCTGATTTCATAGTCCTCACAATAGGCTTCATCGTCATAGTATGAGTTATTTGAGCAACAAGATTCAGCTCTTCTCCATAATCCTCGTTAGGCTCTTCAGCTACCCATGTACTGCAGCTGCAATGGGTCTTCTAGTAGGGCACTGGTTTGACTTATGCCAAAATTTATCACGCCAACAGCACTTTGTGCCTCTTAAGATCTTCAATTGGGGCTTTACCTTTATTATCTGTCCTCTAACTGTTAGTCCTATTGTTGGTCACAGGCATGGTTACCAGCTTATTGGATCTGCTGTTATAATTTTTGGATTTTTCGTCTACCACATTTTCAATGAAAGTTTGTTGATTGGGTCCAGTTCTCTTCCACATGTAAGGCCTTCTGGAATCAATCTTTACATCGTATATAGCAATGAGATTCAAGGCTTTCTTAATCTTTGGATTGAAGCCATTCTCGAAATACCAGAGTATATCCACTATCTTCATCTATGCTACACCTTGACAAGAGCTCATCAAATTTCTTCATATAAATCTATAAATTACCATCTTAAGGTCAGAATTAGAGCATACAACTTGCTCTGAAAATCTTCGGGCAAGTATTTATCTTTAAGCTTTTGCTTCATTACTTCCCAGGTTGTTGGTGCTTGATGACTGCACTTAAGCTTTTTTTTCAAGGTATTTTCACCATGTCTTTGTTTAAGCTGTGAGCCTGGCCCTGGCATATCTAATTTTTCTATCTTTTGACATGGTCTGCCAATCAAAGAAATCCTCAAGCAAAGCAATCCAATCTAGAAATACTACAGGATCCATCTTTCCAGTAAAATCAGCAACCTTAAGATGTAAACTTCTCAGTTATATAACTTGCTTTTCAGGTCCATCCTCTTCTAACATGGTACGAATAAGTTCAACTAGAGATCCCCTCTGACATGTATTATTCCTTAGAGATCCATTGGCTACTTTAGGAACTGCTTGAACATTCACTGGGATACCTGCAGCTGGTATGTACTGGAATGTTTATCATCAACATCCACGTGTTCTATTTGGTCTTCAAAGTTGTCGCGGAGAATCCCTCCAACTGTAAGTTTCTGTCTAGATTCAGGAGAAGTAAGTCTTTCATCAAAATAGTCCATTTTTCTAATATCCTAATGAGAAGTTCATCTCTTTGCCTATCAGTAAACAAGCCTCAATAATTTCTTCCATGCCTAGTTCACATCCTCTCAAACAAGCTCTTACACCAATTTGGTGCAGCTAGAAGAACTCCAAACTTCAATGAACGCAGGTCCAAATCCCGCAAGTACTAGGAGAAAATTATCACACCCCAAAAGGTTTGTTGGATCATATTATGATAAGGGATTACAGAAGGAAGAAACTTTGAGAATTCATTCTCTTTCAATAGGGAGGAAATTAAAGAAACAACTTGAATTAACTCACAATTCAATGAGACCAAGTTCCCTGTAAACCCTATGAAGCATGATGTTCACAAAAGGCCGATTACCCTCTCAAAACAACAGGTGCAACTTCACTAGAATTAATTTCTGGTCAGACTTCAGAGTATGAATTTTTTGACCTAAATTCAATGCATAAAACAGCAAGAGAATTAAAGGAAATTAAACAAGCACATGCAAACAGTAATTGCAGAACACAAAAAGGATGAATCAAATTGAAATTCAATCAAGATATCTCGAAATCAGATTATACCTACAGACTGGTAAGCTGTTCGTGCACAGAACTGAAGCAAATCAATATAACAGAATTCGAATTGAGAAAGAAAATAATCTGACCTCTCGAAATTGATGAGAACTAAGATGAACAAATCTAAAAAAAAAAAACTTGATCATGTTCGCTGGAAGTAAAAAAAGAAAAAAGAATAAAATTGAGGAGGGGGTGTGGGGGGAAGTGTGGGCATTAAGAATCCTAAACCTCACTATTCATTAAATCTGACGCCTCTAAAGAGCTAAACACCAATAGAGAAAACACATTACACATTACCTGAAGTTTCCCAACTAGAAGTATTAAGATTGATCTAACAAAACCACAAAACCAACACTTATTCATTTAATGGAGCCCATGGCAGAGATTAAAACCCAGTGAGAGATCTCCTATTGCTTCATATATTTTCTTAATCGAAAGTAATTAAGCAAACAGAAAAGCCTATCGCAGGTTCTGAAATCTGGGCATGAAGAGAACTGCATCAACATAGATGGGCAAATTGGGCATCTGGGGTCGAACGTAAACACCCATTAAATACAGAAAAGAGAAAAAAAGGCTCATTTAGCTTCTATGTCAATCAGATTCCCGCAATGAAATACAGAAACCAAGTGGGGAAAAAAAATCAAAGGTTCAACTCGGAGAATCAGCCAGAAAGAGCTCAGAAACATACCAGTGACGTCGTTCAGAGTGAGTCACGGTTATCGCTACAAACGCGTTCGCCCGAGGAAGAGAGGGAGATTACGTGTTTGGTTATATTCCGATACCCATTGATTTGTTAGTTTAGGGGTGTCAAAACTCAAAACGGAGGCCGAGCCGGAAAACCAAAAATTGATCCGATCGAACTGCATATGGGTTTCGATTCGGGTTTTTTTTTGGGGGGTTTAGATGGATTAGCTATTGGTCCAATTCGATTTGGCCCAATATATACTAAAAACCAATAAGATTGTTTGACACTCTTGAAATTGTGAAATGGAAGTAGGAGCAACAACTGTTTGACAATTCGGGAGTTGTGAAATCAAGGTTTCAAAATTCGAGATATAGGATCGAAATGGAGGCACAAATTGAAGTATTTTATGTCCGTAGTGCATAAGGCAGCTTGTTGACCCAAACTATATTAGTATGAATCATCTTTTGTAAGATTCTTTTGATATTTTTGTTAGTTGCTTCCACTGTGGGATTTATTTGTGACGTATATACTGAAGAAATGTGTCTCTTGATATTAAACTTTTTATATAATACCCTCATCTTTGAAATGTGAATCTTGATTCGATATCAATTCATGTGGTAAACCATGTTGATGGATGATGTTCTCATTAATAAACTAAACTAATCTAGATGTTGTATGTTTGGCATATGTTTATGTGTCTATTCACTTGGTAAAGTAATCTAAAACAATTAAAATGTATTCATGAAGATTAGAAGATTTGAAAATAATCAATTATATCTATGTCCTAGATGACGAATGACCATGGAGAATTCAACGTGTGCAGCTTAAAAGGTGGTATATATCTCAAAAGTATTAGATATTTGCCAATTTAATACATAACCACCCTCTGAACTACACACATTGAGCTCTTCATAACCATTCTCCAATTGAGGCATAGATGTTATTAGAAAAATAGTCCTCATGTCATTTAATGGTCAGGAATTCATATTAGTGGAAATTGACTATTTTACAAAATGAGTATTCGGGATTTTTCCAAAGAAGGCAGTATCCGGTCCATCTATAATCTGGATGTGGCCGGTTCGCTTTTGATACAGCCGGCTCAACCATCTAAGTAGACTTGGTAGAATCTGGAAGACTTGATAGCAAGTAAGATAGTTGATTCACATTCTATCGCTGGTCAGTGAAAAATGAGTTTATTTTTTTAGTTCTCAAACTGGTTTCTTTGATTTCGTCTCGAACTTGAGTTCTCATTTTTTTATGGGTTGAGGATGGAATCGATAGATTATCTACCCCAATCATCGGACCTCTCTCCGTCGATTCTTTCCTTCCTCGGAGAGAAATTTCAGAAAGAGGAGGATCTGCAAAAGGCCACTGGTCTTGTTTTGGAGCTGCAGAAACGATGCTCTGATTTGGATCACAATCTCATTAGTCTGAATCAGAGACTCGAAACAAGTGTTGTTGCTTATGCTTCACACTCGGAACGAATTTGTGGTCTTTTCGATGGAATAAAGGCCAAACTAAGCGATCTTAGGTCATCAACTCGCGTTTCTGGATCTTTTTTAGGTTCGCATAGCTTTCCTTTTCAGTTGTCTCACCAATTTTTTAAAAAAAAATATTCTGATGTGAGGATAGCTCATAGTAAAATCTTCTGGGTCTGTTTAGATGGAAGGGAAGGGAAAGATTTGGGGAGAGCTGAACAGATTTTGGTGGAAGAGCTTCCTACACTGGCAAAAGAAGTGGCTAGGGTGGAGGCTGTTCGCATCTATGCAGGTGAGTTCTTCAACTCCATTTTTTTGTATATCCAAATTTATTCCCCTCGAAAAAATATTTGATGGTTGAAATTCTTCTGTTTTAAAAACCACATTTCTTAAGACCTTAATGGGTAACTGAAGTGAGAACAGTACCTGGTCAGTGGACTCCATCCCTAAGAACTTCAAATAAGCATCTCTGCTAATAACAAATTGTTTCTCATTGTCATGGAAAGGTTAACATTTGGCAAATAACATCTTTGACCATTGTTTGACACCTTTTTATGCTCTATCGTAGATAGAACTCATCTTTAATTATGAGAACAATACAGAAGTATAATTGTGGAAAAATTAAAATGAGAGACTTTCAGCTTATAATTGAGGAGATAAAGGAATAGGGATCATGCATTCATGCATTACAGAAACATGCATTCCCAAAATCTTTAGCCAAACGTTGTTTATCATGGATCCTGAAAATTGTTACTTTGACCTTTATGCTCAGGTGTTTAGTGGAAGTTATTTGCTGCATTATTGTAACCCTGGTACTAGTAGAGATGAGCATTGGTTAGCCAGAGCATCTCCTGCAAGTAACACATCACTTTTATGGCTAGTTATGATGAAATGTGGGCAAATGATCTCCACACCATGAGACCAGGTGAGGGGGTTGAAGTTAAAGAGAAGACAGTGATGGATGGGGAAAGGATAATAGTAGATGAAGATATTAATTCTGGTTGTGGTTTAGAATGATGTTAGAAGAAGAAAGAAGAAATATTGGAATATGTGGAATCAGGTAAAGATGATGATCCTAAGGTTGAAATAATTTATAATCAGAGAATAATGCTATTATTAAAGTTTTAGAAGAATGCAAACAGGAGATGGGACAGCTATTAGGGAACAAAAGTTTCTCAATCAGGAATTCATATGTTCAGGTAACAATGGAGGATGTCTGAATGATGTTCGAGCCATTGTTCTTGATCTGGTAGATGTTCCCAAAGTAAAGCCAGATTTGATGCACTGAAGTAATCCAGTGGTGTTGCTGGAGAATCCTTCGCTCACATTTGTTTTTTTGAATGGATGGAACATTATGAGATTGTGAGGCAAGATTTCACATACTTTGCCCTACAATTCTCATGTCAATTCTATGATCATGTTTCAAATTTCCTTTTCAATAAATTTTGAAAAGCTTATGGTCCAAAATTCTTGGTTGATTCATGCTCCCCACTTCATTTAGTTTTGTTTTCGGATTGAGTCTAGTCAAATATGGTGTTATTTTGGGTTGTCGATTATTTTAGGTGTCATTTCCTTTTCTTTTCTTTTCTTTTTTTTTGGGGGGGTGGGGGATGGGGTTTGACTTCATTTCTTGTCTGTCTTCAGCATTATTGCTCAAGTTTTTTTCTGCCTCCACAAAGCATTTTTTTACACCTTCTTAGAAAGGTAAAATGTTTGCCCCTTCCTACCCCCCTCATAAACTAGAAGAAACACTATGTGATGTAATATTTTCTGCTTTGAGATCTGATATCTACACTCTTGCCAGATGATTCTTGAAAGTTGCAACTTCAGGTTATAGCAATGCAATCTGTTCCCTTCTTGCATTTGAGATTTTTCATTTCTGTCCAAATGGCTATATTTGCATCACCAGTCACCTAAACATGTGATCTACTGTATTCTGCGCAAGAGAATATTAATTTATGTTGCTTTTCTATTATTTGAAGATGTGCAAGTATGTTGTGATTGATGTTGTGAACATTTAAGTTTAATTGGCCTTGGGAATTGAACTTCTCATGTTTTTTCGAGGAAATATGAGGCAACAATCAGGGTCTGTAAGGAGGAACTGCCACTTGTAGAACTCTTGGTTCTTATGCAAGGAGAAGTCCCCATCTTATCTTTATTTTACCTTTTGGTAGTTAAGCTGAAGTTCAGGTTCAAAATTTTTATCAGAAGTTTGCATTTTAGGTCGATGAAACCTGACCAAAAGATATAGGATTTCAATTACACCCGCTTTACATCTGCTGTATATTGGTAACAGAATGTGGGCGAAAGATATACGGGTCTGATGGCCTCCTTCCTTGTATGTTATCTCATTATTTATCGAAAGTTCTGATGGTTAACCTGTAGGATATCCTCTAGGCCAAAAGGTGATATTATCAGATTGTCCAGGTTCATACTTGAAGATCCACTAGTCATAGTGGTCAACGCTGAATCAAATTGTAGTATCCCATGAGTTAATGTTGAATCGAATCAGGATTTGAAGAATGAATCGTATGTTTCAAAATGATTCTCCAAAACAATAGGAAAAAATGCAGAAAATTATAGAAAAACTGAAACAAATAAAGAACTAATTTTCCTTATAATTTAATGCATATGCATCTTTGACCACTCGAGCCAACCTTCCTCAATAATTAGGTGTTCCCAAGATCATTCCGCCTTCACTTCCCGTAGTCGGGGCACTTCGTGAACAAGCACTAATCAATGCTCAGCTCATCTCATTCCCTGTATTTCTCTCAAATTGAGAAAAAAATATTAATGATCCCCTACTACATCTCTGTCGAATTTTATATCAAAATAGCAGAAACAGCTATGTTTCAATGGGTCAGATCCACTTACTTTTTCTTTTGTCCATTAACTGAAAACCATATAATATTGTTTGGAAGCTCATACAGTGATACTGATATTGTACAAGATTCACATTATATTCCTGTGTAAACATCCCCATAGAATGAGTGGACGTAACAACTAAAAGCAATTAAGAAAACCAAGAAATTGAAGTCTCCACCGAAACCTCCTCAAATCACCTCCATGTGTTGCTTCTAAGTAAGAGGAAATAAAGACAACAAACATAATCAAAATCCATTAGGTATTGAAGATATCTACGTTTTGGGTTTTAGGGAAGAAAAGCTAGTTGTGGGTTTTAGGGAAGAAAAGATTGCGAAAATCCCTGATTCATGCTCAAAGGAACGCCAAACAGAAAAATAGGATCTTTCAAACCTTTGGAAAAGTGTTAAGAGGGGTTAAAGAAAAGAAGAAGAATTGAGCAAAGCAACAAAAGAAATTAAAAGAATGAGTTTTGTTCTGACCGAGTTGACTGATTCCAATGAGTCCAGCTAGAATGTGACTCACCAGGTGAATCTGAATTGGCTTCGCACTGAATTGTATTGAAACGTAGGATCCAAACTATGAATTGGATCGATTTTAAAATAGAGATACCAATCCTCTAAAGTTTTCAGTTTTTAGTTTTCTCTTTCCTTGTTTTAATCTTTTGACAGTCTGAACATCTAATTGGGTAACGTATTGGCTCGGAGATAGCTTGTGGTACTCATTTAGAAGTGAATCCCAACTTCTTGTCTTTGGCACTGTCAGAGTATGTTATTACTTGACTACACTGGGTACCCTTCGTGTTTTCCTGTCAACCTTATCCCTTTTGTAGAAGTTATTATTCACCTGCATTGCCACCTAATTCTTTATATTGGTTGTGGTTTGATGATGAAAATTGCTTTATTGTTTTAAATCTTTCAGTATTTTATTTATTTCTTTGCTTCCTCTCTCCCAGAGACAGCGCTGAAACTTGACACTCTGGTTGGGGATATCGAAGATGCTGTCTCTTCTACCATGACCGGACACTTAAGGAAGCATCGTTCCGTGGCCAATTCAGAAGTGAGCACATTATCAATGATTGAGAGAGCTGAATAACAAAATCAATTTTCTTTTGCAGACTCTTAATTGTCTTCTTGATTTGTTTACCATAACTGCAGGAATTGCGTATGCATGCTATTGAATCTCTTAAACTCGTTGAGGATGTCTTATCCTCAGTTGCAAAGAGCCGGCCCCAGTGGACGCGTCTTGTCGCGGCCGTTGATAACAGAGTTGATCGAGGTTTGGCCATTTTAAGACCCCAGGCAATTGCAGATCACCGGGCCCTTCTTGTTTCCCTTGGATGGCCACCACCCTTGTCTAATTTGAATTCTCCAAATGCCAATGAAGGAAAACCATCTGAGGTCTTGAATCCGCTTTTCACAATGCGAGGGGAACTGAAAAAACAATATTGTGAAAATTTTCTCGCCTTGTGCAGTCTGCAGGAAGTGCAAAGGCAGAGGAAATATCGGCAACTTGAGGGACATAACCGAGAAGTTGCATTGCACCAACCACTTTGGGCAATTGAGGAACTTGTGAATCCTATCTCATTGTCATCCCAACGCCATTTCTTGAAGTGGGTAGATAAACCAGAATTTATTTTTGCTCTTATATATAAGGTTACCAGGGATTTTGTTGATTCCATGGATGAGTTGTTGCAACCATTGGTTGATGAAGCTAGGCTAATGGGTTACAGTTGTAGAGAAGAATGGATATCAGCAATGGTAGCCTCATTATCGACGTACTTGGCAAAAGAAATCTTTCCTTCTTATGTTGGCCAACTGGAGGAGGATAGTGTCACTGGTGTTCCATCACAGGCTAGGATGGCATGGCTGCACCTTGTCGACCAAATGATTGCTTTTGACAAGCGAGTTCAATCGCTGATTGTACATTCCGGAACCTTGCTTTCTATCAAGGAAGACGAGAACTTACAGAGAATTTCTTCGATGTCTGTCTTTTGTGATCGTCCCGACTGGCTTGAGTTATGGGCCGAGCTGGAGCTTAGTGAAACACGTGATAAGTTGAAGCCTGAGTTGGAAAATGAGAGAAGGTGGACAACCATAGTTCAGGGGACAGTTCTATCAGGATCTGAAGATTACAAATCTCCTGCAGTTGCCAGTGATTTTATCTATCGTTTATCTGCCATCATCGAACGTTGCCGGCCACTTCCAAGCATTCCATTGAGAGCAAAGTTTGTCAGATTAGCAGTTGCACCCATCATTCATGAATTTCTCGACTGTCTACTTCATAGATGCCAAGAAGCAGATGGGTTGACTGCTCTAGCAGATGATGATGCCCTAATCAAGGTTACAAACTCAATCAATGCTTCTCGATGTTGTGAATCTGTTCTGAAAGAATGGTGTGAGGACATTTTCTTTCTTGAGATGATGTCTGACCAGGATTGTCAAATGGGAATAAAATCTGATGACAGTTTAACTGCAGAAACAAATGAAGGACCTGTGAGTAATATTTTTGATGAGGAAATTATGAAGTTGGAGGATTTCAGAAAAGATTGGGTAGTTAAAATATCAACTGCTGTTTTGAGGGGATTTGATGCACAGTCTCGCGAGTATGTCAAGAACCGAAAGCAGTGGCACGAGAAAGAGGAAGAAGGTTGGACAGTTTCAAAGACTTTTGTTGGGGCTCTGGATCATCTGCAAGGAAAGATACTGAAACTTGAAGAGGGTTTGAATGGGATTGATTTTGTCACAGCCTGGAGAAGTGTGGCTTCTGGGGTGGATCGGTTATTTTTTAATGGGGTTTTACTTAACAATGTGAAGTTCTATGATGGGGGTGTTCAGAGACTTGGGGGTGATTTGGAGGTTTTATTTGGAGTATTTAGGGCTTGGTGTTTGAGACCTGAAGGATTTTTCCCAAGGTTGAGTGAGGGTTTGAAGCTGCTGAGGATGGGAGAGAAGCAGTTGAAAGAGTATCTGGAGGTAGATAAAGAAAAATGGTTGAAGGAGAATGGGTTAAGACATCTTAGTGTAACAGAGGTAGAAAAGATTGTGAAGAATAGGGTCTTCATAAGTTAAAGGCTCTTTTATGTGGATAGGGGGTCTTCATGGATTAAAAGCTCACCTAGGTAGTCATTGTGTGAAGGTTCTTTAGGCATTCCTTTTATTATTTTTTTTTGGGACAAATTTTTATGGTCGCAATTTTCAATCTCTTACTCAAAATAAGGGAGAGAAGGTAGTTCATGAGGTTTCTTGTTGATGTTGAATATCTTGTACATGGCCTGTGAGATCCCTCATCTACCGTCTTCTACTTCCCACCCCAACCTGTTTGATTATGTAAGACTACCCAAAATTCTTTTAAACTCGTGTAAAAATAAAACCATAAGAATGTTATTTTCAAGAACATTATTGTTGGGTGGGAAAGTGACACTGTTATATCCATTCTCAACACACACAGACACACTGATGTTATCATTGACTTTCTATGCTTTCTACTAGTTCTCAGCCAATTCTCATCACCAATAGAAGCTTTAAAATTTCAAACAAAAGAGGCAGGTTGGGCATCTATGATTATGTTCAACATAATCCTCTGTTTCAATTTTCATGAATTAGACTGTGCAAGAAATCCACCAGAAGCAGAGTCTAGGTAGTGGGCCTGCGGTCGCTCGACCAAGACCGACCAAATACTAAGACTGATCGTTTATAGCCCAATTAAGCCAATTTACCCAATTCTAGCATTTTATGATCCATTTAAAGACCTTTTATAGCCCAATTAGTCAATTGGTCCGTTTAAATCTTGATTACTTGAGCTTGATTATCGACCGGGCCCAACTGCTTGACACCCCTAACGGGGAGAGTAATTACTCCCCAAGGACGTTATTTGCCCACCACGCATCCTATCCTTGACTACCAACTATCCCCATTATTTCATTATTTTTTCTTTTTCTTATTGGACACCCCTTAAGGTGTCAAATAATTTGTAATCTTACTTTTTTTTATCATTTTAGTTAAAGATACATTTTTTTTTAAAATAAAGGTAAATCCTATCATTTCATATGTATACACTCCAAAAAATGTGCAAGACAATAGCAATTTTTCATAATGACACTATGGTAAGTCATTTTCACATGTATCATTTCAAGTTATCTATACAACTACAAATATCTGTCTTTTGTCCTTTTTTATCCCTCTCCTAATGCCATCTTATTATCACTCTTACCGACTTTGGTTGATTGCAATGGAAATTAAAAAGGTAAAGAAGTGAAATTTTCAAACCTAAAACAAGAAATTTTTGTAATTATTACCCCAGACCACATGATTATATAACTTTTGGTCACCCAATGAATCACTAACTTCAAATCATTTCATATTTGCTATTTTTGTTTACCAAAAGAAAATCATTCCATATTTGGTTATTAAATTCTAGTTTACTTTACATCCAAATCTCTTGAATATTAATTATAAAAATTACATCTAAAAAGTATCATTACGAAATATGTTAAAAAAGATTTAGGGTAGGAGATCATGCTTGGTTGTGTAACTCTTACACCAAGGTGGGGGCTAATGAGAATGCGTGCACATGGTATCAACATGGATGGGTTTTTTTATTTCATCAGGAACAAAATGGTAAATTTTTGCGCTCTTATGTCTATACTCTAGACTCTAGAGCGATCAAGCAAGATTCTTTTTTCCAAACTTTAATATTTGATACAATCATGTTAGACTAATGAATAAAAAATTTCTTTCTCTAAGTTTGAAATCACTTCCCTTCAATTTCCCAGACTGCAAGTGCCGGCAATGTCTCCCCCTGTGTTTTAGTGTTTGAATGCAAATTGGAGTAGAAGGTTGCTCTTGCAAGTGCCGACAATGTCTCTCTCTCTCTCTATGTCTCTGGTGTTTGAGTGCAAATTGGAGTAGAAGGTTGTTCTTGCAAGTGCCGACAATGTCTCTCTCTCTCTGTCTCTGGTGTTTGAGTGTAAATTGGAGTAGAAGGTTGCTCTTGCAAAATGCCGTAACTGAAAAACCATGTCACTAATATTGGAAAATCTTACATTTTCCCTGTAAGAACTCTAGTAATCTAGTAGTTATCTGTTAGTGAATTAGAAAATCTTGGTGATACCCAAAATTACATTTTCTTACAGAGTGTAATCTTGGCACTTGCTCCAGGTGTATTACACTGTTCAATAGAGATTGTATGTGTCGATCCATGTGATGAGAGCAAGGAGAAATGCTTTGAATCAGTGATTCAAAGTAAAACAAGAAATTGCTCAGCAGCGAACCTTCCAACCAGAGGAGATGAGATATATGAAGTGAAGCCAAAAAAAAAAAAAAAAAAAAAAAAAAAAATTTTAAAGATCCACAATAATCGGTATACATGACTTTTTCTTTACTTAAATTTTGATAAAAGAAAAAAGAAAAAAGAAAAAAAATGAAATAACAGACTCTTCTATTTTGTAGGACTTTGGATGATTCTCTAACTCTCATTCTCATCTTGAAAGCAAAGAACAGCCGGAGCTTGCCAACGCCGATTATCTTCAGGTACACTTCCACTGCTTTGATCTCTGGATAATTTTTTTGGGGCCCTATTTGAGTATCTCTTACTCAGTTTTCTGGTTTATAAAACCCAAAATTCGTTATAGTGGTGTTCTTAGTTTTGGAAATCTCCTTATTTCAGTCGGATTAGAGTTTGGGAGACTACATTAGATTAGATTAGAGATGTCAAAACCGATTGAATTCAGATCTGAGTACCAGTCAAAATACCTATTACAGACTAAGGAGCATAGAAAATTTTAGCAGACTTTTAAAATTTCCACAAAGACAGACAATTTATAAATGATGAACATTGACAGAGTGTACAACAAGTTCTATGTTAGGCTACCCACTGTGTCTGGATTTCAAAAGAAAGAGCCTGATGATCCCTTTGTCATCTTGAATAAGTTGAATAGATGCAAAGCTGAGTTGAATTCAGGTTTCATTCCATCCGAAAATACCTTCGAAAAGGAGTTTTTACTTGAGCAATTCCCAACCTGATCCTTTGAGTTCTTTGGGGTGGGATACAATTTGGCCCAAACCCAGATTGGGGACAGCTCACACATCTAGGACACCATGGCCTAGTTAACATATGGAAACTCTGATTATTTAACGAACTGAAGTCACCATGGACCTCTGTTTCTTGCCCATGTTGATGATCATCTCATGTTTCTGGCTTGTTATTTGCAGTGAGTTTCTGTTTACAACTTGAAAATGGTTTCACACAAGATGATTCACCCCAAGGGGACTATGGCTCGTGTTTCACCGATAGGTATCACCAAGGAGATCTGCTTGGGGATCATAGTTGCAACTGTCTTTGGTGGCGCATGGAAGTGGAAACAGTGGGAATGGCAACGAGATCATAAGATAATTTATAGCCAGTTAGAGAAAGATGAAATCAGTGTGGTTAAAGAAGACTAACTCTGTTTTCAATGGTTTGATTCTCCTGATACCTCAAAAACTCTTTGTTTACTTTTAATGGACTTTTAGAAGCTAGGATGCAAATTAATGAGCATGATACTTGGTAATACGTTTGGACCAAGAGAGAAAATAAATTTGTTGGTACTGAAACTTAAGAGCACAAATTTTCAATTATCCATTTCTCAATATAATGGGTTTCTGTTTCTTTAGAATTAAGGCCAGATTGGTTTTGAGTACTCAATAAAAGGTTTGTAGTAATTAGTAATTGGGGGCATGCCATGCATGCCAGACACAGTTGGGGGGGGGGGGGGGGGGGAGAGGGAAATGACTGCCCTGCCCCGAGATGCCAGCACACGTGTGGCCCCTGCGCTCCCCCCCACAGAGAACGCTCTCTCTGATTTATTATTAATTTGTATTCCTTGTTTGCCAATTGCTCCTCAATGTCACCTACTGTACATGAAGGAAATATTGAAATAACTTATTTGGTTTGTGAATGTTTGCAATTAAGGTTTCAATCCAGGGATTAAAAAACAGAAAAAGAAAAAAGGAAAAGGGAGAAAATTAGGGTTAAAAGAAGGGGTGAGGTACTCATGAGGTTTCTAAGGTTTAGGGTAAGGCTAAATAAAAAAGATTCAAGGGAAGATGAGAGAAAACTTTGGACGAAAATATACTCCTACTTCTAGTGAAAAGATGCATGCATTTGCCCTCTATCCAGATAAACGAACGGCCGGATAGCTCTTGTTGCAGTCATGGGCCTAATTAAACTACCTTTGGGCCCGAAATGTCATCTCTTTGGACACATGTAAATGCTGGGGCTAGGGCTTTTGCTTGGGCTAAAAGATGCCCATCATAT
This sequence comes from Telopea speciosissima, assembly GCF_018873765.1. NCBI lineage: Eukaryota > Viridiplantae > Streptophyta > Magnoliopsida > Proteales > Proteaceae > Telopea > Telopea speciosissima. The sequence goes on from NC_057917.1 coordinate 78,923,976, forward strand.
CAAGCCCATGTTAGATTATCATGAAAATAATGTTTTTTTTAATGTATAGGGAGAGTTTCTTGTGTAGCCTTAATATGCAACATATGGCCAAAAGATGGTTAAGGAGAGTTATTATTATTATTATTATTATTACCTCACACTGGGTGAAGAGAAATCTACTACTACTATCTCATATTTTGACTCCCCCCTCCACGGTTTTAAGAATCATTATCGGATTGGGCATATTGGCTGATCTGTATCAGTGTCGGTCGTGCTTGATATCGATACCTAAGCGGTACAGTATTGGTGAATCAGCTTGAACCCTAGATTTTCAATAGAAAAAAATGGCTATTTGATCCAATATCAGTATCGTCGGCGTTGATACCAATGTCGGTCTTGATGACAGTGCATAGACTAGCGAATGCATCGTCGTCGAAGCCTGAGACGTTGAGGTCCGTTTGCTAGAATTCAATTTCAAGCCTACTACTCTATGGTTTCACAATTTATACAGCTAAAGCTGAATCATCATCCATACTCCCTCCCTTATAAGTGATGTGAAGATTGAAAGAATATTCTCCATTAATCTTGACTGTTAAAACAGTTTACAAGCCCGAAACGATTCCGCTTTTGTGAGGAATTTCATCAACAATATATAATCGATACTAAAACTCGATTGCAGAAGATAAGTCAATGCTTAAAATTTGTAATTTACAAAATTTCTCAATGTGTAAAGTTTTCAATGTGTAATAAACACTATGGAGCCTTGTGTACAATTAGATCATAAATCCAATTGTACACGTTAAATTTTTATTATTATCAAATCTGTAATTTTCATAAACCCTATTGTATGAGGATTTGGCTCCTGTCCTGCAGTGGCAGGAGTTGGAGCGTCCAGCCCAGCAAAACCACCTAAAAATAGGGGGTGGGATAGTCATTTCACATGTGGGGCCCAGGTGGGACAAGGGCTTTTTCAATTGTATGATGGGGTGATGAGATCCCGATTGAAGGAGTTAAAAGAGTTAGGGGAAGTCTAGAAGAGGCTGTGCGGATGACATAGGTAGTATAGTTTGTATTGAACTCCATGTTGGTGACCCCATCTAGCTGAGGTTTTAATGACTTCTTGGGCGGTGCCTCCTTTTTGTTTTTTTGCACTTCTCATCTCTTTTATCTTCATTTCTTCATTCCTCTTATTTTTGCTCAGCTATACTGCTAAGTTTGTTGTTGTATCAAATCTGCAATTTTATTGAGATTAAATTGGGCATCAGTATGAAAAGATTAACTAAAATCAATACAAGAAAAGCACAAACAAAGACTATAACTGTTGAACAAAATGAAATGCTTCAATGTAATCCAATAAAAGTAAATAAATAGGTAATTAACAATAAGAAAGAGACAGCGGATGGGGTTATCTCTACCTGTTTAGTTCTCTCCAATATTTCAAGTTACAGACAGATCCGTGTTGTCGAACATATTTCCAGTCTTGTTCCATCCAAGTAACTAAACATGCATGGATCACACATCAACCTTAGCTTGTTCTTCATTTTTTCTTTCGTTAGGGATTAGGGAAACCCATTATCCGTTTCACATGAATATTGTAGGGTAAGTATAGGGGAAACAAGAAAAAAAAAGAGTCGAATTCCATTTTCCAAATTGGAAGACGCTTAGTAGAAATTTTATATACGTCAAGTTGACAGTTAGAGAGGATGGTGAAACATGCTTTTATCATTTCATTGAAGCACTTGTATCATAATGTATGCATGAACATCTCAGACTCTTGGATTCAAAGATGTACAACACATTAATTAATTAGTAGCTAATGTAAACAATATTACAAGAACAAATTGTACGAAGTGAATAAAAATTACGTGATCATCTTGATCCAAAATTGTAAGAATAATTGCTCTTAATGTACGAGGTGAGGATCAAGACTCATGTTTGCCTAGACGAGAGAGAGTTCTCTTTGCAAACACAACATAGGGATTGCACCAATGAGATGCAACAAAACGATATCATATAGAGTAGAGTAATGAGGTAATTTCATATGAGGAGGAGAGAGATAGACATAAAGGTGCTAGCGTACCATGTTTCAGACTCCCGACGTCGGCTCAGAGAACCTCTTTTTCCATAGACTTTATCACAAAGCTAAAAAAATTAGAGTGGTATAAGGATTAAAATGACTCTTATCAACCTTGACTAAGTCATACAATAATCAACATTATCTATAGAGCATAGTGAGAAAAGAATAAATGATTGAAAAATTATTTTCCAAAGTATTGTCTGTCCATAGATATTGCACACTACTCACTTTATGTGTCGGGCCGGGCTAAGCTGGGATAGACCATAAAGCTGGGCTGATGTATATTCAGGCTAGGGCTAGGCTTGGAACAAATATTTTTTGGGCCTATGTAGAACCTAGGTTTTTTTGGTCCATCATTGTTATCTGCAAAAAATCATGGAGAATGGATCTGCTCCGAAGAAGGTGCCGGAGCCGGCGTCGGAGAGGTTGGATGTTAAACGTCTTGTTTTCCTTAAATTTCGTTAAAAAAAAAAAACCGACTCTCCTATTTTGTAGGACTCTGGCTGATTAACAGATTTCGATCCTATCCAAATCGATCCAGATGAAAACACATCGAAATCTCTCATTCTCATCGTGAAATCAAAGAAGGACCGCCGCTAGAGCTTGGCAACGCCGATTATCTCAGTTACAGGTAGGCTTCCACTGTTTACTCCTCCTCCTCTCTATTGCCTCCTCTTGTGTGTGGTGATTCATGTGATTGGTGTATCACTCCAATGATGTTGAGAATGTGGATCTCTTATCTCTTTGAAATTTGTTTAATACTCTGTCTAAAATTCAATAAGAATATAGATCTATGATCTCTGGATAATTTTTTTTTTTGCGAATCTATCGTAGTTTTTGGGCCCTATTTCAGTATCAATTACTCAGTTTTCTGGTTCATAAAACCCACATATGTAATGCTGGTTCATAGTTATGGAAATTTCACTATTCTACTCTTTGTTTCTTCTCCAAACGAGTCTTAATAGTTAAATATGGTGTTTATAGGTTTTGATTTGAGTTGACATTGAAGACTTCCTGCAAGTTTTTTCGCTTTTAAACCATAATTTCAGTTTTTTGTTTCCCCTTATTTCATGTTAATCTGTTAAAAACCAGTCCTTTAATCTTTTTGTTTTCCATCCTACCTTTGGATTTGTCTCAACAGCTGCATTGATCAGTTATAGGATTATGGTTTAGAGGCTGCATCTGGTATCTCTAATAACCCAAACAGGAACAGCATCTAGTTATCATTGTTAAAGTCCATCACAATATGCCCTCCCATCCCCACCCCCCTTTCTGCAGGTTATTCTTTCAAGTAAAGTCGACAACAATGCCTACTGCATATTATATTACTTTGGGAACTCTAAGAGTCACCATGGAGCTCTGTTTCAGCATTCATAAATATTTTTCTATAACATTGGAGGCTCCACTTGAACACTCTCTTTACTTTTGTGGTTGATTGAAAGATATAACATGATATGTTGCCCATGTTGATGATCATTCCATGTTTCTGGCTTGTTACTTGCAGTGAGTATCTGTTTACAACTTGAAAATGGTTGCACAGAAGTTGATTCACCCCAAGGGGGTTATGGCTCGTGTTTCGCCGATGGGTATCACCAAGGAGATCTGCTTGGGGATCATAGTTGCAACTGTCTTTGGTGGCGCATGGAAGTGGAAACAGTGGCAATGGCAACGAGATCATAAGATATTTTATAGCCAGTTAGAGAAAGATGAGATCAATGTGGTTAAAGAAGATTAACTTTGCTGTCAATGGGTTGATTCTCTTGATACTTCAAAAACCATTTTTGTTGCTTTTTATGGACTTTTAGAAGCTAGGATGCAAATGAGCATGATACTTGGTTAGTTTGGACCAAGAGAGAAAATAAATTTGTTGGTACTAAAACTTAAGAGCAGCAATTTTCAATTGACCATTTCTCAATATAATGGGTTTCTGTTTCTTTGGAATTATGGCCAGACTGGTTTTCAATACTCAATAAAATGTTTATAGTAATTGCTGAGTATAATATAAATCTGATTTTGACAAATGTGCTTAACATACAAGCCATAGTTGTCAAGAACCAATGTTGCAATCAACAATGTTATGAATGATGAGCTGCAGTCCTTGATCACCATTTGCCATTATAAGGTAGAATGAGGTTGCATTTGTTAGCCCTTTATCCATAACTACAACCACTGCAACTGTTTTCGATACATTTCAAAATGCAATTGAGGCTGTATTTTCAGGTCTCAAAATTTTGGTGTTTCCATCAAGGCATAAGCATTAGTTACAACCTATTTGGTTCTCTTATTTTCATCCATTACTGTCCTTGGACAATATATCTGGCTTCCTTATGCATACCTTTTGGATTATGATTTTGAACAATTACCAAAACAATGTGAAACAACAACGCGATTTTGTTTTTTAATCTCGACTCTTACATCTACTTAGATGGGTCATTAATAGAGTTCTGCACTTACTGCCTCATGCTTAACTGCATTTATTTACTTGGGTATGCATGGTCTTTAACTTAGAACTAGAACTTTTCTTAACCAAAGATAATCTTAGGATTTGTAGGCAAATGCTGTGTGTTTGCAACTACAAGTTTCAGCCCAGGAAATAAAAAAAAGAAAAAGAGAGGAGAATTAGGGGTAAAGAAGGGGTGAAAAAGATGCATGCATTTGCCTTCTACCCAGATAAACGGCCGGATAGTTGTTGTTGAACTCATGGGCCTACTTAAACCGTCTTTGGGCCTGAAATGTCCATCTCTTTGGACACATTTAAATGCTGGGGATAGGGCTTTTGCTTGGGCTAAAAGTTGATCATCATATCAAGCCCATGTTAGAATGTCAACAAAATAACGTTTTTTCATGTATTTACTTTTGTTTCTTACGTTACAAAAGAGAGTTTCTTGAGTGGCCTTAATATGCAACATATGGCCAATTAAGAGTGGCCTAAATTACGTGGAGAAGTTGTCTTTGGGTCCTCTGCTTACATGTTAAATTCCAGCCTAATAGATGGCCATGAGTAGAAATAAAGTTTGAAAAAATTTTGCTAAAAAATTGTTAAGAGTTTTTTTTTTATAATTCCACTCTAGGATTGGGCGTGTCGCTTGAATTGTATCAGTATTGGGTGTGCTCGATATCAATATCTAATCGATACAGTATTGGTGTATCGACTTGAACCCTAGATTTTTTATGAAAAAATGGCTTTTTTATCCATTATCATATTGGTATCGTTGGCGTTCGATACTAGTGCCTATATCATGATTCATGAACTACATCCTTGTACCCTCCCCCGCAAACGACAAATGATTTAAGGTTAAATTATCCAAAATAAAATTTTAAATCATGGATTTTTCAACATCAAGTTGGTAAAAAGAGCGAAATTCTTTCGGAGTTCCATCAAAGCACCATGGGAGTTCCGTCAAAGCACCAGAACCCATGGATGAAGAGAATCTCTTTTCACTATGAGTGAAGGAAAGCTCTGTCCAATGCATGGTTTGAGGTATCGGATCGGATCGGTATCTGCCGAGATCGATCCCGATACCGATCCGATCTAGTTGTATGGACAGGGATAAAAATGTAAAAAAAGTAAATTTTTTTATAAGAAAACAGGGACAAAAATGTCATATTTGCTTGAGTTTGGGTGATCCCGATCCGATCCTGATATCACGAACCATGGTCCAATGGCTAGAGATACGAACAATTGAAGATAGAAGAGAAAAGGGGGGAAATGAGAGGCAATAGGACCTGATCCAGGTGCCTGTTATAGCGATGTACTGGATCTCATCTGTAGGAAAAAAAGAAGTTTAAAAAATTGATTTGACGATCGCGATGGGACTCGAACCCACAATCTCCCGCTCCGGAGGCGAGCGCCTTATCCATTAGGCCACGCGATCAATTGATGATACTTTTTATATACATTACTTATTTGTTGTGAAATCTATGTTTCACATCAACATTGTTCACAGCCAAAATGGCTCAGATTCTACTTCTCATTTTGCTGAGTTTGTATCAGATCTTCATCTCTCAACAATTCTCATGGAGCACTCTGCTTTGCTTCCTCAAAATTTCCAATTCATATTCTCCAAATCTTCGTCCCTCATTTTGCTTTACTTATTCTGTTGATGAAACCATAATTGCTGATCCTAAGCTGAATTTCATCTCGGAGCAGGTGAAGAGCTTAAAATCACTAAAACCCCTAAAGATAGAAAATGAGCGAAAAGGGTGGGAAGAGAGATCGAAACTGAACCCGAACGGATTCCTAAGTTCCTTCTTTTTTCATAGGGTGAGTAATCTGATTCTGTTTCATTAAATTCTTCATGGTTGAAAATCTGAGTTGTATAGTCAGCAAGTCTAACTTACTGAAAAAGAAAAAGAAGAGATCTTAGCTTGATCAAGCTTTATATAATGGGAAAAAAGGGTTCTTTGTGATCCCCAACTCTCTTTTTTCTGTTCTGTTCTTTTGACTGGATATTATAAAATGGTGGAAACTCTATTTGTTGTTTTATTATATCAATCCATTCCCATGGCATATGAAACCAAAATCTCTCTGAAGTTGGCTTAAGGAGTACTACAATGATGTCTGCTGTGCTTTATAAATTAAACAATGGCTTAAGGAGTCAATAAGTTAAACCATTTCCAACTCCTTTTTCCTCCTCACTTGGAGTAAGATTTTTCTCTTTGAGAAAAGTTTTCCAATATTTTTATTCTGATTCTATTAGAAAAAAAGACTCTTATCATTAGAGAAAATACCTTCCCCCATAATTAATGGTTATGAGAAGGCCTATTTGTTTGTTGTATTTGATATTTGAGCCATTATTTTGAGAAAACATTAGAGAAATTTATTGCTTGAATGGATGATGAAATAATTTTACGGTTAATTTATACAATTACTTGACAACAAAGTTGGATGATCACCTAAACTGATAAATAAAGAAATAAAAAAATAGGAATAACACAATTAATCTTAATATAAAGATCTTACAACAAGAAACTACTCTCATCTCTCTCAACTTGAACTCTCTGATAAAAAGGAAAACAAAATGTTCAAAAGCTTCAAACCAAATAAATGAAATCACAGGATACACTAATCCTGCTGAAAGAATGAACACCCAACCCAATCTTAAAAGAATGTAAAGAACAAACTAATCTAAATTAGATACATAACTAAGTGTCTAAGTCTCTTAACATCTCTACTTGGTCTTGAATCGGAACAGTACTCGCTTCTTCTTGTAGGAAGCATTCTCAATGGTGAGAACAATTTTCCCAGGTTCATTATTCCTGAAGTAGTTACGGACTGGCTCTTCATTTGCAGAGATCTTCTTTGGCTTCTGGATGATGACAGTGTAAGAACCCTCATCATCTGGGACAAATTCCTCCTTGTAGGTCACCTCCCAACCCAACACAGTCAGGTCCCATAGAGCAGTGGTTCCAACCTGTTTATTAAACATTAATGGAACAAAGGATTTAAACTACTAAATCCTCGAAGGAAAAACAGAGGCTTATGTAAAGAATTTCATTTTTAATGATACCTCTGGTACAGGGATTTCAACAGTTTCTTTTCCTCCACTCTTGACATTGAGCTCAGAGACACTTCCATCTTCAAAGAACTCAGAATCGTTTTCCCTTTTCAGGCCACCATACTGGATGGGGATATTCTCAGCAGGAATGTACCTGGAAAAAAAAAATCAAATTGGTTTCATTTGCTTCTATTGGAACCTAATTCTTTTTCTTATGATCACAGAAGAAAAGGTACTTACTTGAGAAGGGTTTCAGAAACCTTGGATGGGCGAGCAAAGACAAACTTGCTCTTGGTTCTTTGGGTTAAGAAAGGAGATAACAGAGCATTGAAGGCATAGTACCAGAAAGGCACATTGATGAAGATCTGCAACCAAAGAAATGAATGTGAAGATCTGCAAGCAACCCTTTCATCAAATCGATCCAGAAATTCAATACATAATGTTAAGAATGAAAATATGATATGGAATTCACCCAAAAAAGAATCAAGATATGATACAGAGCCATTTTTAAAGAAACAAAATCCGATCTTGGGATCTCTCTGATTACTTAAAATTTTCAAATTTCTTTTTCCTTGTTATGATTCCAATGTTATTAATGCACATTTCTGAATAGGATATTGTTCAAAGAGAGAAAAGAGAAATGGCGTGGGAGAGATTCTTACATTTCTTGCGACGAACTCAGGGTAGTTATCTTGGAGGAGCCCAACAGCTTGCTTTGTGGCAATCCGAAGTTCCCTCTTTGAGGGTCCAGGCGAGTTCTTGAGATCATTAATTTGAAGCAAGGAAGAGACACCACCTGGTTTGAAATGAAGCTTCTGGATGCCCTTCTCCATCAACTGAAACCTCCACCGCAGGAATTGATTCCGTTTCTCCTCGGTTCCAAATGTCTTCTGGTAAAGCTCCTCATTCTGAAAGACACCATAAATGTTGTAACAAACAGGGTGTCCTTCGTGATCAACGCCATTCATGTAAGCCACTGAGTTGAGATCTGAATCCAAATCCTCCTCCAATATCGAATCTATATTGAGCTCTTTCCTCCATTGAAGGGTGTTCTTCAACATCTCAAAGGCGTCATTGACCTTGAAATCTCGAGCCCTCATGAACTTCAAGAGGATGACATCGGTGCCTTCTGCGCCTTTGCTGGATAAGAGAGGGATTCCCCAAAGGGAGATGTCCGTATCAACTTCTACGGCTTTTTCTTCGGTACCCACATCATGTTTCTTCTCTACCTCAGCTTCTTGGAGTGGTTTCTCATTGTCAGCCTCTCCTTCTGTTGCAGATTTCTCCTTTTCTATAGCTTCTTCTTGTGCAGGTTTCTCTTCGGCATGTACTGCATTCTCCTTCTTTTGGCTTTCTTCTGCAGTTTTGTCTTCCTTTTTCTCCTCTTCCTTCTTAGCATCCTCCTTCTCTTCCTCCTCCGCAGGTTTCTCCTCCTCTTTCTTCTCTTCCTTTTTTGCTTCTTCTTCTGCAGGTTTCTCCTCCTCTTTCTTCTCTTCCTTTTTTTCTTCTTCTTCTGCAGGTTTCTCCTCCTCTTTCTTCTCTTCCTTTTTTGCTTCTTCTTCTGCAGGTTTCTCCTCTTTGGTCTCTTCAACGGGTTTGTCTTCCTCTTTCGTCTCTTCCTTTTTAGCTTCCTCCTTGTTAAAGAGATTGTTTGCGAGGATTGCTTCTTCAAGCTTTGATCTTAACTCGATCAAGGCCTTCTTCTCGTACTCCTTCAGATCTGAGAGGAAATAACTCTCCTCCTTGAAGGAAGAACTCTTTGAAACCACAACAACAGCATCTCCAGCTCCGGCTTGGGCTTCTGCTTCAATATTCTTTTCCTCCACCTCTGCTGTTTTGGGTTCATCACCAACAGCTCCCTCTGCAACTTTACCGGTCTCAACCGATGCTGCTACGTCGGCAGGGGATGTCTCCTCCACATCCTTGGTAGTCTCTGCTGGTTGAGAAACAGGAATTTCTTCCACTTGGGTTTCGTTGGCTTTAACCTCAGCAGTCATAGTTGATGGTTTTTGGATCAGAATATGAGATTTTCCGACTGAAATCTAGACGGAATGCAAAAGGGAAGAAATCCACAACCACACCAGGCTTCCCTGTTTCCTCTCTCTTCTTGTGGAACTGAGCAAGAGAGATGCCGGCTTTAACGGTTATATATGCGAAGTGGGTTGGGGACTTGGGGTTTAAAAAGCTGGAGTTTCCAAAATTCACCAACGGTCACTGATCTGGAGCCACCACAGGAGCCGTTGGGATTCTCCCACAAGAGTTTTGCTAGGTAGGTTGGAGAGAGAGAGAGAGAGTCGTTAAGGGCCCCACTCATCTATTTTTAACCTTTTACATAGATTTTCCACCCAAACAGCTAGATTCTCATCCATTCCACGAAATGATTTTCTAGGCAATTTTTTATACCGTGAGAAATTAAAATCACGAATGGGCTCCCCCTTAAAATGGGCCTGTTAGTATGGATCATAAGACTTAATTCAATTAGAGCTCTAACTAATCTAATCCATGTTTAATGCAAGTGAAAATATGCATCCTACATCCTCTTATTGTCGGGATTTGAATCTAACAAGCTCTAAGTGTGGGATCTTAACCATTTTTTTATATTGCAATTCCTAATTGCAGTATCTAATTGAAAGATTAGCTTTAACAAACAAAAAAAGATGTACATCTCTCTCTCTCTCTCTCACCATATGGGTCCCCCTGTATACGAATAATCATGCACCCCCTCTCGTGTGCCTTGGTGTGGGAGATGCCATTACATGCGAACAATGTGTAGATCCCCTGACATTTTATGTGATATGAATAGTATCAGTCTGTTTGGCAACCCAAAAATGACCCTTTTGGCCATTGGTTCCCGTCTTGTTTTAAGTTTCATGTTAAACATGTCATCCAAATATAAATTGATTTATATTTGGAGGGTGTGAATTTGCCCAAATGGACTTGATTTTTTCATTTTAGAGGAAGAGATTCGCTGGTTTGACATACCAAAAAATGTTCTTAAAAAACGAAAAAGAAAAAGAGGAAATGCGTTTAAAACCATCATTTTGAGGCTCTTTAGGCTTAAGTTCAAAACTTCCGTTTTTTTTTTGGGTAAAAAGGTTCAAAACTTAAAAAAGCTAATAATAGATTTCAAATGTGATTCCTGTTTTTGAAAGGGCTTGGGCTCAGCCCTGGCCCAACTCAGACTCCAAGTCTTGAGATGATAAATTGTGCAATTTCTCAAATAAATGGTAAAAATGCCTAGTGTACCATGTGAAGGTGATTGGTGGTGAAGCATGTTGTTGCCCTTTCATGCTTGTGGGACCCCTTGCCTTGCCTGCCCCAAACCCTGAACTCCTTCCACTTTTAGGAAGCCTGGTTTCGATGGGCCCACTTATTAGTTGTATTCTCGTCCATAACGTTCTCCTAACTCCTCCCACTTTTTGCTTTCTCATCGGATGCCACTTATTATAAGAGATAATAAAAAAATATAATAAATAATGTAACAACTCATGTTCTCTTGTTTATATTTTCAAAAGCTGTGTCATATTCTACCCATAATAATAATAATAATAATATTAATAATAAAAGCTATGTCATATAAAATGTTGACTTGATGTGGGTCCCAGTCAATACAATTTCATTCGAAACCGTTTAATAATTCACAATCTGAAGTTTCAGAAACGGGTTTGATTGGCTAAATCGTGTCAAATGGTTTCATATAATTATCAATATCATAATGAACTATTCGCTAGCAAATTTAGTTTGATAAATTTATCAAAGCACCATGGTTTTAGTGCACGGTATCGGAGTAGGTGTCAGTCAACTTGGAAATCAATACAGTATCAGATCAGTATCAATATAAATTGATCGTAGTGGACAAAATTTGCCCTTGGTTTTTTTTTTTTATAGATTTTTTTTTACCATTTTACCCTTTGTCCATACTATCACCATCCCAAAAATACGGATACCTCAAACCATGCAAAACACTTTATCTTCATTGTACCATTTTGAAATGGTGTGATAATTCTAGCCATTGATGAGATACTTACATGGTCTGGATTAGTCACATGCATGTCAGAATTTTAGAGCACCCTAATTTAATCAAATTTCCCCCTCATTTATTAACACACACACACACATACACACACAGTCCTGAATTTTCGAAACTCTTTTTGGCCACTTGACAAATTTTATTTGAGTTAAAATTTTGCATGTCAGCAAAGTATTGTAAGATCTATTTGTTCAAAAAATTTAAGTTCCATCTAATTTGTCCAATTGCATATATTTGATTCATCTTGATAAGTCTGCTTTGAAATGCTTTACCTTTAATATGTCATGTATCTCCTGTTAACAAAGATTAATAGTTGAAAAATCAATAAATACAATTTTACATTTGGATGTACAAAGACTCAAAGAGGGGGGGGGGGGGGGAGATCCAATATAAGAAAAGTGGACATTAAATTTGAATATGTGGCCTTCAAGGGGCATGATATCTATCTATTATTCAGTTTGGCCACAAAAACCATCTATGTGACTCAGCGTTAGCACCATCACTGCTTAATCTAAGCATGGTTTCAAAATTCTAGGTTATCAAAATTTTAGGTTATGGATTATTTTATACCTTCCTCCATAATAAACAGTGGGATTCATATTGATATTTCTCTCTCCTAATATGATCATATGGGTCCCATGTAGGCCCATATTTTTCAACTCCACATTGGTTGTAGTGTGTAAATTCTTTTGTACATTGCCCTCATAGGAAGCCCTCTAAAAAAAGGATCAATGTTCTTTGTAGGGAAGTGTGGTCCTACATGCGTGGGGGTCAATAAGAGCACATGTGATGGCATCATAGGAGTGAATTTTAGCCTTTCAGGAAGGGTAAAATGGTCATTTTGCCCCTTTATGTGTGGCATGGCAGTATGTTCCTCCATAGAAAACTTTCTTCTAAAAAAGGTATCATATCAGTTATCATGACCAATGCCAATTTGAAGGATACAAACCGATCCCACACCAATTCGTAAAACCATGATTGTCTCATCTGAAATCATGGTTGTAGTGCATGGTATCGGGATGAGTATCGTTAAACCTAAAAACTGATACGTTATTCAGATCGATATCAGCATGAATCGACCGTATTGAACAAATTTACCCCTAATTATTCTTTAAAATATATATTTTTTTTTATCATTTTACCCCTTATTCATTCCATATCACCGATACGATATCAATACAATATTAGAAATCGATCACTTGCAAAACCAATATACCTCAAACCAAGTCTGAAATCTTGAAATTTCACTCTCTCTCTCTCATGGCATAGTACAAAATAAATTACTAGAAGCTATGGTACAAAATAAAACACAGATCTTCCCTACCATTTTAAAAGTACGTTAACGTCAACGTCAGACCATAAAGACAAATTCTTAGGTCGGTTGTCGGTTAAAGAAAAGAAATTGTATGGAGAATTGGGGTCATGATTTTGTCAAATTATGTATACATATATATTGTCATGCAGCTGGCAAATCCATGTAACGTTATTCTATTGGACTAGATCCAATCTTTTTATTTTATTTTATTTGATAACATACTAGATCCAATCTTATTGTATAACCAATCATGTAGACTACTAATGGATTGATTGAATAACCCATCAATATGGAAGACTTATCTTATTTGGAATCGTGGCCCTTGCATTGGAAGCATCAATAGCGGTTAGGAAGTCATTTTGCCCCATCATGTGTTTACGTGTCCAGAAATCTTGTTTCAAACATATTTCTTTTTTTCTATTATTATTAATGAAAAATTTGTGTCTATTTCATGAATTTTGGTTATATAGGATGTATACAATCGTAGATATCTGGACTGATTGCAGATTGATTAGATAACAATCGATCTTGTCATTGGTTAGGAATCTTTTTTCTTTGTTCGTAGATATTAACTATGTTATTAAGTCTTTCGAGTTTTTTTATGGTAGTTGATTCAAATTATTCTTGTTTCATAAGGAATTATTTGATAACATGGGGCCAAATAAATCAAATTAAAGTTGTCTTTATTATGCATTCTCGAAATAAATTTTCGGTCTAAAACGAATTCTAAAACAAGAAAGTAGAGAAATACCAAACATAGCTAAATCGACAGGATTCCTTTGAATTTCTTCTATGAAAAGGAGGCAATGCCAAATTAAAGAAATTAGACATACACGTGTTGTAAAGATCAAGTTTACCCGCACAAAGAAAGTTGCAAACTTGGTTGATTAATTTTTTGTTTTTGGTAAAAGTTGATTAATTAACTAAGCTGCTTAACAAACACTGTAAGAAATTTGGACTCAAATATTTACTATGACAAGAAAAAAAAGGTTCTGACACACCCATAGTAAGAAGCTTTTCTACATATATTGCCATTTGTAGAGATGATTAGTTATTTTGACTGGTGGATGGAGATGCCATGATTTGGATTCATCACTTGTCGAATTTTAGAGCCCAATTCAATCAAATACCCTTCGTTTATGTATCCTAAACTGTACAAAAACCTAATAAAAAAATCGAAACTGAACCAATTGACATCTTTAGTTTAACCTTAGTAGGATTAACTTTACCTTAACCATTCCATGAAATTCAAATTAAATCTCTGGTAGAAAAAAAAGGTGTATGTACCCAACGTATGAGGCTCCCGCCACTATAGAGTCTAGGGAGGGTTTTAATGTACGCAACTTTATCCTTGTTTTCGTAAAGAAGCTGTTTTCAGACTTGAACCCGTGACCACTTGGTCAAAATCTTTAGTGCTTTTTTTTTGGGGGGGGGGGGGGGGGGGTAAGGATCTTTAGTAGATATCCTAGAAATGGGAATTAATTATTCAAATTTCACAACTCATGTACACTTCCTATCAAGAACAACTCACATATTTATTTATGTTCCACACAAACTCTAATGTGACAACCACTTATTAAGCTATTAAACCATAGCATCAGCTGAACATAGAACAGTATTAGTACCCCATAAACTTAAACAAACTGGTTCAGATACTCATCAATACTGGGGTATTTCACCTCAGGATAAAGCTCAGAAGTTTCTACTCCAAAAGAAGGCTGGATCTCAAAGTTGGTTTGATCATCCATCACAAAAATCGAATGACTAATCGTGGCTATCACCGGCGTCGGTGACTCTGCAACATATTAGATGAAAAATAAATTACAATTGGGACCTTAATGCAAGTTTCAAAAGCTTTAGCTTAGTTTCCATTCTAACATTACCTTGGATGTTTTTCAAGACTTGCTCCTCTGGGACATAGACCTTCTCAAGGGTTTTCCCAATCTTCTTCTCCCATAGGGTTACAAGTTCATTGAAGGAGAGAGTGTTGATTGGAGGTTTTATATAGAGGATCTTGTTCAAGGTCCTTGGATCATCCACAGCTCTAATTGTGTAGGTTGCTATGTCTTCCTCCTTGTTGAAAACCGCTGCATATAAGAGTGAGAATGCCAAGAATAAGTTTGTTTAACTTTGCAAGTTTAGGAATCCTAACCATTTGGGCCCATATAGTGTATGGGCTCATTTACCACAAAATAAA
Organism: Telopea speciosissima; assembly: GCF_018873765.1. Lineage (NCBI taxonomy): Eukaryota > Viridiplantae > Streptophyta > Magnoliopsida > Proteales > Proteaceae > Telopea > Telopea speciosissima. The sequence goes on from NC_057917.1 coordinate 78,939,072, forward strand.
AAGAGTCCCACTATTTCACATAGTACATTAGAGGCCCATTTCAACTTTAGTCCTTTAATTTCTTCACAATATGAAGCTAGCTAGGGGACACTTAAAAGGTTGCAAACTATAAAGAGAAAGGATGTAGTTTGTTACCCTTAAGAGTTTCCATCTCCTAATATCACAACCTTGTCTGTAGGAGGAGTTGTGGCTCCAGGCTGTGCAAAATTGGGAAAAAAAAAAATCCGGCGAAACAGTTGCAGGAGACATAAGTGTAGGGGATCGCTTCAGCTTCAATGGTTCGTTGAATTTGAGCTTTAATAGCAACTACAGACTTCGTCGGCTCAACTGCATGGACGCGGTCGACATCATTTCCAAACTCCGAAGGGAAGAATCTCTGAAGAAGCAAGATTTTCAAACATAAAAGTTTCAATTCCATATTATGAAGCATTTGAAAGGGCCATCATGGTGTGAAAATTAGAGCTCATCAAAGTAGAAGAAATTCTTGAAGCTAACTAATTTTTTTTTTTTTTCTTTTCTTTTATGAAAAGATTTGCCTATTTAGGGATGCCTTTAGACTCTGTTCTTGGGTTTATAACTAAGATGCCTTTATTTTTGGGCCTGAACCCAACCCATGGAAACATCAAAGGCCCAAACCAGCCTTAGGGTGGCTCTTACATTCCTGGTCTGTGGGTATCTTAGTTTTTAAAATTCAAACTTTTGGCAACTTTGCAAATGAAAAAAAAAAAGTAAAACTAAAACGAGGACTATTAATGGAATTGGAGCCGAAACTCTAAGACATGACTAACCCAAGGAAAATGGCTGTGACGATAGTGTTTCTCAATTCAAAATGGTCTGGTCTTTTTTTATTATGGTTTTGTTATGTGTCTAATGGGTTCGATCCAGTGTATGGACGATAGATTAGACCAACCTAGTGTGATATAGGTTAAAAAGTTTGATTTAACACGTTCCATTAATTCTGGAGCCTTTTACGTATTGACCGGTCAAGTTACCTCACAGGATTAACCACTGGCTCCCACATAACCAAGAATTGAATATGAGAACCGTTTTCGTACATCCTTAGACCAACAGATGGAATCAAAGAGAGTATAAAAAAAAAGCTAAACATTTTAATTACCTTAACATTGCCAGCTTCTTTTATGGCAGCAATGATCTTAATCTGATCTACCATCTGGCCATGACCCACTGTGGCGATCACCACATCTATCTGCTTAATCACCTTCACCAGACTCTCATGATCATAAATATCTCCCTATACCAACCCAAAAAAAAAAAAAAAAAAAAAAAAACCCAAACATTAAAAACAAAACAAGTGAAGTAGAAACAGAGCGAGTTCAACTCAACCAGTTCTGACTCTACTCACGTGGGCCAAAGTGACACCAGAGTTCTTGAAGCTCTCAAGGAGCTTGACCTTTGCAGGATCAGAAGCTGTGCTCTCCGTGACTAAAGCGAAGGTCGGGTGGCCTGACTTTGCGCTTGCTTCTACAATGAATTTGCCGACGTAGCCAGTCCCTCCGATGATCAAAATCTTGATCTTTGCAGCCATTGAAACGCACAGAGAGAGAGAGAGAGAGAGTGGTTAACGGGCCAAGACAACCATTGGTTTTATAATGAGCCATGCATGACTTCTTTTTTGTCTTCGTAGAGATAAGCCGAAGAATTAGGAATGAAAAGTCAACTATTCATTTTACACAATCCCCTATTTGACACTTCCTGATAGAGTTTTAAAATGACCCCGTCACTCATTTGGTTTTCTTTTTACTAGAAATGAATCGTGACTCATGAGTCATGTTTGTTGAATGAAAATATATTGTAGAGAGAGAGAGAGATAACGCTATCCGATCATTCGCTAGACGCATAATCGCCTTGGGGTGTCTGAAATGACCGTCTTCATGTAAAGACAGAAATCCTAGGCAATCACATGAGATTCCATATTGATCCAATGATTCCAACCATTTTGAATTGTGAGCAATAATTTTGAATTGATCTCCATTGACTCGGTGTGGAATCTAATGTGGCGGCTTGGGAATTGAGTGCAGCACGATGGCTGCTCAAAATGGGTTTTTCATTGCATAACACTTTGTTTTGGCCAAGTGGATATATTATTTGGTGTAGATAGGAATCTCCTTTACCAATCACATCTAGGGTTTTAGTATTCTGTATCGATTTGTTTTCATTAAAAACATAGATCTCTCATTTTTACCTCTGTCCGTATTGATCCACTAATACAGGATTGATATCGATCTCTATTGATACTGATATTGATACAGATCGATCAACCCGATACCAATACTTCAAACCATGGTCACATTAAGTCTAGGTTTGGATGTAAGGGCAAAAAATGGGCTGGGATGGGCTTGGTCTCAGCATAACTATGATCAGCTCGCTTTCTTTCTTTTTTTCATTTTTTTTCCTCCGTAAAAGAAACTCCATTTCAAGGTTTTTTTTGGGAATAAACTTCTCTACATAATGGATATAGAAAGAATCCCCACACCCATGATGATGTGACCACTGACCATGATAGAAAAGGGTATTTTCAACTTCGTCAACAGTGATGAAAATGTAATGATAACCCTAGAACTCAATCACTTGGTCACATTATCAAAGGAGAAGTGATTTCTCTACTCCATGTATCGTTCTCTGATTCTCCATGTTATTATTTTTGCCATCTGAATAACCTGTAGTAGATAAGATCAGAATCAACCTGGCTCTTTAGGTCGATTTTACATTCTCGAGAACGCCCAAGAATGCTAAATCAACTTAATGCATTCCAAGAATGCATACGAAATATTGCCTAAATTGACCCCAAAATCGGTATTTAATACTTTAACCTTAGTTTTTGAAAAATGATTGAATGACCTAGATTGGCCAATCTGATACCGATTTCTTTAAACCATGATAATTAGTTTATGAAATTAAGAATCTTTATGTAGATAACACAGAAATGACAGGAATTAATGATTTTCATATTTCACAACTCCATGCAAACTCCATCAAGAACAACCACATATATATTTATGTTCCACAGAAACTCTAATGTGATAACCACTTATTAAGCATGCATACAGGACATATATAGAACAGTAGCACCCCATAACCTTAAACAAACTGGTTGAGGTACTCATCAACACTGGTGTACTTCACATCAGGATAAAGCTCAGAAGCCTCCCCTCCAAAGGAAGGCTCAATCTCAAAGTTGGTATGATCTCCCTTCACAAAAACCGAATGACTAATCGCGAGTACGACGTTTATCGGCACCGGTGACTCTGCAATATATTAGATGAAAAACAAATTATTAAAATTGGGATTTTGAAGGAACTTAGTGCAAGATTAAAATCTTTATCTTAGTTTTCTTTTCAATATTAACCTTGGATGTCTTTCAAGACTTGCTCCTCTGGAACATAAACCTTCTCAAGGGTTTTCCCAATCTTCTTCTCCCAAAGGGCTACAAGCTCATTGAAGGAGAGAGTGTTGGCCGGAGGTTTTATATAGAGGATCTTGTTCAAAGTCCTTGGATCATCCACAGCTCTAATTGTGTAGGTTGCTATGTCTTCCTCCTTGTTGAAAACCACTGCACATAAGAGCAAGAATGCCAAGAATAAGATATCTTTATGGGCCCATATAGTGTATGGGCTTTTTTACCATAAAATAAAAAAGGGTTTTTAATTATTCACATAGTACATTGGAGGCCCATTTCAACTTTAGTTCTAAATTAATACACCCTTAGGTTTTATGAGGAATTTGAAGCTAAGGGATACTTAAAAGGTTGAAAATTTTAAAGAGGAAGGATGTAGTTTGTTACCTTTAGGGTTTCCATCTCCTAATATCACAACTTTGTCTCTGGGAGGAGCTGTGGCTCCAGGCTGGGCCAAATTGGGTAAAAAATATCCGGCGAAGCAGTCGCAGGGGACATAAGTGTAGGGGATCCCTTCAGCCTCAATGGTTCGTCGGATTTGAGCTTTTGCCGCAAATACAGACTTTGCCGGCTCAACTGCATGGACCCGGTCGACATCGTTTCCAAACTCTGAAGGGAAGAATCTCTGAACAAGCAAGATTTTCAAACATAAAAGATTCAATTAAATATTATGAAACATTTGAAAGGGCCACGTTGTAAAAATTAATAACTCATCAAACCATAAGAAATGCTTGAAGGAAACTGATTTTCTTCTTTTCTTCTAGAAGAAAAAGATTTGCCCAATTATACATGTTTTAGGTTATGTTCTTGGGTGGGTTTATAACTAGATGCCCTTATTTTTTGGGCAAACATCAAAGGCCCAAACCTGGCTTAGGCTGGCTCTTACATTCCATTACTTGAGCAGAAATAGTGGGAAAATTTTCACTTTCTTAACCACACCCGTGGTAAGTTTGGGTTTGTGGCAATCAAAATCGACATGTCCAAGGCTTACGATAGAATTGAGTGGGACCTTCTTCTTTCTATTTTTAATTTTCTTGGGTTTGGTGAGAGTTGGTATTCTCTTATTCGTGCTTTAATTTCTTCCACCTCTTTTTCTATCAAACTGGATGGGAGTCCTTTTGAATTCTTCACTGCTTCTAGGGGATTAAGGAAGGGATGCCCTCTTAGTCCGTACCTGTTCCTTGTGGCCATGGAAGTTTTATCCCGTCTTTTCTCCACCTACAGAGATTTGAATTTGTTTCAGAGGATAAAAATTTCTAGGTATGCGCCTGAGGTCACACATCTTCTTTTTGCGGATGATATTTTCATCTTTTGTCGTGCCAACTCTGAGGACTTGGTTACTATTAAAGCTATTCTTGATCTGTTCTTGGATTTATCGGGCCAACAGATAAACTTGTCTAAAAGCAGTATTCATTTTAACAAGAATGTTTCTCATGCTGATCGAATTTCTCTTTCTTCTCTTTTAGGTATTAAGGAAATGTCTATGGATTCAGTGTATTTGGGTACTAACTTGTTTCATGGCAGGTCCAAACATAGAGAGTTGGAGGGTGTAATTGCTAGACTGCAAAAGAAGCTTGCATCTTGGAAAGCTAATCTTTTAACTTATGTTGGTCGTAGTATACTTATTAAATCTGTGCTTGCTTCAACACTAGCTTTTTTAATGAACTATTTCCGTTTCCCCTTAACAACGTGTCATAAAATTGATTCCATCTGTCTTAATTTCTAGTTGGGGAATGGCAAAACCACAAGGAAAAAAATTACCCTTATCTCTTGGGATAAAATGTGCACTCCCAAGTCTCATGGGGGTCTTGGGTTTCGCAAGGCAGAAACTTATAACAATGCTCTTTTAATGAGGTTGGGGTGGAGGTTGATCACTGAGCCTTCCTCCTTATGGGCCCGGATTCTCAAAGCCAAGTATTTCCACAATCACTCTCTTTTTGACCCGTCCATAAGGAAAAAGAAGGGTTCTTGGGTGTGGAATAGCATTTTGCATGCCATACCTAAATTGGAAAAGATGGTAGTTAAAAAAGTAGGTAATGGTTCTTCTACGTATTTTTGGTTTGATAAGTGGATCCCAGGCTTGCCTAGTAATCTCTTTGACCTATCCTCTATTCCATTATCCCCTTTGGACCGAACAATGGTGGTAAAGTCCTTCTTACAAGACACTCATTGGAACTCAAATCTGTCTAATTCTAATTTACCCCACTCAATCACTACCCTAATACAATCTATTGATATTTCTGACTCTGATGATAAGTGGTGGTGTATCAAAGCAAACAATGGTATTCTAACCACCAAATTAGCTGCCCTTGAACTGAGTTCTCATTGTTCTGCTTTGTCTACTGTTGATATTTCTTGATGGAAATTCTTTTGGAAGATTCAGATTCATCCTAAATTTAAAATTTTCATGTGGCGTTTATTACATGCAGGACTTATTAATAAGGATTCTCTCTCGAACTGGATCCAGATTGACTCCACTTGTGCTTTATGTGGAACTGGTGTTGAATCATCACTGCACCTGTTCCTTTCTTGTGATTGGGTCAAACACATTTGGGCGGGAGGCCCTTTGGGGCTAAGAACCGACCGTATATCTTTGGCTGATATCAAATCTTTCTGCCTGTCTTTTTTTCTCCAGTTCTAGTCCGACAAACATTTATGTTTATGATTTTTCAGCGTTTTCTTTATTACTTGTTATTTTATTTGGGCTCTTAGGAATAGAGTTGTGGTGGCTTTGGAAAAACCTGATCCTTTGTGGGTTTTAAAAAACATTCAAAAGTGGATTTTGGATCTAAACGTATCCCCTCCCACATCTCCGCCCTTGGCTGTAATGGACCATGTTGATTCCCTATCAATTCCCCCATCTTCTTTTAAACTTCCTATGTTTGATTTTCCTATATTGATTTGTGGAGGATACGCTACCTCTGGACTAACTACAGCTGGATGGTCCTACTTCTTTTTGATTGATGGCACACTAAAGTTTTTTGATACAGGAACTAGTCCACAGTCATCACAATTGGTGGCTACCCTTTTTGCTCTTCGGAGAGGTTGTGACCGTGCTGCCTGTATTGGGTTGAAGATTAAAGCAGTCTGGGTTGATCAGAAACTGATTGCGCAAGCTCTTCCATCTCCAACCAAATGCTCATGGCCATGGTTTCTGTTTAAAGACTTCCTTTATATTTCTGCTCGAACTCAGGATGTAAATTATTCTATGTGTGGTGATGGGGTGTGTCTAACTTTAGCTAAAAATATGGGTAGGAACGCCTGTTCAGGGTCTGTACTGTCAGCTGTTTAACTCTCTTTGCTTTGTGTTTTCTTATCATCAAAAAAAAAAAAAAAAAGCCAACTAATAAAAATATGAAAATCCTAATAGGAAATGAAACAAATATTTGACATGTGGTAGTTCTATTGGCGCCGATATTTTGTGAACTTATCATCTATCAATTTTATAAGTTTCCACCCGATATGTTATTCCCATGTGGATATCAAAGTTTTTAAAATTTCAACTTTATCTCAATAAAAAGGTGAATTATTATTTTCACAAAGGTTTGTTATTTTGTCAAATGTCACAAGACATCTGTTCTGTCATGTGGATAAATGATATGTTCATTCAGAACATTGGAAAGTAACGACATGGTCTAGAATAGTCATGTGCCAAAATCTAATTCAATCAAAATAATTTTGTATTGTTGCACATCTCATGTATGTCTATGCATGTGTACTAGTAGTCTAGACATTACTATGTACTTTCCCAACTTTGAGTAGAACAAACGACTTAGATTTAAAAAAAAATTTATAAAAATAGATGAATCAAATTTGTCATGTGATCTATGAAAATGGGTAGGTTTTATGCATGGCCGCGTGAGGGAGAAAGGATTACGAATTCATCAAATAGGGGTTTTTTTTTTTGTCATTTCGGCCCTCCCTTATGAAGGAAAACAGGACCATGCATGTAACCTTTTTTTTTTACCTTACAGAAATATCACCTTCCATTGTTACATGTATAATTACCCTAACTAAAGGGATGGCAATATAGATTGGGCCCAAAACTTAGACATATGAATCAAAGGTGATTGCTTCCAATCCAACCATTTATTTGACATGAAAAAACCTTCATGTGGCTCAAAAGAGATGGTCCATAAAGATATCTTATTCTTCATAAACAGCTAAATCTAAATAGAGGGTAAACCAAAATAGTAAAAGAGTCCTCACATTACCCTCCCCCCCCCCCCCCCCCCTCCCCCCTCCCATTTACTTACCAGGGTAAAAGACTGAAAACCCTAATTTTTCCTTTCTAATATAAGTGATGCAAGCGTATGTTCTACTTCTTCTCCCTTGGATCACCTCAGTGGTGATGGTTATAATGATAGAATCCACTATCCATTGTCAGCCTATCCGAATGGAAACAATCTAATAATATTAATGGATCTTCATTATGGATATCCTCATAATTTAATAAGTTTTTTTGATAAAATAATTTAATAAGTGGAAAGCAAGTATTTAAAGCCGTTTTACCTCTAGAATGCTTGATATAATGTTGACTTCTTCCTAAGGCATTACTGATAAAGTTAGGTTTTTACCAAAAAAAACAAAATGGGAAAAAGTTCTTTATCCGAAAGTGTGGCCTACGCCAGCACTCCCATGAGTCTATCTCTCTCCTCCCCATGTAAAAAGATATTTCTGCCCCCTTATTTTAAAGAGGAGAGAGATAGACACATGGAAATACTGGTATAGGCCACACTCTCGTACAGAAAACTGCTTCCCAAAAAAAATTAATGATAAGTTAGGTAGTGAGTTGATGGGATGCATGGAGTGGGACCATTATTCCAACAATCAAACCAGATTTGAACCGGGGAAAGATCCGGTTACATATTCTAGCTTAATAACCATAATAATAATAATAATAATAATAATAATTCTATTATTTTATATATGGAGGATGAGATTTCATTCTCCCATCTAATGAAATGATAATTAGTTGGACCGAAAATGGTCTGGTCTGATCTGTTCTTTTTCATTTCATGCTTTTTATGTTCCAAAACGTACAGATGAGACCATGGTTCTTGATCTCGGTATCGGTTAGATCGGATCGGATTGGATCACGATCAGATCGGCTGATATAGATTGGGGATCACTCAAATTCAGGCAAATATGATATTTTTGTCCCTGTTTTCTTATTAAAAAACTATTTTTTTACTTTTTACCCTTGTCCATACAGCTGGATCGAATCGGTATTGAGAGCGGTCTCAGATGGTACTGATCCCATCCGGCCAAAATCGACCGTTCTGATCCGATACCTCAAACCATGGATGAGAGACTCCAAATTTTGAAGTTTAAAGATTAAAGACTATAAGTAAGCATTTTACCTTAACATTGCCAGCTTCTTTAATGGCAGCAATGATCTTAACCTGATCTACTATCTGACCCACAGTGGAGATCACCACATCTACCTGCTTAATCACCTTCACCAGACTCTCATGATCATAAAGATCTCCCTATAAAAATAAAAAATAAAAAAATAAAAAAATTTTTAAAAGAAAGAACCCCAACAAATCCTCACGAAGTTTAATTAGTATCTGAAAGCTTAAAAGCAAAACAACTGAAGGAGATACAGAGCTACTCAACCAGTTCTGATTCTACTCACATGGACCAAAGTTACACCAGAGCTCTTGAAGCTCTCAAGGAGCTTGGCCTTTGCAGGATCAGAAGCTGTGCTCTCCCTGACCAAAGCGAAGGTCGGGTGGCCGGATTTCGCGCTTGCTTCTACAATGAATTTGCCGATGTAACCAGTCCCTCCGATGATCAAAATCTTGCTCTTTGCAGCCATTGAAGCGCACAGAGGGAGAGAGAGAGAGAGAGAGAGAGAGAGAGAGAGAGAGAGAGAAGTTAACAGACCAAGTTTATGAGAAAGGCAGAAAGAAGCGTTCACTTCGTGGGGTTTATATTGTCATCTCAAGCGAGCGCAGCTAATTGATACCTTTTGAAAAGGGTAGGATGGTTGAAATTACGAGAATATCCTTCCTTCGTTTCTACATGAGTGGTGAGTCTTGTCTTCGTATCATCATAACTTTCATAGTGTCCAATCAAAATCAGAACAATAAGTTAATCGGCTCTAACCATGAGTTCTAGAAGCATTGACTAATGGGTGGGCCGGTTTTGATTCCTAAACGTTTTCAAGTAGGTTTGACTTTAAAAAAATTAAAAAAAATTTTCTTACACCGATACAAAGTTGGATGAATCTAGTGTGCACTTTTCATAAGAAAAGAGCAACTCAGTACATGAGGCTGTCGCTACTACAAGGTTTGGGAGGGGCAAATGTGTGCATCCTTACTCCCTACTTCGCAGGGAGAGGTTGTTTCCAAGTTTTAAACCTGCAACTTTTCATTCATCTACATGTATGCAAAAAGGTTCTTTGAGTGGTTGAAACATGGTACATTAGCACTTCTGTTTCTCTTTCTTCCGCATATTAAATGATCTTGTTGGCCTCCAATATACGATACTATTTTGTCGCACTGCGCTCCCCAACTGCCACTTATTTAGAGATCCCTCTCCCATATGTTGATAATAGTAAGAAAAAATTTAAATGCATTTCAAAATAAGTTCCAAAGAAAAACCATCAGCTAGAAATTATCCGATCATATTCATTTTAATATGTACAATGGTTTGGTAGCCCAACCCTGAGAGTGCAAATCATACCCCAAAAAACATTGGAACAAATGAGTGTTTTAATTGAAAATTACTAGTGAGCTCGGAAGTTTTTTTTTTTTTTTTTTTTTTTGGGGGGGGGGGGGGGGTGAAAACTAGAGATGTAAACAGATCGAATTATAGTAGCATTATCATATTCGTATCCGTTTATATTCGGATGGATTCGGATAGTTTTCGGATAGTGATTTTTTGAATACGGAATCTCCTAAATGGATATGAACGCGAATCGAATATGAATTTTCGACCACCCGTTGACGTTTTTACCGTTTTTATGATGAAGGTTAGGGTTGAGACTTGAAAGTTCAACAACTACCATTTCTTTTACTTTTCTTAGTCTTTGATTTTCTCACATAGATACGTGATTCCATGTATCACATTGCATAAAACAATATATATAAATCAATAAAAAATATAGAAAAAGAATTACATTATCTTAACTTATAAAATTGTAAAAATAAGACAACAAAATCCAATAAGGTAACTTAAAAGGATAGATGGATACAGAGATATATTTCAGATATTTTATTACCGTCAAATTGCTAAACGAATCGAATAATAATCGATCGGATAAGGGGATTATCATGTTCATATCCGATTAATTTCGAACGAATTCGAATTCTCCTAAACAGATACGCGGATCGAATACGGATTTTCGAATATCTATTTCCATCTCTAGTGAAAACCAATTTAGTCAAAATCTCTTTTCTACATATGGGAGAGTAGTTCAACACTGAAGGGTTCCTCAACGCCTACACAAGGAATCATTTTCTACTTAAAAAAGGGCCATTACCCAGTGTTTACCCCACCTATGCGAGGTCCTGTAGCGATGATTTTAAAGTCGGTTCTAACCTATGGCATTGTTGCGTAAAATGACCATTCTCAAGACTCGAACCCGGGCATTTGCCCACTACTACCTGAACCTTTTACATTTGTTCTAAGCAACTGCCCGAGGAATCCTTTCTTATGTGCTACCATAAAAGCCATCATGAGTCAGCTTTGCACCGAAATTTAATTGACATATCAACAGCTGCCTAAGGCAGTAGGTGAGCTGTGGTACACTTCATGCCCATGTTCATCAGGAGTCTCGAGTTCCAATCTCCTGGCTGGTAATTACACTCCCTTCTCTAAAAAAGTAAGATATATATAAAAGCTCTCAATTCCAACAAAAAAAAACAAGAGTTGACATGTTTCGCACACCTTTGCATCGTTACATGTTGAAATTTATACCGATCTGATTTCCCCTCTCCATGTTTTGTTAGGGTAGTTTTAAGGATTACATGAATAAAGTCTAATAAACAAGGGGCAAACTCCAAACATGGTAAACTATTTGGTTGAGATCAACAACAAATTTGGCATCCGATCTATCTATGGAGTTTCCTAGCTATCAAACAATCAGAATTCCAATTCATCTTGTTCATGTTCCACCAACTTCCCTTGCATCATTTTACTGGAAATACTAATTAGTCACATTATATTTCAACGAATTTCCTATGCTGACATGTCAAGTTTAAGCTCAGAGTTTACCAAGTGGCAAAGCCGCAAAACAAAAGTATTGAAAAATCCAGGATCACAGATAGGGTACATGCCAATACTTTTGACCACTGAGAGGGTGCATCCCAATACATAGCAGCGTTTATCATGAGTCTGAAATTTGAGAACATGTACAATCTAGATCATTTCTTAGACTCTCTAATAGTGTCTCTCTGTGGAGTCTATGCTGTTCTCTAACAATCTCTGTGAAGAACAAGTTCCCAGTGGGGTTAATGCTTTCACATCAAGTTTTCATCCCGTAAAGTATGAATTTTGTAGCTGAAGGTTTCATGGTTCCACAGCTTTTTACTGGTGATTCCACCGGGCAAAGGTTTAAGGTTTCATGGTTCAGTTCACTTTCCAGATATATGGTCAAAGGAGAAGTTTAAGGTTTCAAGCAGTTCTTTTCCAGACCTCAACATGTAAAACCATTAAGACAACCAACGACATCAGCGTTAATAATATTAAAAAATTATCATCTCAACATTCACAAGTAAATAACAAAAATAAGGGAGGGAAAAAGAAGTTAAATCAGTAATACATTAGCAGACTTAATAATATCATTTTTCCAGAAACAGGAGGCACAAATTATGAAGATCAAAATGAAGAACGAATGATATATATTTCATTTACTGATTGAATCATTGAAACTGACATGATTTACAGCAAAAACAGAATTGAATAGAGATCCATAAATATTCCATGTTTATACGATAATCTTGTTACAATTTGGATATGAAAATTTGATCTGCTATATCAGAGGCTTGGGTTATCGCCATTAACTTCACCATGGTGGCAGAAACTAGGAATCTACGATATTGTAACCATCATCCTTGGTGGGTTCCGCCTGCCAATAAAAAAGATCTCTTTGCATGGATTATTCAAAATCAGGTAGTGCTCGCAACCTCGTTACCCACACCATGTTGATGTGTGATTAGTCCTCTCGACACAGGTTCTTGAACATCACATCATGCTGGCTATCTCTTTAACCCAATACAATTCAAGCTCCTGTTGATGTGCTCACTTTTGGGATGGCTTATCAATGTCTCTGAATTCACCCGTAATCCTGGAAAGCAGGTGCACATTTTCTCATTTAGAGATATGGTTTCCTGAATGGTCCATCAAAGAAGGGCTTCTTAAATAGCCCAAATTTTGTGCACAAGTAGATCCCAAGGTCCCCTCCCAGTCCCGCGTAAAATTTCAGCCCAAATAGAAAAGTCGCCACATGGCAAAATAAACCTTTGAAAGTCCAGGACTACCAAGAGGATGGACTCTAGTATATGGACTACAAATAGGGTATACCATCGAATTAGACTCTGAAATTTGACACATTTTCAATCCAAACCATCCCCCCATCAAACAATCCGAATATGCCATGTCATCCTTCCACATGAAAAATATAGGTGGGCACCTGGGAACTCATTACCATATGAGTTGTGCAAAGAACTGCTTGCCTTTCTTTACCAAATAAAAAAAAAAAGTCAAGGAATATGTTCATTACTTTATACCTGTACTCTAATAGAATATTGCATGAAGCTTAAAGGCAAAAAGAAAGGAGAAGGCCCCAAAACACTGAAAACTGAGCTTATGATAGGCCTGAGCCTCTCCAAATGACTGCAATTGCGTAAGAAGGCAAGATAAAATTTTGCCAAAAGTGACGTGAAGGCAACCACGTTTTTCCCACCATATCTTCACTTGTCCCATCCCTTCACACTAATACTGAGATTGAATTAGCAGTCCTTTTTAAAATTTTCAAGAGACTTAATTTATTTCTCAATTAAAAAGATTTTAAAAAGAAATAAAAAGAAAGGAAAGGAGAAGGAAAATGCAGAAAATATTCAAAAAAAAAATCCTGAAGAAAATGAAGACAAAGAATGAAAGAAGAGAGACCTGAGGGCACCAGAGAACTCAACATATCAACAATCAGAAAGGATGAATCATCCTTCCATGTGGCACAATTAGGTGTGTCTGTCCACCTATTTTTATAGATGTGCCAGTCGGGAGAAACATTGCCTAAAAATAAAACATAAAACAGCATCGCAGTGCACGAGGCTCCCGCTACTGCAGAGTCTGGGAGGGGCAAATGTACGCAGCCTTACCCCCGCTTCTCGGAGAGGCTATTTCCATGTTTCGAACCCAGACCCTGATGGTTGCAATAGCACAACTTAACCGTTGACTAAAATTAAACAAAAAATAATGATGGAAGATTTTGCTGGATCAAAAATCAGATGTATGAAATCATTAGGATTAAGGCTGCATATATAGGAGATGAGAAAATGGACCCTTGGCACTTTCTCCATTAGAGACGAGAAAGTGGGCCTCTGCACTGTGGGCCTCCTTCGGCTCCTGTTCTAATACCAATTGTGAAACAACCTAGAGGAGGGTAAATAGGTTGTATCCATAGTTCTAAAACTTGTCTCAACTCGGCAAGATCTCGGCTCTCGTCTCGTCCTAGAAATCCATCTTGTCCTCTTTTCCAAAATCTGAAACCCTAACCCTAACTTGCTGCCCATTCAAATTTACACACTTCCATCCATCAAAACATCTCAGGACCTTCACTGATAGACTCCCTTACCTCAACTTGACATAATCCATACATCACACCCTAACCCTAATTTCACCAAAACCCTATTTTTGACCTAGCCGATTTACCTGTTCACAACAGATCCTGGTTTACTGGCTCCTAGTTGGTCCCCTACCAATCTAGGACTACATTAACCTATGGTAAATGCCTATCTCATGACTCATCAGATACTTAAAATCACTAAAGTCTACAGGGGTTTCGTGCTGTGCCGAATTCACAGGAAGTGTATCATTCTTGTTTGTCAGTAGGGCGTACCCAGTGCATGAGGCTCCCGTCACTGCGGGGTCTGGGGAGGGTCACAATGTTCGCAGCCTTAACCCCACTTTGAGGGGCTGATTCTTGACTTGAACCCATGACCACTAGGTCGCAATGGAACCTTATCGTTGTGCCAAAGTCCACCCTTCTTGTTTGTCAATGAAACATATATTAATTCAAATTCATAAATTAAGCACATTACATTTGACATAAGCAGATAGTCCTCAATGCATCTTTTAGAGGGGGATATGCATAATTTCTCCCTAAATAAAATGCAAGTTATTACAAATAATACCACCTAAGAGCCAGCAATTGGATAAGAGAATAAATCATAAAAAGATATTTGCATTAGCCAATGTATATGTCAAGCTAGCTTGTATTCACAAGTTATTCATTGCAATTTACATAATAACCAGTTCGCCATTGTAGAGTTTATGGGGAAACAAAGAGTTTGATGACATCAACTGATTTTTCAGCCTAATCATCTAGGCATAACCATCAGATGGAGATTCCAGATACAACTCAACTTGACTAAGCCTTCTCCAAACTACATTGGATCAGCTACATGGATCCTATTTCACCATCCAACTCCGTGATGCATTCCCGCGTTTCATCGTAAGATGATTTCACGCAGGGATGAAAAGGCCGACCGTCTCGTAAAGTTGATTGAAACCATGAAAGCCCTCAACCCAAAGATATTTATATACTTTTCATCACTTCTTCGCAAGGACGGTGGGCCTTGGTGCAACGGTAAGGTTGCTCCATTGTGACTATGTGGTCACGGGTTCGAGTCTGAAAACAGCCTCTCTGCAAAAGCATGGGTAAGGCTGTATACATTATGACCCTCCCCAGACACCGCAGTGGCTGGCGGGAGCCTCGTGCACTGGGTACACCCTTTTTCTATCACCTCTTCGCAAGAAATTTTGGTTTACCCTCGATCTTTTAGTTCCTCTAATCTACATCAATAACACCCCTAACTGATGCACTCAAAGGCCTCCATTGCATATGCACAAAGTACATCAAATGTCTCTCTCAACTTATCTTCTATTAGCCCACCCCTACATCATCTCAAACTTCATCATTTCTTCTTTTCTTTTTTTCTTTTTTTCTAATTTTCCACTCATTTAAGGGTGTCAATTTGGTACGGTACCGAAGCCAAACATGAAACAACCCATACCGATACCGTACTGTACCGAGTACGGTACCATTTTCCCATACTGATATTGTACTGTATGGTACCGGTTCGTATACGATTTTATTAGGTATGTATTGGTACGGATACGATATTCGTTAGACGGTTTCTTATTATATATATAGAGATTAGTATCTATAACATGAAATATACTATATTTAGTATGTTATATTCTCATATATATATATATATACTTATATATTATTTATTATATAAAAAATAGTATATATATATAAGTATATATGTAGGTAAACGGTATGGTACTGGTATTCGGTACTATATCGGTATGTACCGCAGGTATCAACCTCCATACCTATGCCGTACCGTATAGAATACGGTACATTTTCCCATACCGGTACTGGTAATTCGGTATAGTACCAGTTCGGAAAACGGTTTCAGTACCGAATTGACACCCTTAACACATCCATCTCAAGCATAGTTCAAAATCTCGCCGAAATTTTGGATATTTCGGCTAGGCCCAAACGACATGCTATGTCGAAATGAAAAAATGTAATATTTTGGAAATTTTGGCCATTTCATTTTGAAAATCTCGGAAATTTCGGTCTAAAAAATGCACTGTTCTGTCAAAATTTTGGTCATTTCGATTCGATATTTCGGCATTTTACACCCTGAAATGGTCAAGCAAAACTCTGAGAAAAAATACAATACTTCGGCGAAATTTTGGCTTCGGTATCTTGGAAATTTCGGTCTAACCGAAATGGCCTTCTGAGACGAGATTTAATACTATGATCTCAACATCCTCATCTCTGTCATCTCAGATACACATTTTTTGTTAATATATTCATTATTGTTGCCCAACGTTCAGCTCCAGCTCCTTATAGCATTGCTGGTCTTATAGCTGTCCTATAGAATTATCCTTTTAGTGGGATAGGACAATCATTAAATGCTCTAAAGGCACCTCTCAATTTCATCCCCTTGCTCTAATTCTATGAGTTACATCATCTTCCATTTCTTCTTCTTTATGTATGATTGATCCTAAATAACAAAACCTACCACTTTTAGTCATCTCCCGACCAACCATCCTAAACTCTTCATTTTTTTTTCCAATTTTTTACTCAAGTTACATACCATAGATTCTGTTTAGTCCTGCTTCTTTTAAATCCTCCCCCCGACTCTAAAGCATTCCGTTTATGTCCTACTTCTTTACATACCAATTCTTTCATTTCTACAGCCAAAACTATATTATCAACAAATAGCATAAACCATAGAATTTCATCTCAAATGTGTCCAGCTAATTCATCCAGTCCACAAAAAGAGAGAGAGAGAGAGAGATGAGAGCTTAAAACTGATCCTTGATGTAACCAAACTGTAATAGGAATTCACTTGTTTGCACTCCCATGGTTCTAACACTCGTCATAGTTATTACATCAATAATAACTATTTGCGACATTTCATTTATTCACAGGAATTACCATCTAACAAATCCAAAAGGCAAAGTTTTAAAAGACATAAAAGTCATTATGATATAACAAACAAAACTACCAGAAAAGCCACAGTAATATTGTGATTTGCTACAAGAAATGGCATACCTATTATATGACAAGAAGGCATCACCTATGCTCCCTATGACCTTATTCCGCACCTTCCGCACACAAATCTGAGGATTAAAAGGGGGGAAATTGTAAAATAACATAAGGCTCTTTCTTAACAAGTAAAATAATTATTCAAAGTTCCAACTCTCTTGCACTTGATAGAAAGAGTTAGAATGGAGGAAAAGCATTCATGAAGCCAACAAAAGTAGGTGGGATAAGGCTAGCAACTTAAGTTGAATCCAGAACTCACTTGCACTTGATCAATAGGACCAGCCTGTGGATCTCGATTTCGATGAACAACAATCCCATTGTCACACTTGTTAATAAAGTGTGCACTTCCACTGATATCATACAGATTTGGAGGACTTCCAACCCATTGGTGTAACTATGACAGATTTGAGGGTCAGCAATCAAGACAACAAGCATCAAGCACAACGACCATATGACATGAGTGATATACCTGTCTAGGATGTGCTACAAACCAAACATGACATGAGTGATGTTGAGCAAAACGTTTAATCTTTGTAAGCATCTGACTCACATACTCTGTCTCTGTCCTGTTGCAAATAAAATTAGAGTTTTAAAGCACCAAAGGTACAAATATAATCAATGATCTGTCTAAGATATGCAATAACCCAAGCGCAGAATGAAAATGGAGCAACGCATTTAATTCTATAGAGCATCCAAATATTCAGTGATTTCTATCCCGAAATATATCAAATTGACTTTCGAAAGCCACATGTAAAGTATTTATACTACAAAGAAAATACGCAGAAAATCCATGGGAAGAAGACGCTTACCTCTCAACCGTGCAAAACATGTTATGTGCAAACTGAAGGTTCAAAATTTTCCATCTGATGCACCCCAAGAAGGATTTCTGAGTCAAACGATCATGAACAAAAAGTCTAGATGATTTTCTGGGTTTTTTTTATCATAACCATTCTGATTGCCAAAAATAAGTCCCATTGATGCAGTGGCATTATCATGGCTGAACCAGCATGACCCGATATGGAAACCTGTCCAAGGCGAACCCAGACCAAATTGGGTTTTTTATCCAATACGGGTTAGAAGGGAATAATTTTGTCATATTTTATGTCGTTTTATACTGGTGAAGTTTCTGTTTAATAGTAGTTGCCAAGTTTGATTCAATTTCTATTTTAAGATTAAGTAGGAGATTAGAGTCTTGCTTTTTATATACATGAAACCATCGAACAAGGACACAGTGGAATATTGAATGAAGTTGAAGTTTACCAGCGGTGGTAAGTTGTGCTAATATGCTCTGCTTGAATGAGAGCTTTCTTTTCATAGGTGAGTCCCTCTTGCTCCCCCTTCCTTTGCTTCTTCCCACCCTCGTTAGTCTTCCATATTCCTTTCTTATCACTGTTATGTTCTATTAGTCTCTCTATTTTATTCTGGGTGGTACTGGCAGCCCCAAGGTTCAAGTTGATCTCCCTCCTACTGGGACCTTCATCTTCATATTGTGGGGGTTACAGGGTGACTTACATGTAACTTCTTTGCTGGACGCTTGAATTGAGGACTACAAACTGAACTATACCAGTCCTGAGTTCTTCCACCAGACCTAGTTTCAGCAGTTTTATTTCTTTTGATACGGTCTCGATAGGACTAGTTTCAGCAGAAATATTAGAGATTTCTCCAAGATTCTCGAAATATTTAAAATTTTGATCGAGTTATTCAAAACTGTGCATATTTTATGTCTCATATGTCATCTCGTTTCGAGAAGCTTGAGATCCTCGAGATATTCAAGATCTCACCGAGATTTCGGCAAGTTTTTGAACTATGGTATCTGTTGACACACGGAAGATAGAATCATTTATAATTTACAAGTATTGTATCGTATCAATACCCAGAGTAGATACAAGTTTTTTAATTTTTAAAAATTGTATCGTATCGATACCCACCGATACCAATATGTATCGGCTGTACATCTAGAAATGGTTGGGCAACATTAATCTAACAAAAATCTATGGTGAGAAATATGCCATCTGAATAAGGAATTCACTATTACAACTATATCTTAATAACAATAATAGTAGGATAAAAGGTAGTGTAACAGCTGTGTGCTGAGCCTTGCATAAGAGGAACCTGATTTTGAACCATATGGAAGGGCAATTAGATTTGATAGAATACCCCTGGACTGACCCCATGTTGAGTTTCATTGTCCAACTGAACCATATTGTCACGGACCTACCTAATAGGATGTCAATGTGGCACTCACTAGTTCACAGTGGCTAGGAGTAAGCCTGAACAAGCCACAAAAGGGAAAGGAGGGAAGCAAAGCAAAGAGACACATATGAAAGGATATCAAAGCACCTTCATTAACTAAAGCAAAGAATTACAACCTTGCTCTCTAAAGGGGATCACCTGGCGAAGTGAGTAGCAAGAAGATGGGCCTCAAGCCACCAATGTTGGGGAAAACAACCAAAGGCTACACTCCTTGACAATTTGTCCCTCCCCCACAAGGTAGCTTTTATGCTCTTTAGGGATTTCCTGAAGGAGACATGACCCCCATGAAAAATCATACTTATTACAATTTAATTACAAAAATGCCATCAGTCACCACCCCCATGCCATGGCTAGCTCTCAAGCCCAACGTATGCCACAACCGTAGGCCATACAAAGAGTCCTTCCGGAGTATCTAGCAGTGAATCGACGGTAGTAGCTCACCAGTCCTAGGAAAGACCGCAACTAATGAACATTGGTTGGGGCCTTCCACTCTTGGATGGACTTGATCTTGTTTGTCCATCCGAACCTGTCCACCACTAATCGCATGCCCTAAGAACCCAATGTGTTGTTAGGCAAATGAGTACTTCTTCCTTTTATACATATAGATGATCGTCCCGAAGCAGCTGAAAGACCCTTCTGAGGTGTTCAACATGCTCTTTCATGCTTGAATTGTACAACACGATGTCATCAAGAATCAAGAAATCAAGATGCACCACAACAAACCTATCAAGATAATCATGGAAAACATGATTGATTAGTGTACAAAATGTTGTTGGGGCATTGATTAGACCGAATGGCTCGACTAGGAACTCGAAGGCACAATATCTTGTGACACAGGTGGTCTTAGGCTATTCACGCTCTGCAACACAGACTTGATGGTACCCCGACCTCAGGTCAAGCTTTGAGAAGTATTTGGCCCCTCCAAGTTGGTCAAACAAGTCAGCAATCAAAGGTATAGGGTATTTGTTCTGAATTGTGACTTTGTTGGGAGCTTTGTAGTCAACGCATAACCTTAAGCTCCCATCATGCTTACGCTTGAAAAGCACAAGGGCCCCATAGGCTGCTTTGGAGGGTCGAATGAAACCTGCTTCAAGTAACACATCCAATTGCTCATGAAATTCAGTCAAGTGACTTTATTCCAGGGAGGAGCTCAATCTCATGGCTTATGGCCTTGCGAGGAGAACGGTGTTTTGGCAACTCCAAGGGCATCACATCTTTGGACTCTTCCAATATGCCATAAACTTGGTTGGGTATTGGCTCCTTGGTTATCTCATCAGTCTCCACCTTCAAAGCAGTCAGGAAGGTATGTTACCCCCATTTCAGCCCCTTCTCTAGTTGAATGGCTGATATGGTCTCACTGTGCCTTTCTTGGGTACTGCAGGAACAACATAAGGCTTGTCCCAAATAAACATAAAGACTCTAAACATGGCATGGGCACCGCTTTATGGTTTTGCAAGAACTCCATGCCCAAAATGACTTCAAAGTTATCCATGGGTATCGTCATTAGGTTGGTATTTCCAGACAAGAGCCCATCTCAACAGAAACAGATCTAGCAGTGTTAATCACCGGTCAAGCAGCTGAGTCAATTTCCTTGATACAACTCAAGTCCTTCACCAAGTTCAGAACAAGTCATTTTGCCATGATTCAGAGACGAAATTGTGGGTGGCTCTTGTGTCCAACATGGCTATAGTGGTTTTCCCGTTGATTTTTGCATTATCAAACATCAATCCTCAGGACGGAGCCTTCTTCTCATCAACATGCCCCCTTCAAGGCATACAACAATCAAAGAGTTCCCACATGTAGCTCATCATTCTCACCACCCCCACTCTCTACATCCTCAACAGGCGGAGATGATACTTGTACAACATGGAGGGTTTCTTTGTGTGGGCACTCTTGGGTTCTATGTGAACCATGGCACAAGAAACATCTTGAGGATGGTCTTGACCTGGCTGTTAAAACAATGGAGCCCTTTGAGGAGGGAGTAGGCCTGTTCGAACCTCAATCCCTTCCACTCTGATATATATTGTTATTGTAGGTCCTTACAAACCGTCCATCCCCACTAGTTGAGATAGGGGCCCTTCTAACAAGTGGTTGAACATAGCCAGTCAAACGTTCGGCTGCAGCATATGCTGAAGCGAGGTCTTGCACCCTTTGTTGATGCATCTCAGGCCTACACCAAGACTTTGGGCCCTCTATGAAGTGGAACACCCAATCCTTCTCAGATTGTGCCAGTGTGTTGCAATAGGTGAAGCTTGAGTTGAGAAAGGCAGTCGACGTTTTCAGGGAGAAATTGACTCTTCAACTCCTTTAGGTCCTCCCATGTGTCAATGGTACAGTACCCTTCTTGGATAGCATGGTAACTTGAGCGCCACCACAGCTTTGCATCCCTTGTGAGATACATAGTAGCCATAGACACCTTGTCCGCCTCAATTGGTTTTCTGGCACGGAAGTATTGGTCCATGTCAAACAAGAAATTCTCTAATTCCTCGGAAACTTGAGCACTCCCCATACGTGCCCGACTCAGGTACTTGTATACGAGGGCGGGGCTCTATCACCTTGGCACCACCAAAGCCAACTACCCTCACTAGCAAGTTGACTCAACTCTTTAACTCCTCAATCATAGCTTGTAGGGCTGCCACTGCACCCCTTATGTCTTCTTCCAGCACCTCCATGGCATTGGAGACTTGTACATACCCCTCATCAAGGGCATCCACCTTCTCAACGAGTGGTTGTTGCCCTTTCCCCCAGGGGATTCCCACACCACTAGCAACGGTAGGTTTTCCACCAAACCCTCAACTGTTTGCACTTGGGCCTCGAGGGCATGGCTTCTCCTTTCATCAAACGTGGCTCTAATATCAACTATCACAGATCTACTCAATTGGGTGCCCGTGCGGCACTCACTAACACGTAGTGCCTAGGAGTAAGCCTAAACAACCACAAAAGTAAAAGGAGGGAGGCCAAGCAAAGAGAGCAACCGACTTAGCAGCCACCCTTTGCTCTTTCTTTTTATTCTCACTCACGGGTTCTTATCGGGGGATCAACTAGGCTGAGAGACCTGAGTGAGTTTGTTGAGTGCCCATCCACTGGTAGGCCCCTCGCCAAATGGAAGAGCACAAGCAACGGCGATGGCTCCATGATAGCACATTCCCATTTCCCCTCCCTACCGCTCGTTGGATAAGGGATTTTACATTACCATCACACCTCCAAGAATTGCGAACCACCTAGCTGCTTCGCCTAACACTAATGGAAAGAAATCAAAGCACTTTCATTAACAGAAGCAAAGCATTACAACCTAGCTCTCTGAAGGGGATCACCAGGCAAAGTGTGTACTAGGATGATGGGCCTCAGGCCACCAGTGTAGGGGCAAGCAACCAAACGCTACACTCCTTGACAACATGTCACTCCCCTACGAGGTAGCTTTTTTGCTCTTTAGGGATTTCCAAAAGGAGACATACCCCCCCTAAAAATCATGCTCATTACAATTTAATTACAAAAATGCTTAGGCCACGACCGTAAGCCATACGAACAGCGTTGTATGAAATGGCCATGACAATATGGCCTACCTAGTATTAGACTTGTCACCTTGTATATTTAAGCCACTGACCTTCCACCTCATATATGGGATTCTAACCCCCTAATGGCTAGGGTTTACAAAACAAAGATTTTTTACAGAATCGCACGTAAGGGAATAAAACTCAAAACAAGTCAAATTGACAATTAATTTTGATTGAATGGTCTAAACATTCAATAGAAGATATTTGTAAAACATGGTAGCAATCCAATGGCTGGATCCAAAACTGTGAAGGTTTCCTCCTTGGAGTAGGACTCTAGAATTCAAACAATAATAGAATTTGATATGCAGAAATTCCAAAATTCAACAAAACATTAAACATAATTCAGAATTGACTAAGCAGGAAGTTAAACAACCGAGAGAAACAGAGCTAGCCGTGAAAGCAGAAACCAGTTTTTGAAATTGCAAAATTGAAGAGTTTTAGAAGAATGACTATGAAATCGATGGTGAAATCAGGCCTTAAAATAAGAATTGAAATTATGGCCAGAATCAATGGTAGCAGCAGGACAATTGTTGGGCATATGGCAGTTGGTGTTGTCACTGTTGTCAACACAGTTAGGATCAACACACTCACACAGGTCATGATGCTCAGTATGATAGACAGACTTACACTGTGGTGGACAGTAGTTCAGTGTAGCAATACAACATGGGCAGTGTGATGTGGCAGCAGAGTCAGCAGTCAAAGAACAATTTTACGGTGACAGAGCAATGAAAGTGACAGTGGCAGTATACATGTGACATTGCATATAGAGCAGTGACAGTGGCAGTACAGTGGAAGAGTTACTGAAGCTTCCAAACATCTGTGGCTGTGGTTTATGATGTTTGGTGACATCACAGAGATTTCCGGATGATGCACATGTGTTGTGGCAGCTCAGACAGTGACTGGACAATGCAGACAGACCAGAATCAATGTATACAGTGTTGGGTAGGTTGCAGAAGCTTCTGGGCACATATGGGCACATATGACAACATATATTAATGATTTGGCAGAGCTGGAATGGTCAGGATGTGACATGGCAGTGATTTAGGGTCATATGGCAGTTTGGTAGACATTCTGAGGTATCCCGGGATGAGGGTCAGCTATGGCATGCTTATTAAAGGCTTACACAGTGTTTGGCAGAAGGTCGAAGCAGCAGGTAAACACCCCCGTGCATCAAAAGTTGTGAAATCATAGGTTCACACAATGGCAGCATGTTTGGAGCTAATTTTGGAAGGCTTAATGGCAGAAATGGGCAGAGTGATCTATACGAAAAATGTAGTTTGTCAAGTCGTGGTTCTAATGCAACTGGAAGTGCACTGTTTCGATACCGGACGACAAAGTAACATTGATTTTTGTATTGTCGCGCAGAAACAGAGCAAATTGGGAGAGTTTGGAGGAGTTTCGGGAGCATTCTGTGAGTTTTCTCTGAGAATATGAAAGGTTACAGTAGCTTAAGCCCTTCCTCATCCCTAATTCTCTCTCCTCGCGTTGGAATCCATGCAAAAGGTGTTAAAATAAAGTTTTTATCCTAGATTCCATTCTAGGCTCTCTGGTAGGCTGGGAGGACCAAGTCTGGTAAGTATGTATACACTAGAATACTAGATCATAGTGCATAACAAGTCAGAGGTTTTAATGTTTTATAGCCTTTGGATGAGCGAATCCAGAATATTCAAACCTGATGGCGGAGACGACGGTGCGCTTAGGCCTGTATATGGTTGACGGTAAAGATTTCGTCAGTTGTCTATTCATTGGTCGGGTGCATGTAAACTGGTACACCACAATCTATATAATCAGGCGGCAAATACCGTGTACCTACGTGTATAGGGACGGTCCAAGAAGATTCTCTTCTGTGTTGTTCTATTCGCCATGTGCTTAAAGAAGTTTATGTGTAGCGCGGATATACGATACATCGCGGAGAGATTCTAAATGATTGGTCGAAGTTCTTCCCACAAGATCGTGACAGACAGGCACCAATCCTTTATGGTGATCTACAGAAGAAGGTCTATTTGGAGCAACCTCTTGGGTATGTTGCTCAGGGGGAGAATTCTAGCAGAGTATGCAAGCTACACATGACCATCTATGAGTTAAAACAGGCACCTAGAGCCTGGTTCAACAAATTCAGCTCAATTGTTTCTCATTGTGGTTTTTCCCAATATTACTCTGACCATTCGGTGTTTGTACGACACTAGGGCTCTAAGGTGGTTGTTCTCGTTGTCTATATAGATAACATCATTAAATCTAGGAATGATGCATCCAGGATTGTAGAGGTGAAATCTTATCTACATCAGCATTTTCAGATGAAAGACTTGGGTGCCCTCAAGTATTTTCTTGGCATTGAAGTCCTAAGAAGCAAGAAAGGAATTAGCCTATCACAGAGAAAATATGTGTTAGATATCTAGTCCGAAACTATTGGTACTCCTATGGACCCACATCAGATATTTGGGACGACTAATGTTGAAGACTTTGAAGATAAACACCAGTATAGGAGACTAGTAGGGAAGAGTATTTATCTCACTATCACTTGACCGGACATATCATTTGTTGTTGGCAATATTAGTCAGTTTATGCAGTCACCAAAGAAGACTCACTGGGATGTAGCTTGTTTATCGTATTTTCTAAAGGGGCTTCAAAAGGGGCTTATTTATCATCCTCGTCAAAGTGTTGATCTGGTAGGATTTTCTGATGCTAACTGGGCTGGTGTTGATGGAGATAGGAGGCCTACCACAGGGCATTACACGCTTGTTGGTGGCAAATCTAGTCACTTGGAGAAGCAAGAAGCAAACAATTATGGCTAAATCCAGTGTTGAGGCTAAGTATCGAGCTATGGCTCACACTACAGTCAAGTTGATGTGGCTAAGATCGTTGCTTCAAGAGTTGGGATTTTCAATTACTCAACCTATGAAGATGTTTTGTGATAACCAAGCTGCTAACTACATTGCCAAAACCCGGTATTTCATAAGAGAACCAAGCACATTGAAGTTGACTGTCATTTTGTGAAAACGTCGCCATGAAGAAACTGATTGTAACTCCATTTGCCTCTCCTGCTGATCAGCTTGGTGATGTCTTTAATAAGACTATTTGATCCCGCTTTCCGGAAAGGCTGCTCTAAGCTAGGCATGGGTGACTTGTATGCACCAACTTGAGGGGGAGTGTTAAAGTGTGCACCACAATAGGGGGAGTGTGCCTATCGTGGTTAGTTGTGATATGTCTCTTGTTTTACTTTATTTCTTTCCTAATTAGACAAGATTTATGTTTCCTAGTTAGGCTAGGCTCCTTTTAGTTTTTTCTATCTTTTGACTACTGCAAGGACTTCTATTGCTTGCGTGATTGTAATTGTTGATAAATATGTACAGTGTCATAGTGAGGGCTGCCCAAGGCATCGCTTGCTGATCTCCTTGCAATCTCTCCCTCTTCTTCCTCAGTTCTCCTCTTCTTCTTCTTCCTCTCTCCCTCTCTTGCATGCTTACTGGTTGCTAATTCCTGGTATTGTTACAAGAAGTAACTAGGGCTGGTCTATAAAAAAATAAATGTATATAATATATTATGATTTGATGTCTATAAATTTTTGCACTTAACCAGGATTGTTCGTTCTCTCTTCAGTTTATTAAAGAAAGTTTTAGAGCCACCACTCTTTTTTAGGGTCATATCCCATGTTTATCACATTTTCTTTCTTTGATTTTCAGCATAGAAATCAAAGGTTTCAATGGTGTTTGAATCTAATCTTTTGGACCCTACTCAGCCGCTGCATTAATTACTTTGCTGGCTGTGGTTGTAAGCCTTTAGGCTGCATTTGGTTGCTTTGCCGGGAAGATGCATGGTAATGAAAGTTGAGTGAAGAGCAAAGTGAGGAAGGTGTTTCCCATACTGTTGTTTGATAGCACTTGGGAAGATAGGGGAAAAGATGGGGAAGTGGTTGCCCTCATAATGTTTTCTACCTTTTTATGGTACATACGTTGTATGCGTATATCTACTATCTCTACAAGAGGATAACAATCATTCAAATGGGAAAAGACCAAAACAAGTATGTCTACTATTTCTTGCACAATTGCAGAAAAAAAGTATTACATGGATGACCAGAACAATCATGTTGCTTCTCACTTCTCCGATGAGACTGAATCCATGATCACAAAAACAAGGCACAGACGGGACAGAAATAAAACATCCATGATTATTAAAACACTCACTGGTTTGGAGGACGCTGATGATCAAGTTCATTGTATGGATCAATCACAAGCCCACGCACCCCATGCCTTAAAACAGCTGCTTTGGCAAGCGCAAGAACCCATTTAATGGATGGAAGACAGTCATCCTCACATCTGTTTTAAAAAACCAAAGGCAATCCAACAACAGCAATGACATTAGTTAAATCATGTCTGCACGTAGAGAGCTTGGTATGCTGATTGAAAAACATCTGCATTCTAAATTAAGAAACTAAATTATAGTATCAAAAACATTCATGGAAATTAAAAGTAAAGTAATATGAAATCAATTAATTGTTGTCATTTGAAAGTTCAGTAAATTGAGGAAATTCCTTTCTATGCTTGGATTACGTTCCTTGGTAGTTGGTATAGAAACCCCATGCAATCTACTAATCTTCTCAAGGGCTGCACATCTGTCCGCCTTAACCAATTACATGGTTCAAAATTTCGACTGAAATGTCGAAGTTTCAACAGCATATTTCGGATCCGATGCTGGTCAAAACAAAATCACATACGAATTGAGGGGTTTTCAATGTTTTTTTTTTTTGCCGAAATGGTGGACCGCACTTCTGTGCCATTTCGGCCATTTCAGTAGAATATTTCGGTTTCAAATCTTGAACCTTGACCAAATGTCAGGCTACCTGTCTTCTCAGCATTCTACTTCAAATTACATGGACTACAACTAAAAGATCTTATCTATACACATTTTAGATGGTCATCGCAATACAAACAATAGAGGGTGGGCCTCAGAACAACGGTAAGGTTGCTCTGTTGTGACCTAATGGTCGCGGGTTCGAGTTGGGAAACAACATCCCTGTGAAGTGGGGGTAAGGCAGTGTACATTATGACCCTTCCCAGAACCTACAGTGGTGGAAGCCTCATGCACTGGGTATGCACTTTATTGCAATACAAACAACATTGTAAAATGTTCTACATACACCCAATCATATGAACATATGTAATCACAGTTGAAAAGAATGCAATTAATATATGCTTACAATACTGGATTGATACAATGTTTTTGCAAGTTGCAACATCCATTAATGAGGCAGTTAAACAATAGTAGCGGCTTGGGATTATTAAGTCATTTTTTTGAATCTTTTTATATTAGGGAAATTGGATATGAATAGAGATTTTATTGTTATTTAGTTTCCCAGTTTATTTAGTTTCTATACTCAGTTATGTAGAAGAATAGGAGTCTTTGCTTACTTATATTTTTTTTGGTAAATGAATATATTACCGAACCCCAAATGGGGGCAGGGGGCAGGGAAAGGGAAACAAAATACAAGAAAGGAAGAAGGGAGGCAAAAGGAAGGGAGAGGGGGGGGCAAACGGGCGGCAACCAGCCTACGCAGAGGAGGAAGGCCGCAAAAGGGCAATGTCAAGGCCCCAAAAATTTACAATATGTCTGTTCTTCCGGTTGTCTGTGGAGTGCCTCTGCCGGATGTGTCTGAGCTTGGAAGAGACATCGGAAGAGATGGCTTTCCAAATCACGTCGAAAGATCTAGAGTTGGAAGTCCATCTCCTGAGGTTTCTTTCCAGCCAGATATGGTGAATCGCAGCGCCAAAGACTAGCTTCCCAATAATGTCACAGATGGAGTTCTCTGAGAAGTTTTTGAGCAACCAGAGCCATTCATGGTCAAAACTCAGGACTCTTCTGCTTACTTATATTCATGTAACCATTGAATGAAATTGGTGGATTTAGGCTGTGTTTGGTAACAATTTTGCTCTCAGAAAGTACTTTTGACCCATAAGTACCTGATTCTACTCACAGAATAATTACAGGAAGTAATTTAACATTTGGTAACCTGACAAAAAAAAAATGCTTCCAAAACAGTGGGAAAAAAAAAAACAAAATGGCATTTGGCAGGCACTTTAACGGAAATCCTTTCACCATTTTTTACTACATTTTCTTCTCCAGTGAGGACGTAACAAAATGCTTCATCAAATTTTTTTGCAGAACGTGCATCATCAAAACCAGAACTCCTCAAATGAGGACTATGATTTAGAAAAATACAAATTGACTTTCGAAAATGGTCTTCCAGACATTCCCAAGAGATGACATCCACAAACAGGAAAATAACAATACAAATTTATTTTTTTCAGGCACATGTAGAATTGTCAAAAAAGTTGCTTAATTTACAATTGCTTTTATAAAAATTTGAGCAGCCAAATCATCACACTGAAGCATTAAATTTTAGACCATAGCAAACATGTAAAATTTGCATATGGGCAACTAGCTCTAAGATCTCGATTCGAAAATGCAGACCTACCAAGCCAGAAAATGAATAAAATGACAAGCAAAAAAAAATAAAATTAGCATGGGTTGCTCGGTTTGTTGTCTGCAATACAAAATTATCATTTCAGAAAGCTCAAATCTCAGAAAAAGAAGCCAGGAAATATAAAAACAATGGGTGATAATAAAATCGATGCAAAGATATTTGAGCATGCATATTTGGATTTGTTAATCAAGGTGTATCATGCTTTGAGGTATGGAATAAGCCAAGTTTCCCAAATACGACATTTGAGCGTACAGTTTGCTCTCTGCCAAGGACACCCGGCGGAGCAACCTGGAGATACTCCTGATTCCAACAAGCTTGGCCTCACTCACAATGGAGGCTGGATGAGAGAGAAATGAGTAAGAGAGAAAACCAGCTGGCGGTAACCCTATTCTCCCTTCTTTTTCTTCCAATCGATCTTCACGGCTGCGAATCTTCTTCCAATGTGTCTTTAAGGTGAAAAGAGAACTCCATAAGATCTTATTACATGGTACAGCCCCTATTGGACTCCTTTACATTTCTAGGGTTCCAAGAGAGGCACAAAGAATGAGAGGGATCTCCTAGTTAACTCTCAAACCTTTGTGGCTTTGATACCAAGTTGGAAATGAGCAATGATCAAGGTGAGAGAGAAGTAGGAACAAATAGGAAGATAGTGAGAGGAGAAAGAGGAGAGAAGAGTTAGATGAGTGTAAACTTATGGAGAGAGTTGTAATGACTCTCCCCTATATTGATTCATTAACATAAGATGATGGAAATTGCATAAAACTCCCTAGGGAGGTAACAGGTTAAAAACATAAAAGCTTAATACAAGCTAACTAACAAGATAATAACTAAATAACCAAAATACCCTCATAACTCTCAACAACAGGAAGCCATATTTTACAAATACACTTTTGGGAAAATGAATTTTACAAGGAAAAACCACCTAACAAAAGTCAGGTGAGAGTAAGGGCCTGCATTCTATGTATGTTCCTTCAAAAGGAACTTTTTATCCACCCCTCCTTCAGAAACAAAGCTATAAATTTTATGGAACTTCTCATTAAAAAGTCCACTTACTCTGACCAGATTTTATATTCTCAATTTTACATAAAGCCACACACTATATAGTTTTAAGTAAAGCTGCTTCCACCCACCACAATGCAACGGATTCATGGATTGCCAGGCGATGCTTGACTATTATATCCCAATATCACTCTATACAGGAATAAGGTGCAGCATATATGAACTAAACGGGAAAACTTCCAAGGAAAACAGAGAAAAATTGATCTCATAAAAATGAAATGCTCCACATATGAGATAGTTTCCTGACCTTATCAGATGGAAAGTATCATTTAACCATTCCTTTCCTTGTTCCAAATCTTCAATAGTCATCCGTTCAACCGATCCTCCATACCTATGGTTAGATATGGTTAAATAATTTGAAACTTTTAAGAATCTTTTAATGCAAATCTCAAACATCAATTTTAGTATAGAAAAATCAGTAATAGACTAATAGTCACAGTTATTTGATTATGGGTGACCAACCACCTCTAATGGTCCTCAAATTCACATTATAGATGACAACCATCCAGGATATAGAATAAATTCATCCTTACAAATATATGATATGAGGAAAACAAGTTTCAATTGTTGATATAGCCATCACCCCCATAATATAAAAAAAAGGGACTTAGCCATTAACCCCAGAATATTAAAAAAAAAAAAAAAAAAAAAAGGGACGTGGATATGTTCTTATGCGTGGGTGAGTCGACACAAGCATTTTTTTTGAATGTGTTACACATGGAGGCATCGTGCACAATTAGCACCCAAATATCACAATTGACCATCTCACCTGCTACTCATGTGGTTAAGTTCAGCCCAAACAGAGTTTCCCACATGGCAAAACAAAGCCAATTTTTGAATTTTTTTTTCTTTCTGTGTTTTTGTCCATTATATGCCAATGCTTTGACAGCTGATCTTACAATGGGAAAAGTCAAAAGCAGATTGTGGGCTATATGGTTGAGGTGCCTCATGAAATTTCAGATGTAGTCAAGACGGTTCCCCATCTATTCAACAGTTTGAGCGCCCACGTGAGGTATCCTTGTGGTTTGGTACCACTTGAATGATATGACCACCACTCAAGGTAAGCCTAAAGGGGAAGACGGGAAGGTAACTGATTATTGCAGGACAAACAACAATTAATTCAGATAAAGTTCTATCTTAGAAATCGTTTAAGTGATACTGGTACATAACATCTAACGTTGACTTCAAGCAGAGGTAGATTATTAGTAACCCTATAATCCATTCGTGGCTGAGTTGCTTTCAAAATAGACCGAGTTGATGCAGTTCAAAAGCATGGAAAGAGATCTCGGTCGAAACCAACCGAAACCACCAAGATATCTCAGTTTCGCAAAAAACCGAGACGAGTTAAGGTGGGAGTTTAAAAAGTACAGGGTTTCGGTTGGTTTCGACTGGTTTCGACCATATTTCGTTAGTTTCGACCTAAATACCTATATAAGTATCACTTATCCCCATCGAAACTTGAAGAAACTTGGCTGGAAACCCGAACAAACACTTATTTATGCCAAAAACCAGGCTAGACACTTATTTATGCTTAATATCATTTAAGTAAATGTTTTTATATTTGGTATTTCATTTACTTAACATATTATTCATAAATAAGCAAATACCCCTATTTGAATCCAATAAAAATAGTTAAGAATCAAATTCCAAAAGGATAAAAAAAAACCCCCAGTTCAAGAACAAAAACTAGATTTTCTTGGTTCACTGCTTGCCTGCCAACCCAAACACCTGTAAGATCATGTTGGTGGTCAAGTAAGATAAACCAGCTAGATGAGTTCTCTGCTTGCTCCGGTGTCTGGCTCTCTGCCTAAAATCTGATCAAACTCCATGTGAAGCCCTACTAAAAAGACTCAAAGTCGATGGCGTCTTCTTCCTCCTTGCCTTCTCCCCCTCCCTCTGCTCCTCCCTTATCCCCTCAGCCTGCTACTTGGAGTTCTCTGCTTGCTCCGGTGTCTGGCTCTCTGCCTAAGGGCCTTCCTCTGCTTTTTGTGGCTCCTACTTCAGTTGGCTCATCCAAAGTTGCACTCTGCTCACCTGACCTTCTTGCCACGGAAGCAAAGCTTTGGGAGAACTGCCTTGTCGGTCATTTCCTTGGTTCCCGTCCACCTTTTCACACTGTGAAGCTGTCCCTCTCCAAACAATGGAGGGCTTAGGGCTCCATGGATTCCTTTCTTCTGGACAACGGCTTCTTCATCTTCAAATTCTCTACGGAATCTGACAAGACCCGTGCTCTTGAGGGTGGCCCCTGGCTTGTAGGTAAGAAACCCATCTTCCTACGTCAATGGCACCGTCACCTCCAGCTCTGGCGAGTTGATCCCACCTCCATCCCCCTCTAGGTTACTCAGCCGGGGCTTCCCCTGCACTACTGGTGCACTGATGGGCTCAGTTTGGTTGGCTCAGTCTTGGGCAACCCTCTCTTTTCTGATGTGAGAACTACACGAAAGGACAGATTAGCCTACGCTCGAATTTGCATCGAAGTCTCGGCAGCTGAACCACTTCCTTCCTTCATCACGGTCAAGGAGGGAGAAGAGTTCTCTTTTGAGCAGGAACTCCATTATGAATGGAAGCCTCCCCACTGTGAAGTTTGCAAGACTTTTGGTCAGAGCTCTCAACTCTGCAAACCTGCTCCTGCTGCTGGCGAAGGCGAGAAGATGGCCCCTGATTCTGTCGGACCTGTCGATGGAGTGTCATTGGACCCTGCTATTCCTGTCGAAGGAGTTTTCGATGGAGTTTTGCCTGATCCTCTCCCCTCCGCCGCTAGCAACTTCCGATCGCCTTCCCGTGGGAGAACTAGGAACAAAGTTCGTCATCGGAATCCTCGCCGGAAGGTGACCGGCCAGCTACTTCCTCAAAGCCAGCAGGTTTTCAACTCTGACCAGAACAGATTCAGGGTCCTTGCCACTGATGACGATGAGGCAAATGAGACTGGTCGTATCTCGTGCCCCGAAAAACTCCCTTTTGATGTTCTCCCCAGGAGCCGTTCGAGGATGTCGTAGGATCCACTCTCTGATCCTTCCTTTCCTGGCTTGCCTAGGCCTCCAGGCTCTGCAGCTGGTCTGAGGTCGTCAGCCATGGCGAATAGCTTTGCTCTTGTGACTGGATCTGTGCCTGCGCTTTCTTCTCTAAATACTGATGAAGCTCCTTTGCAACTGGCATCGTTGTCGCCTTTATGCTCTCCTTTTGTGGGTCATTCAGCCTTTGACCCCCTTGTGGGCCCCCCAGGTCATTCTCTCTCTTTGGGCTTGAGTCGCGATGACCGTAGGCTTCACCCTTCTAACTCAAGTGAATCTCTCTCACCCTCTGTTATTCTCTCGGGTTCTCGGGTCCTCGGGTCTCTTTAAAACCCGCAAATCCCAACCCATCAGTAACTCCGTCTTCTTCACCCGAGATTTCAAATATTTCTCCCTGCCCTGCTCGATCGTTAATCACTTGTGTTTCCCCCCTCCACTGCTCCTACCAGCGTCGTCACAGAAGTGAAACTCATTCGAGATCAATCCTGTCCAGGCTCTGTGAGCCATTGTTGCCTCTTCCCCCTCTTTCCTAATGTTCCAAGGCTTCATCTGGAACAGTAGGGGCTTGAACTCCCCTTCTAAGCAAGCTTCTGTTCGTTCCAAGTTGCATCAGTCTCGGGCAAACTTCTGTTGCCTCCTTGAAACTCATATTAAAGAGCCAAACCATGCAAAAATTCTGCATTCTTTAGCCCCTGGCTGGTCTTTCCTCTCTAACTACTCTCATCACCCAAATGGTAGAATCTGGATTCTTTGGGACCCTTCAAAAATCTCTTTATCTCTTCTTTCTTCTTCCTCTCAGTTTATCCATCTTTCTTTCTCTGACTGCCTGGGTCATTTTTCCTTCTTCTTCACTGTGATTTATGCTCTCAACAGTCATGCTTTGCGAACTCCCCTGTGGTCAGATCTTCTTTGCATTGCTAGACAGCTTGGTGATTACCCTTAGGGCTTGGGGGGTGATTTTAATGTGATTAGATTCAGTCATGAAAAGAAGGGTGGTGATCACTTGGACTGAGAAGCTATCAACTCTTTCAATGAGTGTATTGAAGACATGGGTGTTAATGATCTAAGATGGACTGGGTTCCCTCTTACTTGGTGCAACAAAAGAGCAGGTCTTAATAGGATCTCTTGTAATCTCGACAGAGTTTTGGTCAATGAAAACTGGCTTTCAGCTTTTCCTTCTTCCCATGCCAATTTCGACAGTCCGGACATCTCTGACCACTCCCCCATTTCTCTAGCCATTCAGCCCTTCCCTTCATTTGGCCCTAAACCCTTTAAATACTTTGACATGTGGGCTTCTCACCCCACCTTCTTATCCACTGTTCTTCAAGCTTGGGAAGAACCTGTAAATACTTTTTCTTCCCCTCTCATTGCTTTTTCCAAAAAGCTCAAAAATGTCAAGATAGCTCTCAAGGACTAGAATGTCTCCACTTTTGGCAACATATCTCAGCAGGTTTTGGATTGCAAGGACAGACTTGGCTCTATTCAGATGCGACTACAAGCGGATCACTATAATGGTGGCCTAGCTGAGGAAGAAAAAGCTACTTCTCTCGAACTCTCTACCTTGCTAGCTCGTGAAGAGAGCTTTATGAAGCAGAAATCTAGAATCAAGTGGCTTGATCTGGGGGACTCTAATACTGCTTATTTTCACAGATCCCTGAGGGCCAAAGTTAATGCCAACTCCATTGTTCAGCACACAGCTCAAGATGGTTCTACTATCTCCTCTGTTAAAGAGATCAAAGATTTGGCTGTTCAGCACTTCAAGGGTCTCTTCACCAACTCTCATTTGGCTCTTCCTCCCTTCCCGAATGGCATGCTCAACAAATTCATCCCCCCGTCCCTTCATGATTCTTTGAGCTCCATTCCTAATGAAGATGAGATTGTGGCTGCCATCCATTCTCTTGAGGTGTCGGGTGCCCCAGGCCCTGATAGTTTTAGCATGGGGTTCTTCCTAGCTGCCTGGGACATAATCAAGATGGATCTTATTGCTGCTGTGGTCAGTTTCTTCTACAATCCTTATCAGGTCAAAGGCATTAATCACACTTTTCTTTGTCTCATCCCTAACAAGGATGGTGCTGCTGCTATGAATGATTTCAGGTCCATTGCTCTATGCAACCTTCTGTACAAATTCATTGCCAAGATCCTTGCTAGGCGGCTCAAAAGTGTGGTGGATATTCTTGTAATTGACAACCAATCGGCCTTCATTCCTGGAAGACACATCTCCAACAACATCCTCATTTGTCACGATATTGTCAGAGGTTTTGAGAGGAAAAATCACTCCCCTGCCATTCTCTTGAAGATTGATATTCACAAAGCCTTTGATTCTTTAAGATGGGATTTCATAAGTCAGGTGATGACTAAGATGGGGTTCCCTTGTATCTTTGTAAACTGGATTCAGCCTTGCATCTCTTCCCCAAAGTTCTCTGTGCTTGTTAATGGCAGCCCGACAAGTTACTTTGATGCCTCTATGGGAATTAGGCAAGGCTGTCCTCTGTCTCCTTATCTGTTTACTTTGGCTTTGGAAGCTCTCTCCAGGGATATCCAACTCTGTACTGATCAGCAGTGGATTGCGCCTATGCCTAAGTGTAAAGCTCTCAATCTCTCTCACCTGGCCTTTGCGGATGACCTAATGATCTTCTCAATGGCTTCCATCGCCTCTCTGGAGTCTATTATGCTTTGCTTGCAGCACTTCCATGAGATTTCGGGCCTTCGCATCAACCCCTCAAAGTCTCTTATATTCTTTGCAAGGGTCTCTGAGATGGATAAGGCTCCTTTTCTTACCAGATCTGGGTTCCAAGAAGGCCACTTGCTTGTCAAATATTTGGGGCTTCCTTTGATTCCTGCCAGGCTTTCAGCTCATCATTGCACCCCAATGCTCGATCTCATCCGCAAAAGGCTTCTGTTATGGAAAGGCAAGCTTCTCTCCTATGCAGGACGGTTAGTTCTTATCAGATCAGTCCTGGAATCCTCTTACATCTACTGGTCTGGAATCTATGGGTTGCCTCAAGCTACTATAAAGTCTTTGGAATCTTTGCTGGCTTCTTTCCTTTAGAAGGGTAATGAGACTTACAAATTTCTTCATCCTCTTCCCTGGGCTGCAGTCTGTCTACCGAAGAATGAAGGAGGCTTGGGCATCAGAAGAATCAAAGAAGTGAACTTGGCGGGTATCTGCAAGTTAATCTGGAAGATTACCTCTAAGCAAAAGAGCATTTGGGTGGACTAGATTTACTCAGGGTACCTTCGGCATGATTCCATTTGGACAGCCTCCCTGTCGGTGGATTCTTCTTGGATTTGGAGAAAAATTTTAGACTCCCGACACCTGGTCAAACATGTCATCAAATCTCAGACTGGGGATGGGCTCTCTTCCTATCTTTGGCTGGATCATTGGCACCCGAGGGGAATTCTCCTCCCTCTGATTACTCCTTGGACTATTTATGCTTCGGGCCTCCACAGGCTCTCTTTGGTGGCTGACATCCTTCATCAGTCCGACTGGGCCCCCCCTCCTACTTCCTCTCAGGACCTTGCCTCCATCTGGAATGACCTCGCCTCCATCTCCAGGAGGCCTTTTGACAATCAGGACTGTGTAAACTGGATGGCAAACAGCCCTCCGCTCTTCTCCTCCAAATCTGCATGGGACATCATTCGGCACAAGGGTCCTCTAGTCTCTTGGAGAGAGTTGCTTTGGTTCAAGCACCATATCCCTAGGCACTGCTTCACTGTCTGGAGGATCTTCAACAATTGTCTCCCAACTCAAGCTTTTCTCCGGCACCGCCACATCCCGATCTCCCCCTCTTGTTGCCTATGCTGGACCAACATAGAAGACACGGATCACCTCTTCTTTGAGTGTCCTACTGCAACAGCGATATGGAAAGGAATCTTGCTTAAATGTTGGCCTACTCCCAGAAGAATCCTTCCCTTCTCCAGGGAATAGATTTGGATTGACATGACTTTCTCTGGTCGCTCTTTATGTGAGACTGTTGGGAAGCTTGCTTTTTGTGCTACCTTGAACCACATTTGGATGGAGCGTAATATAAGGAAATGAACCTCCAACTCTAGATCTTACTGGCAGATTTGGGATTCCATTTCTTTTGAAATTATGGCGAAGTTATCGTCTGCTCCTCCTTCTCTTTGTACTGACACCCCA
The DNA here is from genome assembly GCF_018873765.1 of Telopea speciosissima. Taxonomy (NCBI): domain Eukaryota; kingdom Viridiplantae; phylum Streptophyta; class Magnoliopsida; order Proteales; family Proteaceae; genus Telopea; species Telopea speciosissima. The sequence continues at coordinate 78,976,790 of NC_057917.1, forward strand.
AGGAACAGGCTTATTGTTGAGTCCTGGGGTCTCTCTTCTGTCTCTCTTGTTTCCCCCAGCCCGTAAAGCTGAGGCTCGGGGCCTTTCTTATTTTTCGTTTTGTTGCTCCCCTTTGAGGGCACTGTTTTTCTTTTTTCCTTCTTGGTAATGAATTTCTTATTCACCCAAAAAAAAAAACTAGATTTTCGGCGGTAGGTGAAATTTTTAACTTTCTAACGCTAGGGTTTTCCTCAAATCTAAAATATTCATAAATCATAATATGGTAAAACATTGCTAAAAACCAAAAGTGCGGTAACACATTCATTTGTTTTGATGTCTAAAAAAATGTTTTCAAAAGGAACCAAGGGCTTTTTGCGCGAATGCTGTCAAAATCGCTTTGAATCAAAAATATTTTTTTAGATACCAAAACAAATGATTATTTTACTGCACTTTTGGTTTTTAGCAATGTTTTACCATATTAAGACTTATGAAAATTTTAGATTTGAGAAAACCTTAGCATTTCAAAGTTGAAAATTGCACCTACCGCCAAAAATCCAGTTTTTGTTCTTAACTGGGGGGTTGAGTTTTTATCCTTTTGGAATTTTATTTTTTAACTATTTTTATTGGATTCAGATAGGGGGTATTTGCTTATTTATGAATATTATTAAGTAAATGAAATAATTTCATTTACTTAAATGATATTCGGTATAAATAAGTGTTTGTCCTGGTTCGAAGTCAAACTCCTATTTGGACTTTGATTTTTAAAAATTTGATAGTGTCATTGGGTTGAAATGGCCCAAAAAAGCTATATACCAAGTTTCATGACCTAACCAGGACAAAAATCCACCGAAAACATGGAACAAGTTCACCAGCTATCTCGGTCCAACTCGATTTTCTGCCTGGCTGAGTTGGGTCCCGAAACCGAGACCTTGAACAGTGCCGATAGCTAGCAGTCTGTTTTGTATTCTTTTTATTTTCCTGTTTTACCCCTATGTTTAGTTAGGGTTATTTCATTATAAATAAAAAGTGTTGAGTGGAGATATTGGTCGACTCACATTCTCTTCAAGTCAACTCTCTTCTCTGCCTCTTTTTCCCTCTTTCTTCTTTCTTCATTCTCATTATTATTGGCCACATCAGATTTGTCTTTTCTCTGTAGAATCAAATCTCAGTTGCAGGTTTTGGTTTCATATACTCCCTTCGATTATGGAGTTACATGAGGTTTTCTAACCATAATCCTAAGGTGATTAGAATACCCCATTTGTTTTGTTCAGGGCAGAATGTTATTTAGACTCCTACAGGGCAAGAGTAATAGCTCATGGAGCTCTAGCAGATCCATTTATCACAGAGATACTACCCTCATATCTTTCAGATATTAGGAGCCTATGATTGATTCAGCACCACAGAGAAGATTATTGGTAACTGGGTTCCCCCCCTACCCACCTAAGGCCTTTGAAGAATTTAACTCAAAATCGATAAGCATTGGGAAATCTGGGGCCTCCTGGTATTGGAGCAGGAGGAGACAGTTGAGGTCTATAGTCTATTCTGGACCAATAGGAGAAGGTACTCAGCAAGAAATAAATAGAGCTTATTTCACATGACAGGATTTTTGAGTTGGCTACTAGGGATGGTCCCGCATCATTGTGTTGATGAGGATCTACAGAAGTGGCCATTGATATTTGTGGAAATCCTTATACCTATCAGACATTTGACACCCATAGTGAACTCCCATTCCAGTGGTTCTAAGGAGAGACAATGAGAAGAAGATGCCTTTGGAAAACAACGGTGATGAGACAGCAAATTCTTCCAAGCATTGCTTTTCCTTTCTGAGATCTAGTTCATTAGTTGTATGTTGTCGCTATGGTCCATTTTCTGTGGTGGGCTTTAATACTGTATTACTCCTCCCTTAATAAATATTATTGTAAGAGGGATATCTAGATGGGTTGGTATGGATTCCAGGCAGACCTTTCTCTACCATGTCGCATGTCAGGAATGTAATCGGAGTAGAACTCAGAGTCTACAGCTCACATGTCAAGTTTCATTACAATCAGAGTTGACCAAGTGGGAAAATCAAGTATTGAAAAATTAAGATCAACAGAGGTTGCATGCCAAAAAATGGATGCCCAACAAATACAGGGACACATGGAAACACATGGGGTATTTGATTCAATTCGAGTCTCAAGATTTGACGTGTAGCCCATCCAAACCATTCCCTAGATATCAAACAGTCGGGATGGCAACATCCCTCCACATGGCAGAAATAGATGGCCCACTTAGAAAACCTCTCTAAGCAGGCCAGCGTAGAGAATTTTTGCCAAAAGTATTGTTCACATACAAACTGGCAAATATAATATTTTCCCAACCAATTACAAAAAAATTAATTTTGACCCAAAATCTTCACTCCAACCCAAAGAGTGAAACCTGAATGATAGGGTAATTTCTGGGTCTCTGATATTTTGGTGCAGAGCATTGATGTCTGGCAGAGTAGGGAACACTCAAGGGCGTAAAACAGAAGTGAGAAGAATTTTTTGATGAAGTCATTTTCCCAGGCTTTAATAGAGCTCGGCATAGTAGCTTTTCTTGATAAGTTGGTATACAAGTCTCAGGCCTTGGGGATATATGCCTATGCAAAAAGCATTCTTATCATACTCAGCAATTCAGTGAATAACTGAATTTCGTGCTTACTCACTGTCACTCTTCCTCTATGTTTTGAGCACTTAGCCTGCTCCAATGCTCAGTTGGGGAGATCCCAACTTCTCTCCCATTCACTTACAAGTTTGGAAAGAAGTAGAGAACCCCCACCCCCCGCCAACAAAAAAAAAAAAAAAAGAAGTAACATCACATGTCAAAGTTCAGTTAACCCAAAATCCTCTAAAACAATCAGATTGGCCAAGATAAAAAAGCATCAAGTTATCATCTTACACGTACCTAGAATTGAAGAAAGGTTTTTTTATGTGTTTCTCCAAAAGCTTTCTTGCATGCTCCCGAACCTAAAGATCAATAGATGAGAAGGTATTAGAAAGAACATAAAGGAACAAGAATAGGTGGCAGTAGTACAAAATTTTTCGAGTCAAAATTACTTATCAGTTTAACGGGTAGAGAGTAGAAGCACATAGACACGTAGTAAATGAACAAATGTATTATTGACGCATCCGAAGGGTTACAGGGGCTGCACAAAGGCTGGTGGCAGTCATCTCTGGCTATTTATTAGGGATAGCAACAGGACAGGTTTGCACAAGTTTGACTAACTCAAACCATACCTGAACTGCAACCAGGGTAGACCAAGGCAGGATGGACCAAAAACCAAACCAAGTTGGGACACGACAGGAGAAATATGGACAAGACCTGGTCAGGGATTCACCGAATGAAAACCAAAACCAAAATAGGCTTTTGCAAAACCTACAAACGAGTGGGAGCCACTTCTGTTATCTTTCTTTACTTCAGTAAATAAGGGGTCCTGTCATCCCCTTGTTGCTATGCTACTTCTTGTATTTTCTCGTTTGACTCAGTTCTAGTAAAGTTGTTACAAATTAAACCCCGCCCCCTCCAAAAACAAAAAAAACAAAAAAAAAAGAAAGGAAACCATGCTTACTTATGAAGTAAGGACATTAAAACAGATTGTCAGATTTAAAATAATAAAAAAAAAAAAAAACGAAGACAAATGATACAGTTCAAAAGAACAAGAAGGCCAGCAGCAAACCAGGTCATCAAACTGGACCAAGAATGGATAAATATGTTTAATTTTAAGTTTCCAAAGGGTTACATGGGCCATGGGCTTAATCTTTTGGGTTTATTATTGTAATGGGCCAATTCTAAAAGCCCAAATATTAGGAATTCAAGTCCTATACGGGATTAAATAGTTAGTTTCTAATTTGTAGTAGTCTAGAAGCTTTCTATTTTGTTTTCTCTAGAACACTCTTGCTTGTGCATGAAGAGTTACTATTTTCTTACAAAATTGTAAAGTTATAAATAAAGGAGTAGGGGGATCATCCTACCCCAACGATTTTGCCAAAAAACTATAGCTCTTTGTTGTGATTTGCCGTGAGATGCAATGGCACCCTTTGTGGGATGCTATAGTAGCTTGGTGGGGTGCCAGGTTGGACTGGTGAGATGCTAATCAAGTTTAGCGTGGGAAGCCTTGTTCATATCCTTCTTCATCTATCTTTCCCTTCTTTCATTCAATCCGTCTTTTCCACACCCCCTTCGACGTCCTCCTGCCATACCCTCCCCCCCCCCCTTCTACCTACCCCCTTTCGTACCTCCTTCCATTCCTAGGGTAAATAAGCTTACCTTTCTTACGATTCTGCATAGTGAGAGGCATATCCATGACCACTAATCTATGTTGTGTGGTTAGGCTCTCCCTAGGTATAACCTTACAGTCCTTCTATCAAACCTTCTAGTTAAGAAGAAATCTATTTGGCTACTATGATGCCCACTCTTAGAGGTAACTAAATGGTCCTCACTTTTTCAAAGTAAGCATTTACAATGGGTACATCATAAATCACAACAAAATCTAAAACTGAAATCCCCCACTCATTCCTCTCTCTGAAACCATATCCTTCATGTAGACCTTCATAGCCTCTATGACCTTTCCCAACATGTCTATTCAGATTAACCCTTGTAATAATCTTTTCTCCTTGACTAAAACCTTGTACTAATCCATCCATGTGTGCCCAAAATTATAGCTTACTACTTTCATCCAATCCTACTTGAGGTATGTAAATGCTAATTATATTGAAAACCTCTTTCTCCAACACAAGCTTGATGGATATAATCCTATTTCCAAATCTTTTAACATCCACCAAATCATTCTTTATATCTTTATCTACTACTAGCCCCCTCCACTTTATTACTTTTATCCCCCGTAACAAAGTTTAAAGTCATCCAACTCGTTAGTTTTTTTACCCTTCCATCTAGTCTCTTAAATACAGGTTATGTTAATCCTTCTTCTCCTCATAACATCTATCAATCTAGACTCTTACCTGTTATCAAATATCGGTTTAGTTCGAAAACTAAAATAACTAAGGGTTTATTTCATGGTTAAGCAAAATGGTCAATTCGGTGAAGTAATAGCCCAAAATTAGTAGTACAGGAAAATTTTAGGCTTAGTGGGATATGAGATTGGCACAAATGGCTGAAACTCAAAACTGCAAAGAGAAGGAGGTGGCTGAAACAGAAATACCAGATATAGGTATTCAGTTTTGTAAGAAAGCCAGAAAGGACTGTTACTGGGTTATGAAGGGTGTGAGTAACTTGGAAGCAATTTCTCTGCAGTATGTGTGTCTATGGTGAAACAGATTAACTGGCCAGGTGAAATTTTGGGTAGGACTAATGGACTGGCGTTTGGTGATTTTGGTCTATGGTTGGAGGTAATAAAAACAGCTGAAGATGAGGTTTTTCAAGAAGAGTTATGATGCAAATTGGTACAAGTTGCAGAAACTCTGACCAATTACAGAAAACAGAGCAGCAAAGAATAGAAACAATGGAGAACAGACAGAGGGATAATGTTATCAGGGTTCCAGAGATTCCCAGTAAAGGGAAACATTGCATCTCCAACCTATTGGCAGTAGCGAAATCTAATTTTATTTTGTTCTTAAAGAGAGGAGACACATTCATCGGTTCTGCTTTGTGGTCCTTACCACCACTCCTATAGCTTGAATTAGAAGATTGGGGGGGAAGCAAGACTCAAAGAATCATCTTGGATCATGTCCTTTTGACGCAGAAGCAGCGTATGGCCAAACATTTAAAATGTCACATAACAATGCTTAGGATTTCAATGAATCATCTTGGATCATGTCCTTTTGACCTGAATATTGGAGGTTTATTCTCACTTCATGGAGATTCTAGAAAAATTCATTGATCTTGTTGGTCCATACCAGGATTTCCACAAAAAATTTCTCTAATATGATTCAGGGCTTGCTACTGTTCATTAGTGGAAATATCTAGAAGCCAAATACTATTTTATCTGTTTGGCGGGAATTTGAGTACTTAATCTGTTTGGATTTGGGGATTCCTAACACTAGCTTGCATCACTTTGCCAGGAACTCTTCTTTATATCTCGGGCGTTTGAAAAACAAACCTAAACATGATACCTCAACTATGAAACCTTAAATGAAGAATTGAAATATAAACCATATTTGCACCTGGTGAATCGGATTCTCAATGAAAAACTCAGAGGAACCCTAAACCCTGCTTAAACTGTATACACAAATCCAAGCAATATCTGGAATCGGTGAATCTCATTGAGAGCAAAACATCAGACAAAGGAATAAGTTACCAGAAAACTAAGAAAATCAAAAGAAATAGGAAAATTTGCCATCCTGGGTGCTACTTTCGAAAATCACTTACCTGGATGACCCAAAGCTTTCCCCCCCCCCCCCCAAAAAAAAAAAAGCATAAACGTATAGAAAATAAGAATAGTGAGAAGGGGTTGCATATAATCTCAAGATTCTTCGATCTATGGGTCTTGCCATGTATTAGTCTATCAGAGACTAAATGAAAGAGGTCCAAGTAAGAGCTAACAGAAAAATTAAACTTGATACAAAAATAATTAGATATTTAAATAAACCAAACATTTAAAGAAAAATAAAACAGAAGAGAGACCAAAGAAAACAAATCATAACAAAAGTGAGAAAAGATTGGGTACCACAAATAAAACCGAATTTTAAAACAATAAATTGCTAAAGAAGCATACATTGTTCTCCATGGAGCAAAGTGCAAATCTCCAGCCTTCATTTTCATTAAGATTACACAAGATGGCATCTATCCACTCACTCTTGCCTGAATTGGGAACCCCAGTCACTATAGTCAGCTCTCCCGGCATAATCTGCACATGACAAAGCATTCAAAAACTATGATTAAAATGTATCCCTCCAACTAGTAAATTGTAATACATGAACTCGTTATTTAGCATTGCATGCGTGCAGTATTGCATGTGCGGTTCAAATGACTTCACCATCCTACTCTGAGCCCAAGCAAATGAGCTAGCACTCGTCTGCAAGCATTTACCCGCCATTAAAACTTAAATGTAGGTTCCCCATATCTCTCGGTTACAAGAACCATATTTTGAGAGAGATCAATGAATATGCTCATATAATGATGCTGAGTAAATCTAACATCTGGTATACAGCTCCCCACCCCCATTGAATATTCTATTTTTATACCTTTAGTAATAGAATTTACAAAAACCACAAAATATACTAGATACGGGGAATATATAAGAGAAGATACATTTTCAAATCCCTCAGACTTCACACAATGTACTGTTTATTTATGATAAAATAAATCAATAAATAAATAAATAAATATATATATATTTGCACAAAAAAGTACAGATGAATCCACATCTATAATCAACAGTACGCATAAACTGATTATACAGGATTTTTTTGGGTGAATAATATATGGGAAAAATATCTCTACTCGGTGTTTCCTACGGCATCAAGTATGGGCCAATGGGTGAGCACGCTTGGGTATCTACCCAGGGGGTAGAGGCGTCATTTCACAGTGCCCTGTGAGATGGCGTAGGAAACACCACCAAGTAGAGATCTTTTCCCCATAATATATATATTACCAAAGAAGAAGAGAAAACAGGGACCCCCAAGGGGGCAAGAGAGAAAACAATGCTACATACAAGAGCAGCACCCCTCAAAGGGATGGGGTGAGAAAAGTAGAGAAAAGACCCCAGGATATAACAATATGCTTGTTCCTTAAGGAGGTGATACAAGTAGAGGAGGGTCTAGGAATTTTGCTACTGACTTAAAAAAAGATGGAATCCCAAATCTGACGAGGAGATCTAAAGTTGGAGGTCCATCTCCTGAGGTTGCACTCCATCTAGATGACGTATATGGTCGCTCCAAAAGCAAGCTTCCCAATCATATCACAGACCGAATTTCCAGCAAAGGACATGTCCATCCATAACCATTCTCTGTTAATAGGAAGAATTCTTCTTCTCCTAGGCCAGCATCTTTCGAGGACACTTATCCAAACGGATGAGGAGAAGGGGCAATCAAAGAAGAGGTGATCAACATCTTCCGTGGCATTTGGACAAAAACAGCATGAAGCAGACACAGGCATATGCTGGTGAAGGAGAAATGATTGAGTTGGTAGGTAATAAGTGAGAGCTCTCCAAACACAAAAACTGTGGCAGGGAATATGACCTTTAAACCAAACAAGGTTTCTCCAAAGGCATATGTGGCCCCGAGATTTGACCAGGTCCCAAGAGGATTTGGAGCTGAAGATGCCTATAGAAAGGGGGGGGGGGGGGCAAACAACAATGTCTCCATAACCAGGACTTCTAGGAATGGAAGGCAGAGCACTATAAATTTCAGCAAGGAGGGGGGAGGGGAGGTGGATCCAGCCATCCTGGCACAAGACATACACTACTAAAGAGTTCCTACGGAGGCCTACTCTGTGGATCTCTCTGGAGACGACTATGGGGAGGAGGATTCCCATAGGGTGCCAATGGTCTAACCACAGTTTCGGAGAAGAATCATCATCAATTTTGCAAATTGCAGTCCCAAGAGCTAAAGGTCTGATGCTGAGGATTTTTCTCCATACCCATGAAGCATCCAGACAGGTAGAAACCGTCCAAATAGAGTCATTTTTAAGAAGACCCACATATATCCAATCAACCCAAATACTTTTTTTCCTGGCAGCAAATCTTCCAGATCAATTTGAGAATTCAAACCGAATTTGCCTCTTCGATTCTTCGCAAACCACGACCTCCCTCTGATTTAGGAACACAAACAGATGCCCAATTTTTAGGATGAAGGAAACCAGATGATTCTTTTCCTTTCCATACGAAAAAAAAAAACATATACGAGCTTTAATTTCCTTGATGGTGGATTGAGGTAGCCCAAAGATACTAGACCAGTAAATATGTGAGGAGTGCAGGACCGGTCTAATAAACTCCAGGCACCCTGCATAGGATTACATTTTATTTGTTGTAATATGAGTATAAGGGTAGATTTGTCCTATTAGGGCACTCTTGTATTTGTGCTCTATTCTCATCTATTATAAACAACGAAGGATTCCTGTCAATATTAACAAGCCAATTATTCCCCAGCAATCATCATTGTATCAAAGCGGGGATACGGTTACCAACGTATGGCCGGAGATAACTTCCACTTTCGATTTTTTTTTTTTGGTTAACTTATTGTTACAATCTCTTCACCGTGCAGTCATGCAATGGTTCAGCCACTGGTCACGGTTTCTCTTCACTGTAGCATGCATTAACTGGAACCAAAGTGATGCAGATTCATCACCAAAATAAGCTTGTTTTATTAGGAATAAGTCTAGGGTTGGGTTATATATAGATATATGTTGCGCCTTTGATCCCATGGGTTTTCAATGTACTAGGACACTTTTATGGACCTAAAGTAGGGGTACATAGGTTGCATATGGGATTAGATCTATACTTAGTTTATTTTCATATTTTAGTGTTTTAAATTGGACCAGTGGTTCAACACTAATCCCACCAGCCTTGATCAAACACAAGACAATCTCCAAGGGAGAGAAAAAGTTACAGAGCAGCTTGAGCAGAATTTTCTAAAAACAGTGAGATAAAGAGGAGCCCCATGGTTAGCTTTATTTATATTGGCCAAAGTCCTAAATTCCTATGCAGCCTAGGAATAGGAATCTTAGGCTGTGTCTAAATACAAAACACTCCCTCTCTAAAATTCGCGGAGAAATGTGGACCTTAAGATATAACTTATGTTAAAAGATTCTATTCTAAAAGAGTATTCTAAAATCACTTACATTGGACCAGTGGTTCAACAAGTTCAATTTAAAACACTAAAATATGAAAATAAACTAAGTATAGAGCTAATCCCGTACGCAACCTATGTACCCCCACTTTAGGTCCATAAAAGTGACCTAGTGCAGTGAAAACCCATGGGATCAAACGCCCAACATGTATATAACCCAGCCCTAGACTCATTCCTAATAAAACAAGCTTATTTCAGTAATGAATCTGCATCACGAAGGAGTGAGTCTTGAGACTCATGGTGATTTCCCTTCGTTCCCTATGAGCTCTATCAAATTGGATGGGAGCAATATTTGATGTGTCTCGATCATGTTACCTATCCATTGACTCCCGTGGGTATATCGGGTACCTTACAAGTGAAACCAAGAAGCCTACTACTGCTGGTCCATCTCAGAAAAAATGGAGTTCGGATAACTCATTGGTAATGTCATTCCTCATCAATTCTATGCAACCTCATATTGCACGGGGGTATCTACTGTTGGATAGTGCTGCAAAGATTTGGAAAGCTACCCAAGAGATATTCCTAGGTTGGGAATGATGCTCAGGTCTATGAGTTGCACAATAAGATTTATGAAACCAAACAGAAAGACATGACTCTGTCGAAGTACTATTCAGAGTTACAGGTCTGTGGTAGGAGTTAGATTTTTATGAGGACTTTCAGGCTACCTGTTCTACAAAAGCTGCCAAATTCAAGAAGCGTGAGGATAAGCTCGGGGTACATGATTTTTTGGCTGGTTTTAATATTGAGTATGCCGAGATTCGTGCTCAGGCACTTAACCGTGATCCATTCCCGACCCTAGAGCAATCCTATTCTCTGATTCAGCTGGAGGACAGTCGTCGTACTACAATGTTGTAGCCCATATCACAGGAGCGTTCGGCTCTATACTCTAGGGTTGGTTCTCAGCCTCAGGGTGGTTTTACGCGCTCCAGTGATCGTCCTACTTCTGAAAGGGTCCACCTCACATGGTCATTGTCGTGGTCGTCCTAGCCAGGCTCACACTCACCACATTGCAACGTCTGACTCTACATCTGCCAACATTGGTTCCTCCCTCTCCCAAGATGAGATGCTTACTCTCCGGTGTCTGATGACCAAGTTGGAGCTTCACCACCATCTGCATCTACATTTTCCTTGGTCACTTCTGACTCAAACCTTGCTAATTTAGGAATCCCCTTCGGTGGTCATTGTGCCTCAGTCATATCCCATGCTTGGATAAAGGACTCAAGTGCCACTGACCATATGGCTGGCTCTTCTAGTTTGTTCTTTCAATACTCTCCTTGTTTAAGAAAAGACAGAGCTTGGGTTGCTGATGGTTCCTTCTCCTCTGAATCCGAAAAGGGTTTTATTCGTTGTTCTCTCCTATTATCTAAGCCAAACTGCCGCACACTACCTAACTAATGTGGGACTAAACTGCCCTCCCATTCATTGCCATGAAATGCTTTCATTGCATCAAATCCCCCCAACTTTGAGCCATAGCCCCCACATTGCCGGTGCACGGATAACCCGCTTTGATACCACTAAATGGTGTCCAACCCAAAAGCCTAAGCTTTAGGATGGAGAGGTCCTTCACAAGTTCATAAGACAAATTGTCGCACACTACATCACTACCCGACCGATGTGGGACTAAACTCCCCTCCCATTCTTGGCCATTTAACGCAAACACTATATCACACACCAATCCACATTATTTCAATGTTTCTTTTTTCATCTTTTTATTGTACAACACTTACCTTTGGAGCACCATCAAAACAATCTGGACAGGTACATCCCATGAATGATTGATGTGGGAGCATGATCACCACCACTGGATGTGGTTTGATACCCAATGTTGGGTCTTTGATTTGTATTTTGTACTTTCAAGGTACTATAATAATTTAGACTTAGTTATATAGAGCAGTTTTTGAATTTGGTGGAGTCTTTTCTTTATACTTATGTCATTTTTTATTAGATAGGGATGAATACAACAACTCAGCCTTATCCAAACTAAATGGGGTAGGCTACATGGATCCAAGTGAAGACAAGATAAAAAGATAAAAGAAAAGAAACGGAACACCACCACAACAACAACAAAACAGACTTAAACAAGCTAACTGTGGTCGGCTACGCAGATCCTTTCCCTCCAATCAGCCCTATTCGACGACATACTTGAAACAAGAACTAAACTATGCATGTCTTTCCTCACCACTTATCCTAGGGTCATTTTAGGCCTGCCCCTAATTCTTTTAGAACCTTCAATCAGAATCAGGTCACTCCTCCAAACAGGAGCATCCGAAGGCCTCCGTTGAACATGGCCATGCCACCTCAGGCGACTTTCTCGTAGCTTATTTTGAATTGGCGCTACACCCAAACCAGATCTAATAATATCATTCCTTATTTTATCCTTCCTAGTCTTGCCACTCATCCATCTCAACATCCTCATCTCTGCTACACTTAGCTTATCTATATGACACTTCTTGACAGCCCAACACTCCACGCCATTCATCATAGTTGGTCTTATGACTGACCTGTAAAATTTTACTTTAAGCTTTAATGGAATTTCGTTGATCTCATACCACTCCGGAAGCACCTCTCCAATTCATCCAACCTACTCTAATCCTCGGAGAACCATCATCTGCTATATCACCTTCCTTACTGATGATTGATCCTAGATACCTACAATGGTCATTTTGCGGGATCTCCATCTCATCAACTTCTACCCCCTCATTATCCATCTCAGAGTTGATAAAGTTACAAACCATGTACTCCGCCTTCGTACTACTTATATTAAAACCTTTTGATTCCAAGGTTGATCTCCATAACTCCCATTTGGTATTAGATAGAGATGAATAAAGAATTTATTTTGTGAAGAGTTACCAAAGTGAGGGAAACTTCCTCCTCTCCTCTATATTAGACAGATCGATCTCTTTTCTCTCTCCGTATTGATCTGGTCTCATTTCTTCTCTCTTTCTCTCCCTCCTCCATGCGGCTGTCTAATTCTCTTCCCTTTAGACAGCCTTGTTTTTCTCTCTTCTCCCTCCTTTCTCTCTCCATCAAATCCCTCTTCTTCACTATCTTTTCTCTTCCTTCTTCTCTTCTTTATTTCCTTTTCTTTTCCCATTGCAGACTATAGGAATATACATAACCAGCAAGCTTCCAGCCCTTGATTCAACAAGAAATCTCATTTAGATCTAGGCCTGTGGTGCAGCTAATTGAATCATCGATTCCTAATCTGGGATTAAGATTGGCTGGCTGCATCAACGATCCAGGCTAAAATATCAATATAGGAAACCCTGGTTCCAACTCTTGGGTTGTAACCCTGTTATTTTATGGGTTATTGTAACTTGAAATCCATTCTTTTCGTTTGTAAGATAACTGTCATGAACTTAAACAAAGATTATTGTCGTTACCCAGCAGGGATCAAATCCACCTCCATTTTCTCTTCCCCCCCCCCCAAAAAAAAAAAAAATAAAGCTCTCACCTTAAAAAAATGTCCCTCCAACAGGCTCCGTTTGTTTGCAAGGGGAATTAAAGGGAAGGGAAGTGAAATTTGCATACTTAAAAAAAGAACTTTTTAATCATTACCCCATGTGACACCATGTGACAATATATCTAACTCCAAATCATTCCATGTTTGGTTATTAAATTTCACTTTACTTTGCATCCATTTCCCTTTGGTTTAAAATGTAAAATAAATATTACATGTAAAATGTATCTTTACTAGATATGGTAAGAAATTTAAGTAGTTCATACAATCACACGGGGTAATGATTACAAAAGTTTCTTTTTCAGGTTTGAAAAATTTCCCTTCCCTTCCCTTTAACTCCCCTTGCAACCAAATGGAGCCACTATGAATGACCTGTTTTCCTTTTCTCTTCCCCCTGTCAATCCCGAATTGTACCCACTCTACCGCTTAAGGAATCGATTCAAATAAGTTCACTACATTACCCTAGTCACTTATTGCCAGATTTTAAACATTTGGAAAGGAAGTGGGTCCTAATGAGAGGGTGATATTGGACAGGACATGAATGTCTAATGCTGCTTTAACTACCTCTCCTAAAAATTTGGGATTACAGTCATTAGGATGGACAGATATATCTTCTTAGTTAAATGAATTTCTTCCAGAAGAACAAAACCTTTTAGACCGTAACTGTTGAGAGATAGATATTCAAAATTCAGAGATCTGAACCAAATCTTAAAAGGTGAAAAATATAAACTACACAATTCTTACATTGTAAAATTGGTCCAGACTCTTCCATCCAGTCGAGACACCAAGCTCATATCCTCTACTGCAATGATAATAGCAATCAATCTCATCAAAGTAATCCCCGAAGCTGAATAAACCACGTATTGGATATAACTCCGCATTATCAATCACTGCCTTTAATTCGGCTGGCCCATAATACATGAGCACCTGTGAATATCAATTCTAAAACATGATCAAAAACAACAGACAAATGATGATAAATTCAGAATCAACCACGAGAATTCATACAAATAATGATTAAAGAACAGAGTAGCAAGGATTTCAAAGAATGTCACAGTCCTCAGCAAGTAACTCTACTATGCCTACACATATTCAATCAGCCTTTTTTTTTTCGCTCACTTCTATCCAAGAAACAACCAGAATGAAGTCATAGAACAAGAAAAATTAAATTAAAAACAGCAATAACAAAATAATTGAACACACCCAAAATTTAAAAATCCTGCCACAAAAATAATCTACAGTTGGACAGCCCATTATGCCAGGCTGGGCTGGGCTAAGCTGGATAGAATTCAACCCAGTCCCACTCAATTTTATGTCAGGTAGGCTTGGGGCAGGCAATGCCAGGTTGGACCCAGCTAATATCAGGCTAGGCTCATCAGCACCAACGAAGAACTTTATTTAATAAATAAAGAATTACAGAACGAAGAATGCTGAAACATGGTACCAGATAAGGTTTAACGTATCGGATCGTATTGTACCCATGGAAAGAGAACTCAGTCGAAACCACCGAGACGAGATGTGGATGGAGTTAAAAAAGGCATTGGTTTCGACCAGTTTCGAAAGGTTTTGACCTGTTTCGACCGAAACAACCCATATTTCGCAAGTTTCGACACTCATGCTCATCGAAACTTGAGGAAACCTAGCTCGAAACCAAGACAGACAGTTATTTATGCCAGAAACCAGGACAGACACTTATTTATGCGTAATATCATTTAAGTAATATTTTTATAAATAAGCAAATACCCCCTATTTGAATCCAATAAAAAATAGTTAAAAAATCAAATTCCAAAAGGATAAAAAGTCAACCCCTCAGTTCAAGAACAAAAACTAGATTTTCGGCAGTAGGTGCAATTTTCAACTTTCAAATGCCAGAGTTTTTCTCAAATCTAAAAATTCCATAAATCTTAATATGGTAAAACATTGCTAAAAACCAAAAGTGCAATAAAATATTCATTTGTTTCGATGTCTAAAAAAATATTTTCATTTAGAGCAATTTTAACAGCATTTGCACACACCAAATTAAGTTTGACCGGTACATAACTCCTTCAGTATAAATTAGATTTATGCAACTTGGATTTGATGGAAAGCTTTCAACTAGGGGTTAACTTTTATCCTTTTGGAATTTTATTTTTTAACTATTTTTATTGGATTCAAATAGGGGGTATTTGCTTATTTATGAATAATATCTTAAGTAAATGAAATATAAAAACATTTACATAAATGATATTTGGCATAAATAGAGTCTGTCTTGACACCTATGATTCTCAATACACTGTGCTTACACTAGTAAACTTGGGTCAAAAACCACAAGTACCAAAATTGAGTGTTTTTTTTTTGTGTGAAAATAGTTCATGCATTGTGTTTAGAATGTCAAAAATAGGCAGTATACAAAAAATCAGATTAAAAAAGAGCATTTTTGGGCCTCGAAACCACCAGCAAGAGTTAGCTGGGAAAAAATCAAAGGTTTTCGACCAATTTCGACCATATCTCGGTTTCTAGCTGGTTGAAACCCGAGTTGTAGAACCTTGATTGTACCGTATCAGCTGATACGTATCAGTATCAATCAGTATCAATACAATACCTGTTTTAAAAAAACTATCATACCATTTGGCCGATACGGCTCGCTACAGTTGATACCTATCAATACCTATCGACCCAACCATTAAGTCGGTCCTTAACTTTTTTGCTAAAACCCTTGTTATTAATACAGTTGATACGTATCGATACCTATCAACTTGGTCTGGTGGGGCTTCATAGTCTTATGTTTGATTGCAGTTCACATGTAAGGCAGGATACACAGATGCAACCCAAGATGGGGATCATGGTGCTCGCCCAAAGCCACGAGCATACAATCCGAAGGGTAACGTGGCCTCGATCCACATGACAGTGATGTACTTATGAGGGGCATGGGGTCACTGAGCATGAGTTCAGATCACGCTGGTGCTTCATCAGGCCATGGACAGTATGTTTCTTCAGGTGCTTCTTCAGGCTATGAACATGGGACTTCTTCGAGGTATGGACGTTATGGACATGTCAGGCACAACCACAACTCAATACTGTACCGACATTGGCCACTCCAGAGCAATACACATGATTCTACTATGAGTGGGAGACACATTACCATCACTATTTCGACTGGGGTCAGTATTGTGCATATGTTTGGTCTATGCACAACATCATCCTAGTTGCTCATCTGTCTGAAAACTCTTCCACAGCAGAGTTTAAACCAGCCCGAAACTCTTTATGGTATTAAACTATTACTACATGTAAGAAACCTCATCCTTTATAACAATTTCAATTGAATGCACTTGTCTCATGATACATTCTCTTTTCTAGTGTTAATACATGATACATGTTATATATTGCTTATTTCTAGTGTTTTTTGCTCCAAACATGTATTTGTATTTCCATGTGTATCTTTAGCGTATCTTGAGTATCTCTGATATGATACGATGTGATACATCTCTTAAAATCACCCTCCAATACAATACCCGATACCGATACTTAAAACCTTGGTAGCAGATGCCCCTTATATAAACCTTGAAAACAAGAAATCCAGCTACAACTCAAACTCCTCTAAAGGACTAATTAAGACTCTAACTACACCATTCAATTTAAACTGCGGAAAACAACTAAATCAAAAGAAAATAAAATTCTGCAACTAGAAAATGGTGAAGTCGCAATCCAACTAGGTTTTGCTGACATCACTATAACTATACTTTTATGGTTTGAATTGCTTCTGGAATGCTCAAGGAAGCAAAAGCAACTGTAGCTGTTATGATCTGGATAACAAACAGAAGAAATAGAAGTCTGCAACTGCAGGTGCTGGAACTCCTATTTCTTCTTGGAGTGAGCTATCGGCTCTTCACCCAGACCTGGAACACTTGAAAACTGGCTCGGAAGGCCAGGCAGACCCAAAACAACACTGTATATGCTGCAAATTTTGAGTGAGAAAAGTAGATCTGACTATGTTTTCCCCGACATTTGGAAAACTGCTTTTATCCCTAACATTTGGGAAAGACTCTTATGTCCCTACATCAAGCCCGAACTTACAAGGCTAATTAATCGTATTGTAATTGTAAGTTTGTGACAATACCTGATCTTAACAACCAGGATCTGTGTAGAGAAGAAGAAGAAGAAGAGAAGGAAAGAAGTAGAAAATAAGAAGAGAGGAGAAATCAAGAAAGAGAAAGAAGAAATAAAGCTCACAATTAGTTTAGTTTCTAAACAGTGGCCAGCATATGTATTTATAACTAATAAATTTGTAATTACAAACCAAGGACAGCTACACTTATGTGTAATTACACATAAGTCCCTGTTAAGAAAAGAACAAACTAAATACTTCCCTACACTAGACAAAAACTAATAAACAGCAACCACAACTAATAAACAAAGACCAACTAACACCTAGCAACATTAGCAACTAAACACAATAATCTTAACAGTTATAACTAAATTTTAAAGTATAACATTTAGGACAACTAATATGCTTTCGGTGGTACCAGCAAATACCAGAAAGAATGTCTATCCTAACAAATACATGGTGTTCATCTTGTGGGGCACATCCAAGAGATCATTCAGGCCAAAAATCATCCTGATTGGATGACCTTACCCTCCTAATCTATTGAATCTCTTTGGACAGCTTAAGGACATACTATAATTGATATGAAACACAAGAAGAATATTGTCTAAAACAGTTATAACTAAATTTTAAAGTATAACATTTAGGACAACTAATATGCTTTCGGTGGTACCAGCAAATACCAGAAAGAATTGTCTATCCTAACAAATACATGGTGTTCATCTTGTGGGGCACATCCAAGAGATCATTCAGGCCAAAAATCACCCTGATTGGATGACCTTACCCTCCTAATCTATTGAATCTCTTTGGACAGCTTAAGGATATACTATATTTGATATGAAACACAAGAAGAATATTGTCTAAATTATCCACTTTTTTTATTTATGTGGTATATTTTTGGACCAGTGCGACGATGATTTTATGACCAGGCCCATGTCTTTTTCATTGGATCAAGTTCATGCCACGAAATGCATGTACTTAACTCAAACTTCAATTCGGGCCCATGAAATAAGCTCTTGTTGGGCCCAACCAAATGAATCTTTGGATCATGTGGACCAAAAAGTACAAGCTCAGACTGAACTGGCCAATGCAGCAGAGCTAAACTACATGATTGTAACAATTGCAATATGTTGCCAAAAAAAATAGCAATATGCAGGATTTTTAAGCTAAACGAATATGAACAATCAACAAGAACAGTAGGTACAGCATACAGATTGCGGCATGAGTGGCACATTACTACCACAGGGATTGTTCAGCTGTCATTGTGGTCCCTCTGCCTAAATTAGATTTCATCAACCGAAAAAAGCAGAGATTAGTACAACACCTCATTTGCGTCTTTACAAACATCAGATTCATCTTTCTTTGGCCACCTGACTCGCCAGCACCTGCAAGGCCACTAAATCAAAGCATTAAAAGGACAATCTAAGGAATCCTGCAGAAACCAAAACTTAGAGAAGAACCAAATGGAGCTCTGGAATCAGGATGGAAACAAGTAACCTTTCTCTTCCAAGGCGCCGTGCAAGCTCTTCTGCCAAAGCTTGGCCAGGTGGATCAGCGTCAGTAGCGAGAATTATGCGAGATGCCTAAAAGGATACCAAACTCTCAGGACTATCATCATATCTACATGAACACAAGTTCCATATAGATGGACATATGTCATACCCACCTTGTCCAAGTACTCTTTGCAGTTCCACAAATACTGAAACTTTGTATCCTAGCTTCAAAGAAGAGGAACATAAGCATTAGATCCAGACTCTTGAGACAATAAAACATGTCAACAATCACAATGACAGAAAGGGGGGGGGGGGAATGGACCACATCATCTGTTAAACTACCAGATGAGCTCACCAACCATAATTACCGAAAAGGAAACATCAAAGCAGCTCTACACAATTAAGATAATCAGTGAAGATATTTACAGACCAAAGCCTTACACCAAGCACTTTATAAGCAACAGAATGATGTTCAGTAATTTGACTGTATTGAGCTCAGATATTAGAAGCTCATGCATTATAATTTATAAACGGGATCATGAAAAGGTTGACTACCCCAAATCTGCCTGTTGCAGTTGTAAGGTTAAGGTCAAAACTATTATCATTATGCCTATCATCAACCAAAAGCTACCCCTTGCACAGGATTTTCTCTGACTCTATCCCCTATACCATATTTTCTTTTTATCACACATTATGAAGATAGACAATGGGATCAGTATACTCTGAGAATGCAGCAAGATGTTTTCCCATTAGTTAATAGAAAACTGCCAAAATAAAAATAAAGAGCAAAACTTTATTAACCACTTCCTTGAACCCTAAGAGTTTCAAGCACTAAAACAACAGATGGTCAAAACAATGGGAAATGTTCCAACAAAAACTAAAACAATAAGGATTATATCCGCCAGATTGTTTAAGTAGCTTTTTTATGACAAAAATATGGTACATGCAGCTGTACGGATTAGTATTGTTGCATTCACATTTTCTGTTGCTATTATCATTCCAATTAGCTGCTGATTATTGAATCTGAAGTCATTAACAGTAGCCAATGTGCACGTGCAAAAGCACATGTTGGGTCCCTAGTCAAAGTAGGGGGGAGGGAGTGTGTTGGGTCATGGATGCGTAGTCTTTTATGAATTTCTTACGTACCAAACTAACACAATTGAATAATCAATCAATCTAAGAAACTATTTTATCACAGCCAATTAAATTGCTTGTTTTACTAATATTATTATTATACAGATACATAGAGAGACAACGGTAAAGGTTGCTCCATTGTGACCAAGTGGTCACAGGTTCAAGTCTGGAAACAGCCTCTTTGTGAAAGCAAGAGTAAGGCGGCATACATCATGACCCTCTCCGTGGGAGGCTCATGCATTGGGTACGCCCTTTTTTTTAATGTAGAGAGACAGAGAGAGACTATTCATAACATTTTTGTTGGAAATTTATTGTTAAACCTTGAACTTTATGTTGTTGTTAACTTGTTATAGGGTTTTCTATTTTATCTACAATCTAAAAAAAAAAAAAAAAAGGTAGAAAAAAATTGAGTTTACTGACAAAAAAAAAAAAACTTAGCTCAATCTTGATTTAGTATTACTAACAAAAGAAAAGAAAAAGGAAACAACGTGCTCACATGCAATAGAAGATCACTGACATAGGCGTCAAGGAATAGAAACAAAAATAAAACATAGAAGTTGATGTATCATCTGTGTCCAGTCAATAAAACCACAAAAAAATGTACTGATTCTACATAGGTTTGTTGAGACTCCTCATTAAGGTTGTTCATTAAAGCTTTTTATCTCGCCAACAAACTTCCACTGACAAGGCTTTTCCTAGAGTGGGTAGTACTATGCTTTGAACAAATGGTTAAGCTAAGAATCAAACAAAATTCAGTAGCTTTGGATGATAAGTTTGGATTGAAATGAAGTATGGTAGCTAAGACAAATAACAAAGAATAGCAATGATAAGAAATGTAGCGATCATATAGAAGCTTTGTGACATGAGGTGAAGATTACAAGATCAATGGTGAGAAGAGCTGGTCAATGGGGAGCTAGGCTGAAATGATCCCATTCAACCACTTAACAGGAGGCACTGACCTATCCTCACTGAAAAGATACAGCTCAGTTAGGTTTATGGTCCAGTTTGTATCTGAACGGATAAATACAGAAGAAAATCTTCTCAAGCAACAATATGGAGAAACAGCCTGTTTTATTCTTTTATTCAACTCCTGGATCAAGTCAACACATCTCTTTTCCCTATACTACTCCTTGGGTTCTAAGAAATTTCTTGGAACAGTGTAGCCAAAGTACTCCCCATAAGACTTTCGGTTCAGGGTTCCAGAGTAAGGGAAAAAATGTTAAGTTAGCTTTTGAGTCTCGGTTTTCAAGTTGAGAGGTGGAACTCAAGAAAGGAGAATGGTAAAGATGCCTTGTACAGCCCATCTGACAGATCAAGGTGAATTTTGCATTTTATAGGTTTTTACCTTCTATTATTTATGTCCAATCAAAATGTATAGCTTTAGAAGAAATTCTGCAACACGAGTCTGCATGTTAGTGAACTGAAGCTGTTGTGTGGTAATAAAAGCAGA
Organism: Telopea speciosissima; assembly: GCF_018873765.1. NCBI lineage: Eukaryota > Viridiplantae > Streptophyta > Magnoliopsida > Proteales > Proteaceae > Telopea > Telopea speciosissima. The sequence goes on from NC_057917.1 coordinate 78,998,151, forward strand.
AGTGAGGAAGGCGTAGAGTTTCTTTAAGCTTATGGGGAGGGTACTGTGCATTTGCTTTACTTAATTTCAGATGGCAAGAGCGTTGTAGGTTGGGAAGGTTTAATTTATCAAGCTTTCATGCCAAGTAGGCAAGTAGCCATTTGTTGATGTACAACCTTGTAGACTCTCCTTGTAATGCCCATACAGTATTTATGGTTAACAAGGCCAGGCTATGTTCATATTCTCTAATCTCACTTATGATGCTTTTCTCATTTAATTGTTTAGTTTTTGTTCTCCATCTAAAAAACATTTATGAGGTGTTACAATACCAAGATAATGTAACCAGACCAAAGAAAGAGAAGAGAGACAAGCTATCCCAAGGAGGGAAACAGCCTGCGGCTAGAATAGAATTACCTTGCCGCAGGCTTCTGCCCTCCTTATTTATAATAGCCATAGTATAAAAACTAGTTATATTTCAGTCGAGATCTCGAGATTTTCGAGTATCTTGACCTGCTCGAAACGAAATGCAAGATCGATACCAATAAATGCAATATTTCGACCGATATTTCGGTCATTTCGCGATATTTCGAGCTTTTGTAACACCTCGCCAAAATATCGGCAAGATGTTACAAAGTCACGTTATAAATATACCATGTCTCGTGACTCTCGGTCAAAATTTCGACCGAGAGCTCACAATACTGCAATTTTTTGAGTTTTTGTCCTTTTGCTTCATTCTTCACTCATTTTTGCTGATTTTTGGTTTGTTCTTCGAATCTGCACCGCATCTACGCCGGAAGCACTTGGAGACTAGTACTTCCCTTGCTAATAACTCCAACAATGGTTACCTTCAGCATGTTGATGATGCAATTTACATGGCAACTGTGGATGACTACACTCGTTTCTTCTCCCAGACTATGACGTGCCATTCATTTGTCCTACAGTCGAAGAACAATGCACGCCGGCTCCATCGGACTATGAGTGGGGTAGATCCTGGACGGTGGAGTGATTATTATTAGAATATTTGTAGACATTTGAGTCACTTGATGACTACTTGACTTGTATTGGGAATTTGGAATATTGACATCATCTTGTTATTGACTTATTATAATTAATATTAGGACTTAAGTTATGAGTCATTGATTTTATGTAATTTACTTGTTTAAATTGCTTATTAATTATTAATTTATTATGTCCTCTAGTACTTAAAGTCTTAAACAATGTGTATGTGTAATTAAATAAGTTATACATTAGGATTCAACCATATACTGCCAATCAATGGTGCAAATCCAAAACAACACTTTGGGTCACTATTTTTGCAATTTGAACATTTACGTGTGTTTATATAGCCTAAAATAGGGTTTCCATAAAGTTTCAAGCCTTGGCCTAAAACCCACCGAAATGACCTACCGAAACAATGCAAAAAAATACAATATTTCGACCAAAATATCCGAAATCAGACTGAAATACCGAAACAAAACGAGTTTTTAAACCTTGATAATAGCACAAATAGTGAAAAAAGAGACAGAGACACATATACCCCTGTACCTGCGCAACTAACATAATGCCTAATAAATAAGACTGAAATAACTAAAAAGACCAAAGTGCTCCTAGAAACTCAACATTCCCCCTCAAACTGGAGCATATACATCACCCATGCTCAGCTTGTTACAACAAGAACGAAAACTAGGGCAAACAAAGACTTGGTGAACATGTCAGGCTGTCAGCCAACTGGTCTAACGAAGAAACAAAAGGAGTCTCAACCAGCTTCTTCAAGACCGCATCCCGAACAAAGTGAGAATCCACTTCAATATGCTTTGCCCTTTCATGCAAGACATGATTACTAGCAATATAGACAGCTGTTTGGTTGTCACAATGCATCTTCATAGGTGTTGGCACAAGGAAACCCATCTCAAGGAGCAAAGATCAAACCCACATCAACTCAGCAATAGTATGAGCCAAGGCTTTGTACTCTGCCTCTGCACAGGACACAACAATGATAGTCAGTATCTTACTGCGCCATGTAACTAGGTTACCTCCAACAAAAGTACAGTATCCTATAGTAGAACGATGATCACTAGCCGAGCCTGTCCAATCTACATCAAAGAATGCCACCAACTCCATATGCCTATTAGGACGATAAACAAGCCCTTTATCAAGAGCACCCTTCAAGTACCGAAGGATTCAAACAGCAGCATCCCAATGAGCTTTATGAGGAGACTGCATGAACTGACTGAGTACTCCAACCGCAAAAGATATGTTTGGCCTTGTAACTATCAGATATATCAACTTCCCAATCAAACTCCTGTAAGAGTGCACATCCTTGAGAAGTTCACTATCATTAACTCCAAATTTCTGATGAGGGTCCATAGGAACATCCACTGGTTTTTACCAATGTCAGATAGAAGATCCAAGACATACTTCCTATGAGACAAGTTGATTCCCTTTTTGCTTCTGATAACTTCAATCCCAAGGAAATAATGAAGTTGGCCTGAATCCTTGGTCTGAAAATGCTACTGCAAATACCCGTTTACCTCAGCAATACCACCCTCATCATTGCCATAAATGATAATATCATCCACGTAGACCACCAAGACAACTAACTTCTCTCCTTGGAGACGAACAAAAACCGAATGATCATAATACCACTGAGAGAATCCATACTTGGTAACAGTGGCATTAAACTTCTCGAACCAAGCCCGAGGAGACTATTTAAGTCCATAAATTGCTTTATGCAATATGCACACACATCCACTATTCTCCTCCTGAGCAACATACCATGGAGGTTGCTCCACATACACCTCGACCAAGTCATCGTAGAGAAGGCATTTTTAATGTCAAACTGAAATAGAGGCTAATTAAAATTAACAGCCAAGGAAATAAGAAGGCGCACAAAATTTAATTTGGTGACAGGAGAGAATGTCTCAAAGTAATCAACTCCGTAAGTCTGGGTGTAACCTTTGGCAACCAAACGAGCATTCAGCTGCTCAACAGAACCATCAGAATGGTACTTAATAGTATAAACCCACCGAAAATTTACCAGGTCCTTACCAAGTGGTAAATACACCAAGCTCCAAGTGTTACGAGTCAAGAGAGCATCCATTTCAACACATCCATGGCAGCTTTCCACCTAGGAAGATTAAAAGCCTCAATATGATTCTGGGAAATAGTATGAGTAGACAATAACAGAGCAAAACTATGAATGGAAGATGGAAGATGAGACAGGGAGACAAACCAATCTATCGGGTACACAGGCAATGATTTTTTAGTGCATGAGCGTGTAACTTTACGAAGAGCAAACAGTAAGTCATCAGGCACCGACGGACTAGGATCTGCCCCAGAGGGTGAGATTGGTATAGGGAGTGAAGTAGTTGGAGTAGGAAGTTCCGTACTGGGCTGCCCCCATCGGCTTCCAACGCTGATAAACCTGCAGTGGCAGTTCAAGGATAGGGAAAAGGGAGGCAATGGGAGGTGGTTAAGAATTAGTCCATGTGTCCCCAGACAAGGTGGTATGGTTGGAAAAGTAGGGGGTGCCTTCAAAGAAAGTCACATCAGCACTAATAAACCGTAATTGGGTAACCGGATCATAACACCGGTACCCTTTCTGAGAATGAGAATAACCCAAAAAGACACATTTGGTGGACCAAGGAGACACCTTATCACTGGGGGAATGCAAACTCTAGACAAAACACCAGCCAAAAACCCATGGAGGTAAGTTGAAAATCGGAAAACTAGGGAACAAAATAGAAAACATAGACTTATCAGCAAGAATCGAGGATGGCATGCCATTAATCAAATAGCATGCAGTTAAAACCCCATCACACCAGAATTGCTTCTGAACATCCATATGTAATATAATGCACAAGCTACCTCAAGTATATGTCTATTTTTGCTTTCCGCAACCCCATTTTGTTGTGGAGTATAGGAGCAGCTAGTCTAATGAATCATCCCATAAGCAGCACAAAAAGTAGAAATCTAATCTTGAACATATTCCAAAGCATTATCAAAACAAAAAACTTTAATAGGGGTACCAAAATGAGTCTTTATTTCATTATAAAAACGTTGAAATACAGATAAAAACTCTGAACGATCCTTCAAGAGGTACAACGAAGTACGACGAGAGTGATCGTCTACAAAAGTAACAAAGTACCGAAAACCATGCCTATTACTTGACAAGAGCCCCAAATATCATAATGAACCAACGAAAAACAAAGCAGGACTAACATAAAGCCTAATAAATAAGACTGAAATAACTAAAAAGACCAAAGTGCCCCTAGAAACTCTACACGAGGAATACCAGATTGTAATAGTATAGTCTTTTGAGTGTGTGAGACATCCACACTGAATTCGTTTCAGTTTTATATCAGTTTTGTGTTTGTTGTACTTTGTAGGTCTATCTCGAGGTCTAGTGTGTAACAGCACCTCTGTATGAAAGTCTCGTTGAATGAAGCTTGGTATGAGCACTAGCTTTAACATTGGCTAGACATCTTTCATAGGGTGCTAGGCACACAATACTTCCACATCAATAATTATTATACTCTGAATCTTCGCAGTCTTAAACCTGCAGTCTGTACAAGGCATCGACGAAAATATGTCACTTAGGGATCTCCAATCCCTACCGATTGCATTTTTTTCTCTTTTTTGGGGTCACAAAAAGAAATTGAGAAAATTACCTGATTACACCAAATGAGAGGTTCACTTGCCAAGATGCAGAGGCAATGAAAACTCAGCTTAAATGCACTATCCAAAGATTCGTATTACCAAAATACACAAAACATTGACTATTAATCTATTATACATCTAGGGAGCTCTTCTAGACTGTATACAAAAACAATAAATTTGGGGGAAGTGTTGATGAGAGATCCAAGCAGGGCTTCGTCTTCCACAGCACAGTGGCGGTGAATGCTGGATTTCAGTTTTGAGAAGCAAGATTAAGTTATTTCCTCATGCTGCTTTGATTCAATTTCAAGACCCTTCACAAAATTGGTACTCGGTCCTATTTTTGGTGCTTCCATTTGATTTAAAAAACACTTATTTTTGGGAACTTTGTGAAGAACTACTTGTTGGCTTGGTTCTGAAATGGAGGCATCACTGCAATCGTACACAACGATAGGTTCTTAACATCAGAAGTACTAAACCACCTGCAGATGCAAATCCATATTACAATCACGAAGGCCCCAAAGAATCAGAACCCACTAGTCTGCCATCCGAAATGTGGATTTCAGAAATACAATGGTCGGATTAGCTTTTCCGACTGCCACGAGGCTTTCCGACCTTGAGCTGACACTTCGGTTATTGACAATTGGATTGGCAATTTCCTTTGTAGCTTCATTCATGGGGATTCTGCTACAACACGGCCACTTGTGATTACTTTCTCAAATGTTTTGCTTTCTTATAACCCAAAAAAGAAAAAGGGCTACCCTTCTTTACTTCCAGGATGAAAGAAGGGTTCTCTTTCTCTTGTATAAGACAACAATAGCCATATCCCCACCCATTTTGGAAGCAGGAACATGGAGAGAGAAAGAGGAAGGATATTATATGGGGGAGGAGAGATCATGGAAAGAGATAGAGAATTTGGGAGAGAGAGGTAGGGAGGGTGGGAGGGAGGCAGGCAGGGAAAGAAACAGACAGAGGATCTGGGGGGTATCGTGGAGAGGAGAGATTTTGGGAGAGAGCTCAGAAGGTGGAGGAGAGAACTTGGAGAGAAGGAGAGAGAGGGAATTAGAAGTTGAAGTTAAGAAGTATACTTGAACATTGTAAATAGGTTTCCACGTATGAGATATATCATGAGGGGGTTGAAGATGATTCTGTTGTGAAGGGTATTTCTGTCAAGTGAAAAAGTTACCAAACAATCAATATTTCACATTTCATATAATAAAATAATATGATATTAGATGAACTCTCTCTGCTGATACTTGATTTTACTAGCCATTTCAACTGAAGGAAGGAATTTCAAATTATCGCAATATTTTTTTTATTTTTTTTTTGGTAAATGAATATATTACCGAACCCCAAGGGGGGGCCAGGGAAGAGAGAACCAATATACAAGAGGGGAAAAGAGAAAAGGGGGGAAAGGAAAGAAGGGGGAAGGGGGGGCGACCAACCAGCCTACGCAGAGGAGGAAGGCCGCAAAAGAGCAATATCAAGGCCCCAAAAAGTCAAAATGTGCCTGTTCCTAAGGGTGTCCATGGAGTGCCTCCGCCGGATACAACTTATCGCAATATTAAATTGCTGGTTTTGTGTTCTTGGAGCAGCAAATCCATCTGGTGCACTAGGCTTCGTCATCTTTGATGTTTTACAAGTCCACGTGATTCCTATCTTTTGAATCTGTATTAAATTAAAATTTCCTTCAATTCAATCATTTGCTGTACTTTCCAGTTGACTCCTGAAATTTCCAGTAACCAATATTCAAGTGTTTCTTCATATTCCACCGCATGTTTAACAGCAGGTCAAACCCTATAGATTGTCTTTATTCTATTATAGTGGAGATCATGCTGAGTTGGCAACTCTGCATGTTTAACATCAGGTCAAAGCCTATAGATTCTCTCTATTCTATTATAGTGGTGAGCATGCTGAATTGGCAACTCAATTTGGAACTTTAACTGATAATATGAAGGTACAAAGAGATCTGTAGAACAGAACACCATTATAACGGAAGGGTCCACTGAATAAAGCAAGTTTAGTGGCCATGCTAACAAATTCAATCAGCTGCTACCATAGTTGTCACGGCGTCACGGCGATCCAAGTCGGTGGAGGGGTGTCACGTCGATATATCGACATGTCGCCCGCCATGGCGTTGCCATGGCGAGCATGTCGACCATGTTTTATTTTTTATTTTCTCTATTTTTAATGTGTTAATAGATGTATACTCAAGCCATGTTTTATTTTTTCTCTATTGTTTCTCAAGTTTTAAGAAGAAAATTCAGAAATCGAAGAAGAAATCGAAGAGGGAAAGAAGAAATCGAAAGAAATCGAAGAGGGAAAGAAGACAGGAAGAAGAAATCGAAGAAGAAATCGAAAGAAATTGAAGAGGGAAAGAAGAAATCGAAGAGGGAAGAAGAAATCGAAGACAGGAAGAAGAAATCGAAGAGGGAAAGAGAGTCAGGAAGAAGAAATCAAAGAGGGTCGCCATGGCGTAGGTCGCCATGCAGCCCTCTCCAGCGCCAGGACGCCATGACAACTATGGCTGCTACAGCATCTTCAGCATCATGATTTCAACCAAAGGCTTAAGAAAAAGATCTTCAAGTGATGGGATTACTGCCACAGCTTTGCTTAACAAATTCACTGCTCCTAGCCTCCTATAGAACATCCTATTATAATTGTGATAGTGAGATTAAATGATAAATTCCAAGAGGAGGTTATTGATGATTCTTTACAAGTTAGGATTCCAATGTGAAAAGTATTTTTATTTTGAAAACAATGTCCAGAGAAAAGAAGATTCAGTTAATTGCAGAAATCCAAGGCCTATGCTAGTCCAATGTTGCAGCCAAATGCACATCTGCACTACCCCAAACTTCCACATAGACTACCCAACCACCCATGAATAAAGCAAGGAATGGTAAGGGCATAGAGGAAGACAGCTAAATAGAAGAGGATGAAAGAAAGAACAGAACCACTAATTTGTCCCAGTGAAAATAGTAATACAATTTCAGTTATTAGAAAATAAGAATATAAGATTTCCAAATGTAGTCATTACCCAGAAGAGATTTAAAAATGTTTAGATGGATGGATGCTTTGCGATTTGTTTCTTAGCCTACAATTTGTCTTTCAGGGTTTGATGGAGATTGAAAAGAAATTTTATTCTACAGGCTTCGTAACATTCACAGAACACATCAATTTGATCCGACTTTCACAACATCACATGCAAGTTTGATCCTTTTGTTCAAGAAAAGATACTTCTTTGCATGATGAGTAGTTCATTATCTAAGCAATTCCCAACCACCATAAATACTTGTCCACTCAAGAAATTGAGGCCCGTGGCAATAAATGGGCTTGATAACAGAATAGGCCAGACTCATCTCACTGTATCACATTGTTTAGATGACAAAATTCTATTTGTTATATCCGCTTAACCCAAAAGCTCGAGCTGTTAGGAAGGACACACAACAATGTATATCAACAACCCCTGCACATGCAGACCCACAAACATGGCTCTGCATGTGACACCAAGGTTACATAGCATAGGGGACCAACAACACACTCCCAGAGTCCCATGCACCTACCAGGGATCGAATACCCTACCTCATGGCTCTGTTACCATGTTACAATGATTTATCCTAAAGCTCAAGCTCTTAGGAAGGGCACACAACAATGTTTATCAACACTATTAATAATGGAAACTGAAAATATAAACAAAATTTAAGACAAGCAGCAATGTTAAGTATGTTTTAGAATGAGCAGACCTTCTCTATAGATGGCAGTTCTTTATTTGAAACTTTCGAAGGTGCCCCATCAGGAACACTGACACAATTACGAAAGCCAGCTTCTTCCATTGAAAGCTTATCAATTTCACCCTCAACCTATAATCATAAGAAAATGTTAATCAAAACAGAAGAAGAAGCTTTTAAGTTTAAACTAAATCAACATTGCAGAGTACGATACTTACAATGATAATCTCACTTGCTTCCTTTATATCATCCAGTCCATACAATATCTTTTCCGATTCCCTTTCCTAAAGATGAAAAATTAAACAGAACTCAAGCCATAATACCATTACCTTTCATCTTTTATTGAAGCATGGGCATGCAAAGTTATCAGAATATTGTTAGAGAAAAATCCAAGTGCACTTGGTAGCTTGTGGTGCGTAAAAGCCCATTGCTACCAGGAGGTCTTGGGTTCAAGCCTTCTGGTTCACATCTTCCCTCCCCCATTAACTATCAGAAAAAAAAATACATTCAGCTATGCTTATGGCATCACAAATTTAACTCCATGGTATAAAAAGACAGGGAACTTGGATTTCATGACCACCATATAAGAACTCATTGACTAAATTAGAACCCGCAGAGTGCATCAGAACCTGCCAAAAGCGTTTATCGATGCCCCGATACTTGCAATTGACAAGCTTTCCATTTCGTCTATAAGTAAACGCAATAGCAAGCTGTACATAAAATCAGAATGGCAGTTAGCAAGGGAAAGAATTAAACACTCAACCTTTAAGACTGGAATGATAGAGTGTCAAATTTTACATTTTAACGTAGTCTTGTTCACACAATTTTCCTACCCTTTTTTAACATAATAGAGGACATAAGCAATCTGGCTCACATATCATACGATGAACTTAATGTGAGGAAAAGAGGGTTAATAATGGTTACAGGGCAGTCCATTAATTGAAGCTGGCTGGCATTGATTAAAATGGTCTTGACCAACAAGTCATCTATCTCATTACTGGCCACATAATTGAATAACTTGGATGGTTGATTCTTGACCATCATAAGAGATCAACTTTTAGTCTAAGAGATCCCGTCTAAAATGTTGTCTCTCTTCCCTCTAGATGGGTGTAAAATGCTTGTCAAAGATCAGACAGACAGATTCCTTTCCACACATCTTCATCTCTCCAAATGTCTTAATCATTTTATTTTCCAAAAAATAATGGTCAGGGTCTTCCTCATATTTGTCACAGCATCATCTAGGCGATAAAGCATTCCATGGGGCTCAAGGTTCTCAAGCCTCAAGGTATCTGGTCACTCGGAGTATCAAGGTGCCTAGACCTAGGAAACAATAAGGGAAGAGTATGGTCTCAAATGAGTGACATGGTACTACCTTGGCGCCTTGGCCCCCAACTATACATCACCAAGGACTGTGGGGCTGGCAATTGTCTTGGTTCACCTAGGCACCATGACTACTATGGTTTTTTTTAACCCCAAAATTACCCATAAAACCATAAAAGAAAATTATCAGCTGAAGATAATAGAGTTCAGAACCTCGGGACCAGATTTTTGCATAACAGCATTTCTCCGCAGAGTTTCCCCTGATATCTTCCGTACAGATAAGTATGCCAATTGCTGAAACAAGCCCAAGAAGGGAAGTATCAGACCATTTACATTTAATAATTGGTAAATTGAGGAACTACTTGAGAATACACAAAGCTGGATATGGATTCCACAATCCCAGAATAGTTATTACCTGGTTCAAAGAAACATGAATTAAAAAGGTTACTGGCCTACTGCATACCAATAACATGCAAGTACTTTCACAATCAACAATGAAGGCTATCCTAGCAATAGCCCACATGAACCAGCCATGCTCAAATAGCAAGGAAACTGCATAGTCAGACTGTTTAAAGGCACCATTACCAATAATTGTAAGCCTTTATTTAGTAAACCACCAAAAGAGAACTCTTTAATGGAAGAGCACCAGTTATTTGACTTGCAGTAAATTTTGAGCATGATATCAAATTCCATGAAATAACGAATGATTAAGTAATCAAGGAATCTAGCACCGCTGTTAATTCAATACAACAAGCAATATTCATGCGGTAACACGGTTTTGAACATAAAATGTGTCAACAACATAACATTTTCTTTGTTTTTCTGTAACCCCCCCCCCCCCCTCTTTTCATTTGGATATATAGTCTCTGAAGGCTGTTATTGCTGCAACTCATGGTCTACAAAAACAAAGTGGGGACCCATGCCAGTGGCACCTTCTTATGTTCAGACTCAGACATTATGGGATGGAATTATGAAAATTAGACCTTTCTAAACATGTCAAGCTGCAATTGGATAATGTTCTGCCGCTTAGCTTCTGGAGTTGGGGTGTAATCATACTCTCGAGAAGGGCTTCCTGTCATGTATGATATGGCTTATGACAAGGAAGTCAAAGTGGCAAATCATCTTTTCTGGCAGATAAACGTTAGATCATGAACCCCCAACCCATAGAAGAAATCTTAATTGTGACAATATCAAATCAATATAAACCCGTAACTGTGTGGTGTAAAAGTAAGAGAGAGCAGAATAATGAAGAGAAGAGAAGAGAAGAGAAACTGATCGAATAGAATTTGATCTGCCTCCTATCAACAGCATATATTTATTAAGTCTTGGTTATATGATAGTACAATTAGCTCCCATATGAACTGATAGATAATTACCATAAGCCCCAAATACAGAAATTAATTTACAAAAACCCCTTGTGGTACCTAATATACCATTACTTTAACATTAATGATTGGGAGATATCACAGTATGATGCTTCTTGGAGTTGCTTTGTTCCATTCAATGCAATCAGCAGGAATATGATAGAGAGACTTAGAAGTGGAGAGCTCCATGTCCTTCCAGTTAATTTTCAACTGAAAGCTATTCTGCCCCACAAGTAAGAAGGCATCATCAGTTGATCTGGGCCAAAGGTTAACCCCACTACAGAACAAATTTCCACATGGACAGCTTATAAAAGCACTATTTTGGTCACCACATTTCTAGGATCATGTGCTTCAAATCATCGGTTAATTTTGTCTTCAAGAAACTGGAATTTGTTCTCCATCTAATACATTCATATGTCTTTGTGGAAGACATAGAAGCTGAAACAATTAGATCCAGGGTGGTGCAGTGGGTTCCCGCAAGGAATTTTTTGTCCTTCTCAAAGTTTGACACACTCCGTTTCTTCTAGATAAACAGAAATCATTGTGTTCACTAAAATCTCGGGCTGTTAGTTGGGGTGTTTGGAGGGTTACAAACAAAAGGGTTTTCAACAACCAAGGAGTACCATCCCAAAAACTGCTGGCTAGAGCAAGAGATTCAATTTATTGATGAGCTTCTATCTTTACCGAGTTCAAGAAAGTCAGTATATTGTAGACCAGAAACCGGTGAACCTTTTTAGAGAGTAATTTTATCTTTGCTGTGGTCCAACCCTTCTTTTGTTGTGCCTTGTACAGTAATGGGAGGGCCTGCCTTTTCTCTTCTCATCGGTAAAATCTTTTTGGCTCATCAAAATAAAATGGATCCAACAAAACTGAATTTAAAGTAGAAATACGATAAACTAGAAAAAAGTAATAGAGCAACAGAGATAAAATTTGAAGGGAAGAGGAATAAAACAATTACCTCTTTACCCAAAGGCACCAACCCAAGGCTCTCCTCCGTGATTAATCGTTTGGGCGTGAATTTCGGGATGGAATCGACTCCAGCATAGGTCTTGCCCTTTGAAAATGCCTGCAATCAAATAGGAATCAACTGGCTAACTGCAAGGGAACTCCCAATTCCATTAACAAATTTGAATGCCAAAACAGTGATGCAGATAAATCGCATAAATGGGCTTATTTTATTAGAAATAAAACTTGGGTTGGGTTATGTATTTGTTGGGTCTTTGATCTCATGTGTTTTCATCGTAATGGGCCACTTTAATGGGCCTATAACATGGGCAGAGGCTAGGCATAAGGTATTAGTTAAGTAAGTGTCGTTATTTCTTTATTTTAATTGTTATCAAGTGTTTTAGTTAGGCTGGATTAGAATTCTACAAGTCCAGTGCTGTTTTGAGTCAGTTTCTTTCATTATTTTAGTTTCCTAAACAATTTAGATACCTTATTAGTTACGGAGTGGGATAGGCCTTCCCTTTTTATGTCTGAGTCGGTTTTTGACTCTTCTATATAAATTTGTAAGGGAGACCAGCATTGTAGTCTGTAGACGAATTTGATGAATAAAGTTTGGCTTTTGGCTTTGGTTCTGTGGTGATTCAGGATGCTTCTTCCTTGTGGAGATTCAAGGTTTAATCCAATCAATATCTTGTGGTGGGAAGCCCAGCAACTGTTGCCCTTCATTTTGTTCTCATTAAGGTACTGATCTGTCCCTATATTTCCTGCAATTCTATCAAGTTTTAGTTCCTGCAATACCACATTCCTATCCTCACGATTACTGCTGTTTGAAGGTGAATTATATTGCTGATTAGGATTCTGATCTCAGAAACCTTTAACAGACAGTACGTCCTTTCATAATCTAATTTCAAACTTCGATTCTGTTGCTTATTTCATAGAGTCCTACTTCAAGTAGGAATGATCTTTTGACTTGAAATCTGAAATCGACGTATGTTGTTTACTGTTCTGTTGGGTCTGAAACTGATAACACATATTGATATTCTGTTATACAGTTCCTGGTTTGACTGTGTTTGACCAATCCTAGTGGCACTAGGACTTGCCCACATCAGCAGATCTGACCATTGGATCTTGCTGGAACTTTCATTAAAGTTTATACCCTCTAAAAAGAGAACTCAGACAGACTTCCAGTCTCATTGATTAGCTGATTTCATTCTATATGTTTTCTCCTAATTCTGGAAATTTTCTACTCTGTATTCGATCCTGTTTCGGTTCTGGTTTTAACTTCTAAATCAGAACTACATTAAGTGGTATTAGAGCTAGGTAGAAGACAATTCAAGAACTCCGGTGTCCTGGTCCTCACAATAGGATTGTTGAGATGTTACAGCAGTTAACTTCTGATCAAAGAAGAATGAATGAAAGGATGACAGCAATGCAAAATTGAATTGCTGACCCTATAAAAAGGCAATTATGGACCTCCTGAAGAAGAGGTGAGACATCCAACACAGTCTACAGCTAACAACCATAATCAGAGGTTCATGAATATAGGCCCAAAGAGGGTTTATAAACCCCAAACATCTTTTGAAGACCACGTCTGTGCATACTTTCATGTTGGAAATGGTACACCCCAAGGTGCTTTGTTGATACACAAAAGGTCAAGCTAGAACTGGGGGAGTATATCGGAAAGCATGACCCACAGGTATTCTATGACTGATTGGCGAGCTTAGATGACTATTTTGATTGGTTCGAACTCTATGAAACAAGAAAGACGAAGTTGGCCCAAACAACTCTATGAAACAAAATAGAACAGTATTCTATCACCTCCCTTTCTCAAAAATCGGGCTAAGTCGTTTTTGTCCCCACTACCCTCACTCACCCCGACTTTACTTACCCCTCCGTGGGGACCCCTATGGCTCCCTCTCCTTTGTCCATACCCTCTCTGACCCGGCCCTCCATCCCCTCTTTGGCTGACCCAGCTGGGTCTAATGGGCCAGTTCCCTCTTGCCTCTCGGCCCATTGCTCTAACTCTTCCAGCCTTACCCTCCCTGGTTTGGGTCTTAACCCCAATTTTGGGTAGCACCCCCCTGTGCATCACTCTACTGCCCCCCCCCCCGTCTCTTCATGTTTTTCGACGTCGTAATCCCAGCTCCCCTCCTTTCTCTAAAAAACGTCCCTACACTACCTACTCCCTGCCCGGCCCAGAGAAAAATTCGCCTCTCAACTTGGATATCAGAAATCACGCACTCTGTCGTGAGAATAGAGACCTGGGATAGAGGGTCTTTGTTGAGCCTGTCTTGGTCGTCTTTGGAAAGCCAGGCATTTTTTTTTTATATTTAAGTGCGCTGTTTTTCTATGGGCTTTTGCCCCCCTTTCTCTTGTCCTTGCCTTTTGGTAGCGTTTAGTGTTGGCTCGTGCTTGTATGTTCCCCCCCTCTTTCTTCCTTTGGTATTGAATTATTTATTCATCTAAAAAAAAAATTTGATTGGTTTAGCACATGAATGGTGAAGAACTTATGAAAGGAAGCTTGAGAGTCATGGTAGAGCTCCCACTACGTGGATAGAGATGAAGCACGAGTCGAAGAACAAGTACCTACTAGAGCATATTCAAAGAAAGCTCTTCCTTCAAAAAAAATTACCACCAAAAGATATTTAAAGGTGAAGAGAACTTAAAGCATCCATCCATTGAATTCAATTCGTAGTTAGAGAGTGTTGGAAGTCGAACACCATTAATGTTAAAGCGCAGGCTGAGCTCAACTTTGCACCATAAAAGGAAAAAATGAAGGAATTCAAATAAAAGGAGCCTGAAGTTGAAGTGATTACAATAAACTATGATGATAAAGAAAAGGCAATGCCTGAAGCTTCAAAGACGGAAGATCAACGGGGTAGAAGATTCTACTGAAGAGACCTACGTTGAAGAGATCAAGGCAAACAAAATTAAAACAGTGGAAGATGAGGTACTGCCGTATTAGTCAAGAACACTCCACAGAACACTCCACAACAACAAACTAAGCATTAGCCCATCTAAATGGGGTCGGCTACATGGATCCTTCCAAATCAAAGTAAGAGAAAAGCAAGAAAGGAAGACATAAGAGATGAGAAATATGAAAAAGAGAAATGAAAGTAAGAGGAAAGAGTCCCAGCCCAAGGAGTTCAGAAAATCTCAGCTATATGCGATCGGCAACATGGATCTTTACCCTCCAATAGGCTCTATCCGAGTTCATACTTGGTACAAGACCCAGCCTACACATATCATTCCTTACAACCTCTCCTATGGTCATTTTAGGCCTGCCCCTAGCTCTTTTAGCTCTTTCAATCTAGATCAGATCACTCCTTCATATTGGGGCATCCTCAGGCCTCTGTTGAACATGACCATACCACCTCAAACGACATTCTGGAAGCTTGTCGTTGATCGGGGCAACTCCCAAATCAACTCTAATACATCCATTTCTTACTTTATCCTTTATAATTTTGCCGCACATCAATCTTAACATCCTCATCTTTGCAACACATAGCTTCTCTGTATGACCCTTCTTAACTGCCCCACATTCCGTCCCATACATCATATCCGGTCGAACAACAGTCCTATAGAACTTTCTTTTAAGCTTTAAAGGAATATGTCGGTCACATAGTACTTCGGTCCCACCTCTCCACTTCATCCATCCCACTTTAATTCTCTGTAAAACATCATCATCTATATCACCTTCTTTATTTATGGTTGACCCCAGGTATCTAAAATAGTCACTTTGCAATATCTTTCTCTCCTCAATTTCCACCATGTCATTATCCATCGTAGTGTGACTAAAGTTACACATCATATACTCCGTCTTAGATCTACTAATCTTAAAGCCTCTTGATTCAAGGGTTGATCTCCACATCTCTACTGATGCAAGAGAATCAAGGACCAGGCTGACCCAATTGGTGCACTACCTTGGACCGACCCAAACCCAGTTGAACCAGGTCCAGATTGAGTGTTTGGATCTAGTAGGATTTTAGGAGTTTATGTTATTTGGGGAAATAATGTGTTTTAGTTTATTTTAGAAGTTAGTTACCTATGATATTTGATTTTTGAATTGTTTTAGTTTCCCTCTTTGGATAAGTTTTAGTTAGAGGGTGAGTTTTAATTTTTTAGGAGTCTTTTATTTTTCTTTATATATGATGTAATCCCCATCATTGAGATAATGATTAGTGAAGAATGAATTCAGTTTATGAGTTTGTGCGTGTGCACCCCCCTCTCCTTCTTCCTCTACTGTTTCTTCTTCTCACGATTTCTTCTCTTCCCCCCCCTGCAATTCTTATTTTTTTCTGACTTCTCTCTTCTCCTTTCCCGTCCCCCATTATCTACCTTAGCGTTGATCCTTGTTTTAGTCTCGTCTACCAAAACGATATCATCGGCATAGAGCATACACCATGAGACCTCGTCTTGAATGCTCTTGGTTAGTTCATCCATGATAAGTGCAAACAAATAAGGGCTTAGAGCCGATCCCTGGTGTAACCCAATCGTAATTAGAAATTCTTTACCCTGGCCTCCCACAAATCGCACACTAGTTACCACGCCCTCATACATATCTTTAATGACATCAATATATTTACTCAACACCCATCTCTTCACAAGAACATACCTCATTAAGTTTCTAGGGACTCTGTCATAGGGCTTTTCTAGGTCAATAAAGACCAAATGGAGATCCTTCTTGCTAGCTCTACATCTTTCCATAAGTCTCCTCAGTAGGTAAATAGCTTTTGTCATGGATCTACCTGGCATAAAACAAAATTGGTTCTTCGAGATATGCGTCTCTCTTCTCAGTCTGGCTTCAATAACCTTCTCCCATAGTTCCATAGTATGACTCATTAGTTTTATTCTTCTATAGTTATTGTAGCTCTGAATATCGCCTTTATTTTTGTAGATCGGCACTACAATGCTTCTCCTCCAATCATCTGGCATTTTCCTTAAGAGTCCATAATCTTGTTAAACAGCTTCGTAAACCAATAAACCCCACAAACTCCTAGGGCCTTCCATACTTCAATTGGGATCTCATCTGGGCCCGGTGTCCTACCTACTTTCATCTTTCTTAAGGCTTCTTTAACCTCCGCCACACCAACCTTTCGAACATATCTATGACGTGTGGTATCTTGATGAACAATGTGATTATCCAAGCCGTTCATATTCGAGCTATCTCCATTTCATAGTTCACAAATGTACTCATCCGATCTCCTCACAATGTCCTCATCTCGTACCAATACTCTTCCATCATCATTTTTGATACATCTCACATAGTTGAAGTCTCTACTCTTCCTTTCTCTTATTTTAGTAATTCTATAGATAGCTTTCTCCCCATCCTTAATATTTAGATTAAGATAGAGGTCCTAATATTTCTTTGCCCTAGCCTTCCCCACAATCTTCTTGGCCTCGTTTCTGGCTTCATTATACCTCTTTTTATTTTCTGTTTCCTTAGTTCGTTGCCATGACTGAAAACACTCTTTTTTGGTCTTGATGGCGGCTTGGACCCCTAGGGGTCTGATGCCTACCCTTTGCTTCCTCTAGGACTTCTTTGGTAACACTTTTAATATAAGTCATCATCTCGTTCCACATGACATTGGTGTCCCCCTCAAAGTCCCACTTCCCTTGTTTGAACACATTTTCAGTAAATGTACCTAAGGACTCCCTCCTACTACGCTTCTGAGGGTGAGACACAAATCCAAGAGCACCAGTCTATGTTGGGTGGTTAGACTCTCCCTAGGGATAAACTTACAATCTTTACACAATCTCCTGTCTGCCCCTCTAGTAAGGAAGAAATCTATTTGACTAGAATGATTCCCACTTTTGTAGGTAACTAAGTGCTCTTCTCTTTTTTCTGAGACAATGTTCAGAATGAAAAGATCATAAGCTACCGCAAAGTCTAAAATTGAGGTCCCTGCTTCATTCCTCTCCCCAACCCCACAGCCTCCCTGGACACCTTCTTTGCCTCTACGATCGCTTCCAACATGTCCGTTCAGGTCCCCTCCAATAATAATTGATTCGTCCTGGCCAAAACCCTGCACTAAATCATCCATGCGATCCCAAAATTGGCGCTTACAACTTTCATCCAATCCTATTTGGGGTGCATACGTGCAAACAATATTGACAATATTGACAATATTGATTTCATTTTATATGTTTACTCCTAATTCTGGAAATTTTCTACTCTGATTTCGATCCGGTTTCGGTTCTGGTTTTAACTTCTAAATCAGAACTACATTAAACAGTCTCCCTCGAAAATCAATTATACCAATTTTACCTGCAATTTACCGCTCCACCCACATTTGCCTCTAAAACACGTCCACGATGCAAGACCCCTATCACAATCAGAAACACTAGAAATCAAAAAACATTGACTCACATAACATGAAAAGGAAAAAATTGTTTGCTGTTCTTTTTGGGGGGAGGGATATTTAGAATAAAAAATAAATAAAATAACAGATTTACCCATCTGCACTGATGAAAATTGATAAGCTCTTCTCCATTGATTGCCCACCTTTGCACTAAGATGCCGAGTACATCACATGTAAGTACATGTTTACAAATGATTGCAGCATACAATGAGTAAACATGGTATATTTTATTGGAAGGCAGAACCAGTACACATGAATGATGAACCCGACATGTGTAACAATTGGACCCATTTAGAACATTCTTAATGCAACGCTAATCTCGAACCAGTGAGATCCAGCAGGAGATCAGCTTGCGACAAGATCTCAGGTAAGGAATAAAACCAGATTTCCAAAGAATATAATATCAGAAACAGGCTTGATCTGAAGCTCCCTATTTGAAGAAGGAATTTCCAAATCTGGAAATCGATCGAAGGTTCAGACAAACCAGGTCAAAGATTGATTTCCGTACCAAATAACAAGCCTAATGATAGTCAGCAATCTGAGATCAGACTCAAGTCAATAAGGTGGGGGAAAAATAGAAAGCACAGGTACTAACCTGGAACCGATGGAGAAGAGAGAGGGAGAAGAAGAACAAGATAAGACAAGAAGGTTAAGAAAAGAAGCCAGTCACACATGCATGCACAGTAGCACAACACACAAACTCAAAATTTCATTCCAAAAATCCATAAATTCATGTCGGATTCCAAATTTATAAAGACCAAATAAACTAACTTTAGGATTCCTAAACCAAATAAACAAGTATCCCTTCAAGTTACCTAAAGAAAAACAAACATAAAACTAACCAAATACTTGCTAAAGAAGACTCCAAACAACATAACCTACTGACTAACAACAAGAAATTAAATACTTTACTAAAAAAGACTCCAACTTGGCTACATAACAACACATGGGACCAACACAATCTTATCCATGTACTTGATCCTGTATTGAGAACTAAAACCCCAAAAGAGGCAATTATATCAATAAAAACCCAAAAATAAAATTCCGAACGCACATAAAACCCATCCAAGGGTCGAAGTAAAGTCTTTTGGGGCCCAACGGTAACAATCTGAATTGCATCAATTTGCCACGTCAGAAATTAGCCTTTGAGCACTATTTTATTGAATCTTTTCTGAACAACCAGGAAAAAATTGGGACCTTAGAAGAAGAGGGGGTGAAAGGTCCTTAGTTACCTTGGTTTCTGATCAAGCTGATTTTCTGTCCAAGTGGTCCCGGACAAGAGTGCCACTGATTGAAAAGCTCAAACTAAAAAGTAAAAACAGTTTGCACTCTAATAGATAATTCATATTGTAATAGTCCCATCAGGTAACCTTAACCCCAACCTTTTTTAGCTTATAGGATTCCTCCAGATTGACAGATAAATTATAGAACTTAAAAGGGAAGGAATTTAGTTGTTAGATGGTTAAAATTATCTCATTGAGGGCTTTTTTTTTATTTTTTTTTGGGTGTAACAGAGAATCAAAATGGTTCTACTGATTACACAGCTCAGAGTGAAAAGTGAAAGATTACCTTTAGCATACAGTAAGCAACCTGCCAAACTTAATCTATATTCAAATAGTCAACAACTTCTATGGTATTAAAAATTGTAGGGACCACAGCATTCCGTAATGGATAGTATATCTCTGATTACTAATAGTTTTTAAGACGTCCTAGATATAGAGTGGATTATAAACTTTTAGAATATACCACACACAACTTGATGCAGGAAATTTGACAAAACCTGCAGGTGATGGATCAAAACAGAGAGAACCTAAGGTTAAGAGCAGTGTACTGGTCTGCAGAACAGAAGAATCAAAATAGGTTTCTGTTCAGCTGGACCAAGAGGTGTAATGGAAAAGACAGATCACGATGATGATGAGTGGAGTGAAGAAAAAGATAAACAAATAGAGGTTCGAGACAAAGACTGAAAAATCTATTCCAAGAAAGAATGGACAGAGTACACGGGGAATACATTACAACAACAATAGTCCAAACAAGAGGCTGATGCCTAGAAAAAAATCTCCCCCCCCCCCCCAAAAAAAAAAGACTAACCAATTGGGTACGGACCCAAGCAAAAATGTACAACACATCCCTCCCTCCTTAGCCAGCTGATCTGCTAAAGTATTAGCAGACCTTATCTTCCAAGAGAATGTAAACTCCCCACTGATGCAGATGCCAAGCTGTTTCGCAAGAAATATATCAAAGGCACGCTTAAGAAAAGGGCTGGTTCACTTAGCCAATTGGTGAACCAACCCACTGGACCATAGGGCCAACCAACCTTGTGTTAGGCCAGCCCAATAGTGCTGGGAGTTGCTGGATCTCCCAAACCCAGATCGTGGGGACAATTTTTCATTGTTTTTAATATCTTTAAGCTGAACCGATGGAGACAACTTAAAAGGTGGGGACCACAAGCAATGAATTTCGGCTGCACCTCTTAAGCCATCCAAAGTGGGGCCCACATGATTCGGTTGAAGAGATTCAAAGACTTTAGATTTAGTCAAGTATTTATTAGCTACTAATTTTGTTAGTTTCTATTTTTATGTTACCAGATTTAGTATCTATTTTCCAGTCAAGCTTAGTTTCTATTTCTTTTGTACCTTGAGGTGCAAGTATAAGCCCTCTATATATTATAAAGGCTTTAAGGAGCCTCCCCACGATTTTTAGTAGATGAATGAAATTGCTTTTGAGCACAGAAATTCTCCTTGTCAAGTTGAATGACAATGAAGGGCTGAAGGAACCTGGCTGAGAGAGCCTAACCCACCTATCTCCTACTTTCTATTTTCCTCTCTTCTCTATCTTCTCTTCCTTCATCGATCTCTTTGTGCTGCTGTGTTACTGTGGCTACTACAACCATTGTGAAGACCATCCGAAGGCTGCTGCTGCTGTTCCCCAGTGCCCAAAGTATTGTTTCTGTTGCTGTTGCTGTTGCTGTTGCTGTTGTGACCAATCGAGTGCAGGCTACTGCTGAACCTGCAAGTTGATCTGTTGCTGCAACTTCTGAAACCCATAACTCTACAACCCCCCATCAGAACCTGCTGGGTTTTGGAGCATAACATCATTACCATCAACCCCTCCATTCGATCCCAATTTTGGCCCATTCTGTTGGCTAGATTGTTCCATAGCCCAAAACCTTCTATTTTCATTCCATCATCATAAATTCACACCGGTCCATCAGAACCTCACCAAACTTGCAGCAAAGCCTTCCCTCAATGGGCCCTACACTCGATCCAAACTTGAGCCGCAACTGGTGGCTGGTTTGGCCTTCTAATTTGGTGTCGCTGCCATATCTTCCAACTCAACCATCAGAATCAATTGAAATTTTCAGCAGTGCTTCTCCACCATACAAGCACCAATCAATCCAAGTTTGGTTACATTCTCACAGCTGGTTTGGTTGAAACCCTAACCTTCTAATTCTGTCCTTTGTTACTATTCTGGTTTTGAGGGCTATTTGGGACTAGTATTCTAGTCTTACATTACCCAACAGTATACACAGCTCTAACTCTAGCTATCCTAATGGGAGATAAATAGCACCACTGTCCTCCACATAGAGTCTGCAACCATCAGATCACCAATTGTGAATCCCCTTCCACCAACACATTCAACCACCTCATAAGAGACCTCCAAACCTTTAATAATGGGTATTAACCCAGCTATGATTGAGTGCTTCTGTTCTAACAGGCCCTCAGAAATCCAACAAAGTCAACCCCTCATGATCTCTGAAAAGTGCTCAAATACCCATGGCCTGAATTGCCAATAGAAATCTCCTCTATGTTCAGCTTGATTACATTCATAAATAAGGGGATCCATGAGTGCTGAATCTGATTGTGCATGACCGCAGATTGCAGAAAAAATTACAAAGCCCCAGTGCCACATAAAATAATGCATTGAGATCCCCTCACAAATCTCCAGGATATAAGCCAATCTCGCAGTCCACTCCATGATGACCTGAATAACCTCTTGAGTAGATCTCTGCGGACCTCGAAACATCCTATGATTCTGTTCTTCATGAAATCGAAACAGTGGACAGAATGATAAACCTCCACATGAACTTTCCACTTGTACCAACGAGAATTGACTGCCAAAACTCCATGAGGTATTGGACTCCTTGTAGAGGTCTCCAATTTATAGAACAAACAAGGAGACAAAATGGGCCCAAATAGCTCTAGCGAAATCACGAAGGATGAAAAAATGACAAAAAGATTCCTCATTCAACACTCAACAGGCAGAAAAAGACATACAAGGGGAAAAACAAAGTTCCTTTTGACCCATCTCTGTAATCTATCACAAGAAAGGTTCAAATCTCGAATTTGAGGCCGGTTTCTGTCAGCCCCAAAACCAAGATATGGTCGAAACCTGGTATTTTTTCAGGCCAACTCGAAACCTTGGTTTTGAAACCCAAAAAGTAGTTTTTTGCCCTGATTTTTCTCTGTTGCTTATTTTTTGACATTTTAAACCGAATCCATGAATTAGTTTCACAAAAAGCACACTCAAAATGGTACTTATGGTTTTGACCCAAGTTTGCTAGTGTATAGTGTATATTGTTCTTGGAAATGATATCGAACCAGGTTTGGCACTTGTTTATGTTAATTGTCAAATCTCAAATGTTTTTATATTTGTTATTTCATTTACTTAAGATAAAAAGGGTGAACCCAGTGCACGAGGCTCCTGCCACTGTGGGGTTTGAGGAGGGTCATAATGTACGCAACCTTACCCCGCTTCGTAGAGAAGTTGTTTCCAGAGACTCGAACCCGTGACCACTTGGTCACAATGGAGCAACCTTACGGTTGCACCAAGGTCCACCCTCTATTTCATTTACTTAAGATATTATTCATAAATAAGCAAATATCCCCTATTTGAATCCAATAAAAATAGTTAAAAAATCAAATTCCAAAAGGATAAAAAGTCAACCCCACTGTTCAAGAACAAAAACTGAACTTTTGGTTGTAAGGGAGATTTTCAACTTTCAAATGCTAGGGTTTTTCTCAAATCTAAAAATTTCATAAATCTTATTGTGATAGAACATCACTAAAATCCAAAAGAATGGCAAAATAATCTTTTGTATTGGTATCTAAAAAATTCTTCTCATTCAAGGCAATTTTAAACAGCATTCACACACACACTAAATAAGGTTTAACCGGAACATAACTTCTTCAATATAAATCAGATTTAAGCAATCTTGGATTTTTGGGGTAGAGCCCAATACCTAATAAATCAGAAAAAGAAAATCCATTCCCTCATTCTCTTTCATAGGCACCTTACTTTCTTTATCAGCTATCTTGTAATCTCTTATAAAAATAAAGGGACCTCTGTCATTATTGACAAGTCAAATCATTCCCTCAGTCTCTAATTCTCAACTTATGCTTTTCATTTTGCTATCTAATGTAAATTTTCTGTTTCCATGCAAAACCCAACAACATTTCTGTATTGCTAATTATACCCTATACACTTTGTATATTTCCTCTGGGTGAATAAAGTACTTCTACAGAGAGAGAAATAGAACGAGCACAAGACCATATGTATCAATATCAAGAAGTTACACAATAAGAACAACCAGAATTGATAGATGAAGATGCTTTCAAGTTTGAAAAAAAAAAAATCTGTGTACAAAAGTGAAAATAAACCAAAACATTTAATAAATAATAACTATAAACGAAGCCCAGTAAAAAAATAAAAAACTACAAACTAAAATATACGTACCTCTGGACATAGCAGGTGATTATATTTCCCGGGAATAAAATCATCGCAGTCAATTCCTTCCTTTTTCAATTTCTCCTTCAAGAGCTTCATCTGAACTGAATCAACTGTCTCTTCTTCTACACGCCCCACATCTTCAACTACAAAGCAAAAAAGAATAAAAACCATACCTAAGATAGATAACAGAAAAGTATAAGAAGAAAAAGACCCACCTGGTCTAGGGACCCTGGAGTGAGGTATATTGCAAAACCTAGAATTTTTCATAAGAAAATGGGGAGAGATAGAGATGGGTTTCGGTGGGCAATGAGTGAAGAGAAGTCGACATGAGTGGAAATGGTGAGAGGGTGACGAAGACAATATGGGTATCGCACAAGGTGTGCATTTGAGTAGGTGCTTGGAGCCCATGAGTATGTTGAAGTAGAGGAGTTTGTGAAGAGAGCGGTGTGGACGAAGCAGCATTTCTTAGAAAGCTCTGTTGAGTTCCAAGCTTCAACAAGCAACCATGGCCAAGAGAAAAGCATAGAGACTCTAAAAGGATATTTTTGGTTTAAAATAGCAGAGAAAATGTATGGACAGATGATGTTAGGGTTGTTTCGCTCACTGCATTTTCCCTCCTAAACCTTCTCTTCTCTCTCGGGAATCTGGAGAAACGATTCCTGGTTTTAATCCCGGTCGGATCAATCGGTTCAACCATTGATTTGACCAGGTGTGATGTCAAACAAACACTTCGGCCGGCAAAATAGAGTTTTGAGCGCCTAAAATAGCATATCATTAAGATGAGCCAAATCACAAATTTCAATGAAATCATGTTTATTTGAAGTTATATTTGATACAAGGATAAATTACATATCACCCCTTAGTTTTCAAACGAAAGTCAAATCTCCCCCTGATTTTTTAAAATTCTCAAATCACCTCTTATATTAGACCCTAATATGACAAATTAGTCTGTACCATTGGTTTTATGTTATTAAGTGATGATGTCAGTCAAGTAAATAAATTTAAATCCCTAAATTTTGGTTGAAGATGAAAGAAGGGTAGTATTGTAAATTTAATTATAATATTTTAATACAAGGGTAAACTAGTTCTTTCACACCAATAACTAATAGCAGACTAACATTATTATTATAGAGGAGGATGGATGAGTATTTTTTAAATCAAGGGATGATTTGAGTTTTGTTTGAAAACCAGAGGGTGACATATAATTTACCTTTAATTTATATTGTTGGTGTTTCAAACCGCAGGTGGTGAAGAACCCTAGTTAAGAAGCAAAGCTCCACTATGGTTCAACGAAGCTGCCGATACTAAAATAAGGGCTAGTCGAGACCTGAGATTTCATCTTCTATGCAAAATCTGCAACTTCTCTTACTTATTCCCATTTTCTTTTTCTTCCTTAGCGTTAGCAATTTGCCTTGGAAAACCCTTTTTCTGTAACTCAAGGTAATGGCTGATATCATCTTAAAAATCTGCAATTTTTTTTACTCTTCTTCCCATCTTCTTCTTCGTTTTTTATTTGGAGGCAATGGATTTAAGAATTTGGTTCTTTAATTGAAGGTGTGAAGAACCCTAGCTGAGAAGTGAGTATCCACTGTGGTTCAATGAAGCTGCCTGTACTCGAATTATGGGTAGGTGAGACTTGCAATTTCATCTTCTGTGCAAAATCTGCGACTTCTCTTACTTATTCCCGTCTTCTTCTTCTTCCCTAACGACAGTGATTTACCTTTGTGAATCATTATTCTACAACTCAAGGTAATGGCTGAGTTGATCTTCAAAATCTGCAGTTTTTTTTACTCCTCTTCCCATATTCTTCTTCGTTTTCTATTTGGAGACAATGGATTTAAGAAATTGGTTCTTTAATCGAAGGTGTGAAGAACCCTGACTGATAAGGGATTTGCTAAAAAGAACTTTTCTTTCGCAACTTAAGGTCACAGAATCATGGTAACCAAACAGTTCTCAGGATGATTCAAGTCACAAAATCAAGGTAACCAAACAGTTAATTTGGCATGGTAACGAAACCATTGATAGTCTTTCCATTGAACCACCACTATAATCGACACATGCACCAACAAATTTATGTAACCAAACAAGACCAAAAGGCCTCTGTTGACCATAGTCATGCCACCTCATACGATTTTCTCGCTACTCCCAAATCTGCTCTAATATGAGCGATTTTTACTTTGTTCTTCCTATTTTTGCAATCCATCCATCTCAACATCCTTATCTCTGCTATACTACGTATATCTATATGATGCTTCTAAACTACCCAACATTTTTCACCATACTCCAAGCTGGAACAGAACAAATAAAATTAATTTGTTTCCATCTCTTGTAGTTGTTGCCATCAAAATGGTCTATATATTGTCAAAATCATAAATGACCCTTAAGTTGGCCATAGAAGGAGTTGTGGATGCAACAGTAGGACACAAGAGTAGCAGTTGTAGGGATTTAAGCCATAGTCTTATAAATTCAAATGAATATTCAATGAATAATTTGCAGGCTATGAAAATATAAGACTTATCTAACCAAGAACTTGAATATGATTTGAAGCTTGAACTTGAGTCGATAGTTGTATCCAATGACAGAACAACAAAGGAGAAAGTCAATACTTGTATCAAATGACAGAATAGCAAAGGAGAGTCTCTTGATAATGTCTAAACAGAATCCGATTGCAATAAGTGTGGGTAGAGTCATACTAATGGATACTCTCCTTAAGGTCTGAAATGTCCCCTTATTTTAATACAACCTAGTGTGTTGGGGTTTTACCTTTAAGATAAAACAACTTCCATAATCAAAATATTGTTTTTCACACAACCTTTGATCAATAGAGAGTGTGAAAACTATGTCCAATAATTGAAATAAAACAAAATAATATGGAAATATTGAGAATACAAGAGGCAAAGCAAAGAGTATGTGGAGGGGTATGTAAAGGTGTATATGTGCATGTGTGAAAAGCACCCCGAACCCAACCCCAACATCCTAGAAAATCTAAAATTTGAAACCTTTTTTTTTTCTATAGAAAAATTTTGAAACTTACAACAATATTTTTATATATTTAAAATACAATACTAATTAACATTTTGTCTTGTTCATGTATGCTTGTATATTATTATTATTATTATTATTTTGTTTGTATGTATCCATATGTTCTCTCAAACCTAAATAAATTTTTTTTTTTTCATTTTCTTTTTTTGTTGGTATACACTCTTTAAAATTATTGATTAATCATAAAATAGAGCACTATTTGGTATTCTTTCATTTATCATTCTTTTTCTTACTAGTTAATCATTAGCACATCTAAAAAGCCAAAGGGTTAGGAAAACAAAGAGAGATATGGAAAATTTAGGTTAGTCTAATTAATGGTGCCATGGTAGAAAGTGAACCAAGAGGAATTTTTTTTCTGTCCTGTTCCCTGCCGGTAAAGTGGTCCAGTTCTAGTCATAGGGAGGTGGAAATAACATTTTAACTTCCCTCGGGCAGTGTGTTCAGGCAAGGGGTTAGATTGTCATTCCCGACCTTTATGAGTGGAACAAGACCACTGTATCGGGCAAGGAACAAGAGATGATAATGATCCGGACCAAGAGACAACATGCAATTCAAGTCTCAATGTATGTTGTTAGTATCGAAGGGTAATATCGTTATATAGACATACAAATGTCCCTTTTTTTCATGAACTATTTATACTATGATTCTTTCTCTCAATCCTAATTACCAAACTTGTGGTTATCATACATAGTCTCTATGGCTTGATGTTGTTTGTGCCACAGCACAGGTTGTGCTCGGATGCACGGGGGTGGTATTTCTATCATTTAGGGGGATACCACCCCATATATTTGGGCACAGCCTGCGGCTTGCACATAGAACATATTCCCATCTTTTTTTATTGTCCTCTAGATCGTGTAATTTAGTCTTGTTGTTCAATTCAGTTAAGTCCCATAATTTTATCTCATATTGTGATACTTGTATCAAAAAGATAAGTTGCTAGCTTGTAACTCTTTACCACCTCGAACTCCTTAGAAACAAAATTAAATTTTAGAATGGTGCTGTCATAGTGAAGCAAATCAACTAATTAAGACAGTTTGTTAATTTGCTTAGTTCATTTCCCTCACCTTCCCTACTTGTAGAGTTCTAGCAAAGTAAGCATAAGATGTAGAGCATGATAGGGGCATTAACATGGATAAGATTTTTTATTTCAAGGGTGTAGGACGGTAATTTAGCATGTTTCTATGTCTGGGCTAGGGGTGTCAATTCCAAACCCGCACCGATAGGACCGACCTATCCCGACCAATCAAAACTCAAAATCAACAAGACCGAATAATAAACGTGCTGGGCTTGAGACCGACCGATTATTATTCGGTCGTTCCCAGTCCAAAGAATGAGCCCGACCGAATAATGTACAATAATATATATATTATATACAACATGTATTAATATATTAAATTTTAAACCGATCTCTGTCCGGGAGTGTGGCCTATGCCAGCATTCCCATGAGTCTATCTCTTTCCTCCCCATGTGAAAAGACACCTCTGCCCCCTTGTTTTTTTTTTTTGTTTTTTGGAGACAGGATGGGTATCCGACCCCTCCTTTAGGCCGACTAAATCCCCCCTGGGCTCGTACATGACCCTCACGCCATGCACAGGAGTTTCTAGACCCTAGTGAGCCTCAGGCGGGTGGCCCCAAGAAATTATGCAGCGGTGAAGGTTTGATCACGAGACCTCGCTTCCTGAGAGAGATAGACACATGGGAGTACTGGCATAGGCCACACTCCCGGACAGCACGTGATCACGTCATTCACTCCATTTTTTAATTAAAAATTTCCCCACTACAGCAGCCTGTCTTCAACTTCAACATCGTAGATTGGAATCCTCATTCCATTTGTCTCTCAACGATTCTCTCTCTTCTGTGTTTTCTTTGCTTTTTCTATTCCTTGCTCCCTTCTCTTCTTCAACAATCGCCGCTGCAGATGTTGAGTTCCAATGACCAAGCCCTCGAGCGGGCTTTCACAGACGTGTAAATCGTTTGGATTGGTTCAGCCTTACTATTTTTTGTGTTCTCTGATATTGGATCGTTTTTTGCTCTATTTTCTTTAGACATGTCTTTCTGTTCTCAAATTGATCACTTGAATCCATATGTTTATTTCTTCGATTTTCAGGAGAGGTGGGTCTGTTGTTTGAGTTCAGATCATTTATTAATTGTTGTTTGTTGTATGGTTAGATCTATTTCTGATTTTTTTCTGTTTGATTTGCTCATATCATTAGTAATCGTGAGACTCTGAGATAAAGAGGCTTTGGCTTTGTGATTTTCCGTGATGAACAATCGATAAGGAAATGCTATTGAAGAGACTGATTATGGCCCGGTAATCGACCGACCGAACCTTGCCGTGTTAATGCCTCTCTCAAGGCCCGATCACGTAAACGGTCGAGAACGGTGCTATATTTTAAATTGGTGGTGTCCGATAAAGTCCGACCGAAACTGACCGTCACCAACCGGTTGACATCCCTAAATTCTGGGCACAGGATACAAGCGACCAGGCAGCGTTATATTTAAACCCTACCCCCGAGATTAAAAAAAAAAAAAAAAAAAAAAAAAAAAAAACTCAAATTAAAAGTTGCAGATTGTGTTTGAGTCGGTTAACCCGAACCTAAAATCCAATCCACTGCACCGACCTCAGTTCTTCGACTTCCGTCTCGCTATAGAGTCTTCGATTTCTATTTAAAGGCTCCTTCTCCAGTTCTCTTTCTACCCGCCACAATTATCCTTTCCTTATTTTTTCCAGAAATCCCTAAAACCCTACCAGAACTCTTCAGTCATGGCGATCATATCCGACATCGAAGAAGACCAAGAATCGCAAAACCCTTCAACCTCTTCTTCCCCTTCAGATTCAACTCCAGGTCCCTACGATGAAGTCCTGAAACCGATCCTCGATAAACTAGGCACTCTTGGTCTAGTGGAGACAGTGATGGACTTCGTTCGTCGGAAATCGGATCTGTTCAAGGACGAATCTGTAGAGAAGAAGATTTCAGCCATTCTTTCTTCTTTGAAAGAGAAGGATACGGAGGAGAGGAAGAAGAGGGCAGAGGCGAGTGTATTGAAGGATGCTGGAAAGGCGGAGAAGCGTTTGAAAGAGGTGGAAAAGAAAGCCAACTCTAAAGAGAAAGAACCAGTACAGGAGTTGAAGGCCGAGACCAAAGCTGAGGAGAACGGAAAGCGAGGTAATTCAAAAAAATTGTAGTTTCCTTTTATGTAAAACTTTATATTTTTTTCTTTCTCTTATAATATAATGAATTTGTGGTTGTAAAACCCTAACCTGGTCGTTTCTCTTTAATGGCTTGCCTTGTATTTCTGAGTAATTAATTAATCTTGATCTAGTGGCACAGGGGTTGACTCCTGAAACTGAGTTCAGTGCGTTTTCCGTTTTGCGTTGTGCAGAATGTTCATTAAGCAGTTATCTTTGAGCTTTTGGCACAAGGATTGACTCTGCTATTTAGTTCGCTTAGTTCTCTTAGCAGCATTGTACAGAATGTTGATTGAGTAGTTTATCTGCAATCTTTTGCATAATTGTGCTTTGTTGTTTACTTATTGCGACTGTGTGTCCGTTTTTTTTTTTTTGTTTTTTTTTTCGTATGACGTTGGAAGTAACTACTTTGTTATTAAAAGAGGGAACTTTAGCTGCAATTCATTAGTTTGATATAGGGTTTCACCTCTGTGAACAACTGAATTACATCAGATTATCTTTACCAAAAAAAATAAATTACATCATATTATTCTGTTTATGTAAGTGCATTATCTCTGTTTGTTTGTATGTTGCAGGTACATTATTTTTTTATTGATTATTTATTTAATGCAAATTCTTTTAGAACTGCCCTAGAACTTTTTTTTTTGGTGGGGGGGGGTTGGTGTTGGAAATACTTCTTCCCTGCAGTTTTTATGAAGCATTCAGGTCAGATTTATAGAAAGGAGACTTATGTCCCATTCTAGGATTACTCTTTGTTTATTAGTCATTGGGTTCAAATACCTTAGAAAGTTCTACCAGGATTGTAGGACAATGGAATCTTGAGCTCTCTGCTGGGTTGCCAAGAGTAAACTGACACAAGATCATATTTCACAATCCAATCATTACACAAACTATTTATTGGCTGTAATAAAATGTTACAAGAACTAGGGTAAAGCTGACTTACATAAGTAGGTAATCAACTATTCCTCTCTAACACAAACTTGTAAACATCGTTGTCAAGGCAGTTTATTTTTGGACCGGTGCCTTGGTCACCTAGGTGGCGGCAAGAGGCCAAGGCGTGTCGCTTAGTTTTTTTGACCTCTTGATTTCCTGGGTTGCCTAGATGCTGTGACAACTATGCTGGTAAAACAGTACGACTTTGTTCTGTTTGAACTCTCTGAAGGCTCAATGAGGCCCGAGAAATGGAATGTTAGTGTCAATCTGAGGAGTAAAATCCCCAATGGGACAGTTGTAGGAAATAAGAATTCTGAGAGAAAGGAAAAACAACTTTATTGTGCTCTTCCTTGGACGAGTTATACTAATGTATATGCATTTTGGATACACAGTAGACTATTTAACTCTATTGGCTATTTCCTGCATAGTTGTCACGCTGTCTAGGCGACCCAAGGCGCTGGAGGGGGCCTAGATGCTAGGCGATACCAATAAGGCAATCAAGGTGCCCCCCTCAGCTTCTAGGTGCCTTGACAACTATTTTTTCCTACTTGATGTTAGTTTTTGTAAGTGATTTGAAATGCCTAAACTTAAATCGTTTGCCAAGGTTTAAAAAATAGAACTGGATTCACATTGGAATCAGCCCACCCTGATTCCAAATATGCCCGATTCTCAAACCGTTATTGGAATCTGCCATGAATGCGTTTAAATCTTCATTTTGGCCTCTTTTTTTGGTTCTTTTAGTCAATAGAATAGCAGAAAATCAATTAAACTTACCTCTTGTAGTTTGATGTACAAGGACTTTGAATAAAAACTCCAAAAATTAAAGACCTGTGGTAATTTTTGCTTCTTCTACTTGATTCCATTTTATAGGGTTCGACTGATTCCGGCTTATTCTGATCTGATCGGAAGCGATGGAGGTTGATCCTGTGCCTGATTTTGGGTTTTTAAACCTTGATTGTAGGTTGAAGGAAGCCATTAGCTTAGAATCATATGGAGCTTAGCATAGTTGTCAAAAGCATCGCCAAAGCGGGTGCCTTGTTGCTGTTGCCCTGCATCCAGGCCCCCCTAACGTCTTGGGTTGCCTAAACGTCGTGAC
Organism: Telopea speciosissima; assembly: GCF_018873765.1. Lineage (NCBI taxonomy): Eukaryota > Viridiplantae > Streptophyta > Magnoliopsida > Proteales > Proteaceae > Telopea > Telopea speciosissima. The sequence continues at coordinate 79,030,496 of NC_057917.1, forward strand.
TACTATGAAACTTGGTTTAGATTTTTTTTGGAGATATCTGTTTCTTGCAGCAATTATAGTTCAAGTGAAAACATAAAAATGCGAACTTAACATAACTACTGTAAGTAGCAAGGTTTAAAAACCGGAATCAAGAGCATGATCAGTCAACATCAATTCTGATTCGGATCGGATTGGAATGGGTTGAAATTGGTCAAACCCTAGAAAATGGAATCACAAAGAAGAAGCAAAGATTTCCATAGATCTTTAGATTTTTGGAGTTTCTGATTCAAAAGTCTTGTAGATCTAATTATAAAAGGTAAGTTCCGTTGATTTTCTGCTATTTACTTACTAGAAGGAGGGAAGAGAGCCAAAAAATGAAGATCTAAGTGCATTCATGGCTGATTCTGTCAAAATCTTTGAGAATAGTTCTTAATCAGAATTGGGGTTGATGAATTCTGATTCGATTGGCTGATTCTCACTGATTTCGATCCGATTTTTTAAATCTTGCCTATAACTCCAGCCCCATTGAATACATAGGGTCATTGTTGGTTGTTGTCGTTGAACCCCGTGTAATTTTTCCCCCCGCTTTGTGTTTGTGGTGTTTACCATGTATATTTGGCTGTATTGTTTTTGGACTCGGTTTGTTATGTAAAAAATTACTATAATTAGTGCAAGTGTTACAGTGTATCAGAAACTTCCAACTCATTACTATGCTTCATTGTCAAGGAAATGTTTGCCGTTTATGCTCATCAATTTAGGTTAAACAGTCCATTAGAGGATTGTAGCTGTCTACGTTCTTCGCCACTGTGCTCCTTTGTTTTAAAAGTAGCAATTAATGTTTCACATTCCTTTATCTGGTATTATTAGGATGATCACTGCATCTCATATCTTTGTTCTTGTGAACAATGAGCAGAACCAAACAAGGGAAATGGCATGGATTTCGAGAATTATTCCTGGACACAAACCTTACAAGAGGTCACAGTCACTGTTCCAGTTCCTCCTGGAACCAAATCAAGATTTGTTTCTTGTGAGATAAAGAAGAACCACCTGAAGGTTGGACTTAAGGGCCAACCTCCCATAATTGAGGTAAGTTTGTAGCATGTTTTTGTTGTGCTAATCAGACCAACTATTTTCTGTAAAATATGGAATATATTTTTTGTTGCATATTTTTTTTTTGGGTATTTTGTCCTTCTCTGACATGAATAGCCAAATAATTACAGGGAGACCTTTACCAATCTGTTAAGGTTGACGACTGTTTTTGGAGTATAGGTATGTTACCATTACAAATCTGTATTCTTGTTTGGACTAGTGGAGTATCAAGTATTTGTAGCTCTTCATCAATAATATGCTTCTAAAGCTATTTGCGTTGAAATGGTCATTGAGTCTATGCAAGTAATAACTTTTGAGCATCTGTTGCATACTACATGTATGCTGTCTTTGACACACGAAATTTCTTGGACATCCTTTGGAAACGATGCCAGTATTGTTACGAACGAAGTCATCTCTTCTGTTCATGATCTGTTAGAAGCAAACTAATCACCATTTATATTTCCCACAGAGGATTCAAAGTCTATTTCTGTCCTTTTGACAAAGCAAAAGCAGATGGATTGGTGGAAGTGTTTGGTGAAAGGCGAACCTGAAATTGATACTCAGAAAGTGGAGCCTGAGAACAGCAAGCTATCTGACCTGGACCCTGAGACTCGACAAACCGTGGAAAAGATGATGGTAATATCCTAATACTCTTTTTTTTTGGTGTGTTGTTTTTTTATATGGTAATTCTCTCTTATATGTTTTTGATGGTAATATCCTTAAAACTCTTTTGTTTTTCTTTGGTGTGTTGGTTTTTTTTATATGGTAATTCTCTCTTATATGTTTTTGGATGAGGCTATGGAAATTTTGGATACCCCCAGTACAGATTGACAACGTATAACCGTACTCCAAATCCATTAGTACAGTTTAGTTTAGAACTTTAGTGTCGCATGCTGGCCTTAATTTCTTGGGCTTTAGTTATTTTAGATGACACATGCAGTTGATTCAACTTTTTGTATTCTCTCTCTGGGATCTGGTACCTATTTTATTTGCTTACATGCTTTGCCCTGTCTTGCAGTTCGATCAACGACAGAAATCCATGGGTCTTCCTTCAAGCGATGAGATGCAGAAGCAAGAGATTCTCAAGAAATTCATGTCTGAGGTAAAAAGACACACACAAGGATTTTCATTCCATTTCCAGGGTATAATGCTGAGATTTAATTACCTATGCTCTTTGTGCTCTTTGTTGATGCAGCATCCAGAGATGGACTTCTCAGGGGCCAAGATAGCATAGACGTTTTTTTTTTCGGTTTGCCAAGATAGCATAGACTTGCTTCTGTTGATACTTATTTTTTCGGTCACAAGGACTTCATCTCTTCTTATGTTACTTACTGCCCTTTTGGGAGAAGTTGCATGTTGGCTGATTTTTTGTTCAGTTGTTTAAAGCAGTACGTGAGGGCTTTTTATTTTCCTTTCTGCTAGTGCAAGTTGGGTTTGATTTTATGGCATTTACTTTAGGAAGAAGGTTAATATTTAATTTCCGACCCCGTGATGCCTTGACTGGGCATGAGGCATGAAGGAAATACTTGGCCCCCATGATCAGTCACCATAATGAAGAGGCCGGGATCAAGTAAATCTCAGGCCTCCTTGGCCAAAAGAGCCTAGTTCATTGGAGCACGTAACTTAAATTTAACCCAACACTCTTTTTGGTTGAGATATAATTTCCCAGCTCACAATTGGTACCAATATACTCTCCATTTGACCATAAGAATCTTTAATCAATTGAGTCTAATTCTGTATGAACAGAAGATGGATGTCTATTGCAAGGCATATAATATAAGAGTGGAGAGGATGGGAATATGCTTCTCACCCGAATTCAAGAATTTGGACATCCAACTCTAAAGTTCTGAATCGACTCTTTGGATTAGAGACGAGTAGTGAGCTTTTTTGAGTTTGCCACTCACATGGGGAATTCCCAAATACAAGTTTAGACCATTTTTTGGGTAATGGCAGATTTGAAGTGGGTATGATGTGAGACCTTTCTGTGATGTCTCACTTGACAGATGAATTCACATTGGGCTCTAGTTCTGGAAATATTGATACACTGCTCCGAAAACATGCAAGAAGTGGTTTTAAGATATCTATGAATGTGGTCTTCAGAACTAGTAGCATGCTCAAAGAGAGTGAGACCATCTTCAAATGCCATGTTGTTTATACTCTCACCCCATTGCTTAGATAATTTAATGTCATTAATTCTCTTTGATAATACTTCGACACACAGTACAAAAAATAAGGTGAGGGGAAACGCTATGGCGTAAACCAATGCTGGGAAAGATGAAATAAGGGGAGAGCCATTCAGAAGGCCTGATAGTTGTGGACACAAAATATAACTATAATTGACTAGAGTTTGACCCAGGCAAACCCATTCTTAAGTCATAAAGTTTATTCATGTCATGTTTAATTGATATGAAACCGAGTCCCATTCTCTGTTTGATTCTATGAAGAAGGTACTGACATAAAAGAACATTATTTTGGATATGCCATCGGAGAGTAAAGTGATATAGGTTTGGTTTCAAACTCCAAAGGTACTAGCATAAAAAAAATTTTGAATAGTGGAAATAATATCAAGGCTAACTATATGCCATACCGTTTGGAAAAAAAATCCCTGAATACCCATATCTGATTCCGGTGATTTGGAAGAAGGCATGCTTATATCAATGATGATAATCTTCAGTGGTAAGATGGCTCATGAGATGGTCATTGACATTATTAATTCGTGACTCTTCACCTAATATGGGTTTTTTGGTGAAGCTTTCCCTAATATGATTAAAGAAAAGCATCATTCCTGTTATGAACATTAAGGCTGTGTTTGGTATGCATTCTTCGTCAATTTCGCATTCTTGGAATATAAAAACAATTATTTTTATCATTCTAGAATACAAAATCGACCTAGAATGCACACGAAACGCAGCTTTAGGTTGGGATTGGTATGCATGCTTTGAATGCATTCTGAGTCGATAAAAACAACTATTTTTATCATTCGAGAATGCAAAATTAGCAAAGAATGCACACCAAACACAACCACAAGTATGTATTTATACTCTGAAATGAGAGTTTATTGCAACAACCACAGGTATTCTATTAGTAATATGAATACCAATGTGATCCATACTTCTTATATGATTACGAACTCTGTGTTCTAAGTGTGTGGGATTGATTATTTCTTTAAAATTCAAAGGAAAAATTTATGAAACAATTAAACAACCAATATTCACTGATTTATGGACCAGAGTATTGGGTACTAAGAAATCAAAATAAAATAAGAAATAAATAAATTAGTTAGAGCTAATTCAAGAGTAGCTCTATCACATGAAAGGTTACGAGAAATTGTTTGAAGTGGCATGAACACGTGCAACAGCAGCCTTTGAATGTCTTAATAAATATGGAAAGCTGATTTGATTTAGATTCAAAATCTAAAAGAGATGACGGGTTAAAATGTTAAATGGATCACATATATAAATTATGATTGGATCGGTTAACTCAAATCTACAATCCACTGCAATAACGGAACCATAGATTATCCCTTTTTTTCGTTGGGGGGGGGGGGGAGCGTAGGGGGCCATGCATACTGCAATTAATGAGAGCGCACACTGACATCTTGGGAGTGGGATTTCCACCTTTCATGGGGGTGGGCTGGTTATTCACTCTGCACTGTGCACGGACAAAATGACCGGTGCACCCTGGTCCTTTTTACCTTTCCAGGGGTGCACCAGTAATTTCACAAGCGGCTGTATCTGGCGCAGATACATGCCGCATTGCGTGACTGCCTTTATTTCTGTCCGACAAGATTTATTCAAATGATTAAGGTAAACCCGCGCTAATCCCGACTTATTCTCCAACCCGGAGATCTTCGAGATATTATTTAACTTTCTCCGATTTCTATATAATGGCTCTCCTCTTGCAGATCAAGCTGCCACTCCAGTGTTCTCTGTTTCCTTCTGGCCGAAATCCCAAAACCTTGCCGAAGAAAGTTGCCACTAATAACATAATCTCCAGACTTCTACTACTTTTCAGCCATGGCGATTAAACCGCAAAATTTTTCAACATGTACATTCCCTTCAGAATCCTCTGAAGGTCCATACGATGAAGTACTGAAATCGATCTTCAATCAACAAGGCCCCCTGGGTCTAATGGAGACAGTAATGGACTTCGTTCGTCGGAAATCGAATCTGTTCAAGGACGATTCAGTAGAGAAGAAAATTTCAACTATTGTTTCTTCTTTGAAAGAAAAGGATGCAGAGGAGATGAGGAAGAAACCGAAAGCTAAGGAGAGCCGAAACGTGCGAGGTGGTTTCCTGTATATCTCTCTTAAATTTTATAATGAATTTTGTTGCAGTTTAAACCCTGAATTTTGTTGCAGTTAAAACCCTAACCTACACGTAAGCTTTAATGGCCTGCCTTGTAATTCCTTCATAAGCTTTGATCTAGTTGCATAGGGATTAACTTTCTGCAACTGAGTTCACTGTGTTCTCTGCTTTGCATTGTGCATGTTGATTAGGAAGTTTATCTGCTGTCTTGTGAATATTTTTTGTATTTTTTTTGGGGGGTTAGTTTTTGTATAATTTTGGAAATAACGACTTTACTGTTTGAGGAAGGAACTTAGCTGCAATTTATTACCTTGATCTAGGGTTTCACCGCAGCGAAACAATTGAATTACAGCTTTTATCTCTAATGTTATGCTCCGTATTTTAAGTGCATGTATGCAAGTGTATTATCTCTGTTTTTATTTGTGGTATGTGTAAATTCTCTTTGCTGAGATTTAAATGCTATTTCTCTCGTATTAGAATAAAGTTGATTATGGATCGTTATTCAATAAAGTTACTTGGAAAAAACAGTGCTGTACATGCTGTAGTTAAATAGCATAAGATTGCTGTCTCTGCCCTATTATTTTCACTCCCAAGAAGTAAATTAATTGCCTTTCCCTGCCCCACAAGCATCCCCCCCTTTCGTTTTTTTTTGTGTGTGTGTGTGTGTGGGTGGGTGGGGGGGGGGTGTATACCTTTGCCTTCCAGTTTTTGTGAACACTCAGGGCATACTTAGAGAAGGAGACTTATGATGGGAATTATAGGATAACTAAGGAGGCTCATGATGGGAATTCTAAGATAACTCTTTGTTTATTCCGCATTTGGTTCAAATACACAGAGAAATTTTGAACTCTTTACTGGATTGCCAAGAGTAAACTGATGGAAGGGTTATGGTTCACAATCCACCCAGTGCATGGAAACTATTTCTTGGTTGAAATCAAATGTTACATGAACTAGGGTAAAGCTGAGTTCCATAAGTTAGATAATCAACGTTCCTCTCAAATGCAAACTGGTAAACCACCATCACTTTGTTTTGTTTTAGATCTCTGAAGGCTCAATGAGGCCTGAGAAATAAAATTTTAGTGTTAAACTGAGGAGTAAAGTCCCTATGAATGTGAGGGGATAGGCGTAGCAAGCAAGAGTGTTGAGAGAAAGGAATAACAACTTTATTGTGTTCTACTCTGGAAGAAATACACAAATCTATAGGCATTGCTGATCCACATATTAGATTATTGAACACTATTGGGCTATCTCCTGTCAGATGCTAGTTTTTATGAGTGATTTGATATGCCTGAAACTAAACTGTTTACCAAGGTTAAAAACTCGACCGAGTCAAATTGGAATTGGCCGACCTAGACAATCGGATCAAACACAAGACAATTCTCCTTGGAGAAGACAAATTGCAGTAGCCTCCTGGAAGAATAATTTTTCGAATTGTGAGGTAAGAAGTCCCCCACGAATTTCCTTTATTTATAAGGGTCATAAGAACCCCTAGCCGACTCTACATACAAGACACATCCTCCCACAAAACCGTGGAGAGGAGTGGACCTATTTGCCAACAAATTAAAAGTCATGTGACAACTTAAGTAGTCACATGACCACTTAAACAATTAAACTAAAATCTACTAATTTCACTTAAATTGAACCAGTGGTTCAACCAGCTTTGTGCCGGTTCAATTAATTACATCAAAATAAAACAAAATATAAAAATCTACTAACTACTAACAGCTCTAACACTATTTGGACTGCTTGGACTTCTTCTTCTTCTTTCGAATATAAGTCTACAGATCTGCATCACCAAGACATGATCTGAATCAATTAAAATGAATAAAAAATAATTATGTTTTAATTGGTTTAAAGAATTTTTTCCTCATTTTTAACTTTGATTCTAAACTACCCATATCTCATCCAAATTCCAAAGAATTACGATGAGACTCAATCCAGACGTCGCTGAGAGGATGGATGACCTCTTTAGCTATAAATTTGTCTCCCACACCCATGTTTTGAAGCATCTTTGGAGAGTGCAAGTGAGTTCTGTTTTGAGTGCAGTCTGCTATTATGGTTTGGAGCATAGACTTCTTGGTTGCCTAGGTGGGCAACTTGGACACCTTGATTGCCTTGCTTCCAGGCCCTCGCCAACGTCTTAGGTAGCCTAGACGCTGTGATAACTATGGTTTGGAACTCTGATCCTCTGAAATGTGTATGATCTCCATCCCAGGTTGCCATTTTTTTTTTTGCTTCTTTCGTGCATTGTTCTTTGTTCTATATGAAGTTCAGATTATTTTGTTTGCTATTTCATTTGTGATGTCTCATTAAGAGCAGGTGTATACTACCGCTGCCTTGATTAGGCAGTGGTGGAATGCACTAATCTGGGTTAGTGTTTGGTTTTAACTATTTTCTTTTTATTGTCTTCCCTGTTATGTCATTTCATGTCCTACACTTGACATATATATATGTATGCATTTCTTTCTTCTACAGTTTATGCATTTATTTTTGATTTTCAACTTAGGAATGGTATCCCATATGTTCATGTTATTTTTCATGTCTTTGTTCTGCATGATTTTTTTATTGTTATTAGCATGTTTTTGAGTTTATTTCGCCCTTTTTGCACACCTTGAATCAATGTTATGATTTTTTTAGGAATTATTAGTATCATTTTTGTATTTTTTATTTCTTGTATAGTGGTGTTTTTGTAAATAGAGAATTTTGTAATAGTTTTTAGATCCGATTTTAAGCTTCGAACATAAATCATGTAAGAATAAGTTAGTTTTCCACTAGAGGGTATGTTAGTAAAAAGGGCGTACCCAGTGCACGAGGCTCCCACCATTGCGGGGTCTGGGGGAGTTGGGATCAGCTACCCACATGGGGAGCAGTGGGGACAGATCCCAACCCTCCATGGGTTGTGGTATCCCCCTCTGAGGTGTGGGACCCACGTCCCATTCGCCCCATGGAGGGTTCAGATCTGTCCCCACCTTCCCCAAGTGGGGAGCAGATCCAGACTCGGTCTGGGGTGGGTCATAATGTACGCAGCCTTACCCCCTTGCGAAGGTTGGAGGGGTATGTTAGTTGTTTTATTTATTTTTTCTGTGTCTGATATTTTGATGACAGTGTATGCTACTCCTCTCATTTCGATTTATTTTTCTTATTTGTTGATTATTATTTTTTATTTAATAGCATAATTGTAATATTACATGTTTGTTTATTTTCTGACAAACAGTAACTTGGTTTTTTATTTTGATGACAGTGTATGCTACTTCTCTTAGGGTTTCTTTATTTTCTGACAAACAGTAACTTGGTTTTTTTTTTGGTTCGTCTCTTTAAATTTGTTATGGAGTATTTTAGGCTGACTAGGGTTATATGCTCTAACCTTTGTTTGCATGCGTATAGGGAACTAAGGGAAGTCTTGATCACTATTTTATTTGTTTCTTGTTTATTTATTTGATAAATTAGGGATTTATGCTTGATAACTAGGAATATTCATCATTTAATAAAAGAACCAAATAAATAAGAAGACTGGTTTAATTAGATGGATTTGGATGGCCTAACACCTTCCTCCGACCCGACCTGTTGGACCGTTTCAATTGGAGTTGATCTTTTTTAGTTGTGGATACTGGACTCTTATCCAGGTGGCAATTTCTTATTCCTCCATTCCCCAAGGGGGGAGGATCTGGGAGACCTTCGTTCTCAAAGTGACAACTCCTTTTTATTTGTTTTGTTGTTATATTATTTAATTCTTGTATGCTATGTTTAAATTAACCACATCATGCATTGCATACACCTCACAACGTGCATCGCAAAGATCAACCTCACAAGCCACATGGTATAGTTATTATGGGCCCGGTGTGAAGACACAACTTAATCATAGTGAAACCACAGCCCTTGGTCTTGTACCTTCGGGTATATAAAAGGGGCACATAGACGTACCCCTAGCTCACCGTGAAGGTTGGGTGAAAGGTATTAAGTGTGAACCTCATGTCCAAGAAACCAGCTTCAGGCATTATGTGGGGATATAGAATCACTACAGGCTACGACACGGCTAGCTTAATGTTGTTTGTGAATCATGTTGACATAATTTTGACCCGGTTCTGTCAAATCCATACTTGGTTAACCCTGTTCTCAAACTGACCTAGTTTTGGTTGCATGGTTCTCAATATATGTAACATATTTGACCCGGTTTTTTGGTACCCATATATTGATCTCCATGTTACCAACCGACACGGCAAGGGTTACATGGTTTTCAATATTTATACTTGTCCTGAACATATAACTCTTTATTGTTCACTAAGAGTTTCATGGTTTTCAATATACGGACTTGTGTCTAACCTGGAACGGTTCAATACCAAAACCATAATATTTAAGCCTATGATAAGCAATATTAACCTCTGAAGGGTATTCGTTTCTCCCCAGAGGCAGTGGCAGCAGATATGTGGGACTGTCCTGATGAAAAGGAGCAGGTCAAAATAAGGAGTCTCCAATGGGGATATACTCAACAGGACCAAGAAATTGATGATATGATCGCTCGATATGACTTGGAAGCAACCAGGCAAGAGCCTAACGAAGGAGTTACAGCCTTCTGCAGAAGATTCAGAAGTAAGGTAGGACGGATGTGGGACTGTAACCGTCCTTCCGAAAAGGAGCAAGTCAAATTGATGATAAAGAATCTCCGACAAGAATATGCCCGATGGTTTTTTGCCAAGCCAATTACTACTTTTGAGGCTCTTATAGATGTGGGTTATCAAATTGAGGATGCTATTGACTCTAACACTCTACCCATAATGGAAACTGAAGCTATGATCGTCGTAAGTGATTCTCTATCGGAAGAAGAGGAATGGGAACCAGAGATTGAAAATCTACATGAACAATTTGATTTTGAACTGTATTTTGACTTGGAAGACCAGGAGTACTACTGATGCAGCTTCTCCTGTTTCTCCTTCCTTGACCCTTCTATGATCTACTTCTGTTATGGTTATCGCCTGGTTTGATTTAAGAGGTCCTTTCCAGTTTTTATGTTTGCTGTTTTTAGCCATCCTAGCCACCTAGGTATATGTTTTATTAATTTTGAATATTTAAGGATTTCCTGCTGATGACTTTGTCGAAGGTGGGATCTTATTTCCTTTGTAATTATAACAGATAGGGTATGCCCTCCTTTCTTCCATTGTAATATATTTTCATTTTTAATACAATCTAACTTTCTAGTTAAAAGAAAAAAAGTCCTCTATTTACGGATGATTGCTGCTTCTTATCGAGAGATTGAAGAAGAGGGAAGTTATTTTTTAATAAGGCCAATTCTAATTATTGCATTAAAGCCTATTTTTTTTGAGATCTTTACAATTCATCTCCACATCTAAAATCTAATTCAAGATTAATCTATTCTGCTCTGCTCTACTTGGATCTATCTCTGAAGGATTTAATAATCTGATTGTTGAATCGGATTACAAGGATGTGACAGCTTCTCTTCGAAGACGCTCTTCAAATGCCCTTTGGGAGATATGTTCTATCTTGGAAGACATTATGCATTTATTCTCTTATTTTGTTTCATGTAATTATCAGTTTATTCCAAGGGAGATTAACAACATTGGTGATTTCCTGGCAAGGAAGGCATTATTTTGATAATGTGTACGACGGTTTGAGCCAAGTCTGATTCATGGTTACAGGAGATGTGTATTACTCTTGCTATGAGCTCTTCTTCTTTATTAAAAAAAAAAAAAAAGAAAAAAAGGAAAGGTCCTAAGCTTACCGGAGATTTTGAAATCGCCATCAACCCTATTATTTGAGTTACTCCAGTGTTTTAAAAGTAACAATTAATGTGTCATATTCCTTATGTGGTATGAGGATTCGAAACATTTGCTCTCACAATTCCATTTCTGTTTAGCAAAATAGTTGGAAATATTTAAAAAAAAGAAAAAAGAAAAAACGGGTATAAAAAGCTCACATCCTTCTTTATAATGTATGTAACTTTACCCGGCTTTGTGGAGAGGCTGCTTCTCAATTTGAACCCACCACCACTAGGTTGCAATGCAATGCAATAACTTGCACAAACCATTACCTAATAATTCAAACCCGGAACAACCAAATCAGCTATCCACATGGTGGAAACTGGCAGATTTGTGTTCACTTAATGCTAGTTAATGGCAATGAAAAAACCTGTGGAACTGACAGATTCTGGTTTGTGTTGAATTATTCAATCCAAATGCTTAAGCTATTAGGTGAAAACACACCCAATTAGTACATGAAGTCAATTAAGGTCCTAGAATTATTATTTTTTCCTTCACCCACCATGGAAAACTTTCTCCATAAAAGTAACTCTATAAAGCTCAAGTATATAAACTATTGAAACCAAAGAATTCTGCAGGCTACTTGGCTTCCAAGAAATCACATATGGACTGTTATATTTACCTTTTGAGCCAATAGAAACTGTTGCATGGTCTCTGCAGAATGACAAAGAGAAATCTAAACTACTAACCCATATGAACTGATTAACCAAAGCAACCATGCTCTGCCCTCTATTAGGGATGGGAAGGGTATCAATCCAAACTGATTCAGGATGTATTAGGATGAAAGCTTGAACCAATGTTGTATCGGTCTTCATCTGTGGGTGTTAAATTGTAAAGAGAGCAACCACGATCAGAGAGGATGGAAGAGACAACTTGCATTACCCTAGTTAAGGGTATCAATTTTGGTTCCCAAAAGCTTATTGATCTGGTTTTGGATTTATCGATAAGTTATTGGTTTGGTTTTAAATCCACCAATTAAGCTATTGGTCTCCCAACATTTTCAGAACCGACAGACCAATTAAGAACCGGTGGAACCAAAACCGATCTACCAATTAAATTATGGAAGAGATAACTTCACTCATGTCAAGTTTAATTGATATGAAACCGAATCTACCCCTTCTCTTTTTGTTTGATTCAACGAAGAAGATCATAACATATAAGAACATTATCTTGGATATGTCTTTTCTTCACAAAACAATTTTGATTGAAAGAAATAACGATAGGAGAGATGATTTTGTAAACAAATTTGCATAGATCACAGATATAGATTATATTTGACCCGTTAATCCAAACAGATTTCTATCGTCCGGTCAGGGTGCTATCCCCTCACATGGGGATATCTATCTTGGATTTCTATCCTTGGACAGTGTGTTTGGATAGGAGGTTAAATGATCATTTCGCCCCATGTGAGGGGACAACACCTTATTGTCCGCTCAGAGGATAAAAATCCTAACCCGAACCTTCAATCCGATCCACTCCTTTCACCCAAAATAAAAAAAAAAATAAAAATCCGATAACCATCGCAGAAAGCTCCCAATAATAACATAATCTTCAAACTTCTAATACTTTTCAGCCATGGCGACTGAACTGCAAAATTCTTCAACCCGTACTTCCTCTTCAGAACCCTCTGAAGGTCCCTACGATGAAGTACTGAAATCGATCTTCGATCAACAAGGCCCTCTGGGTCTAATGGAGACACTAATGGACTTCGATCGTCGGAAATTGAATCTTTTTGAGGACGATTCTGTAGAAAAGAAGATTTCAGCCATTGTTTCTTCTTTAGAAGAGAAGGATGCAGAGGACAGTGGAAAAGTGCAAGGTAATTTCTTGTATCTCTCTTTCCTATATAATGAATAAGTGACAGTTAAAATCGTAACCTGCACGTAAGCATTAATGGCTTGCCTTGTAATTCCCGTTTTTAGTAATTCATAAGCTTGGATATAGTGGCACAGGGATTGACTTTCTGCAACTTAGTTCACTTTTTTTCTCTGCTTTCAATTGTGCATGTTGATTAGGAAATTTATTTGCTAGCTTTTGCATAATTTTTTGTATTTTTTTTTTTCTGTTTTGTTTGCAGAATCCTCTGAAGGTCCCTACGACGAAGTACTGAAATCGATCTTCGATCAACAAGGCCATCTGGGTCTAATGGATACAGTATTGGACTTCGTTCGTCGGAAATTGAATCTATTCAAGGACGATTCGGTAGAGAAGAGGAATTCAGCCATTGTTTCTTCTTTGAAAGAGAAGGATGCAGAGGAGAGTGGAAAAGTGCGAGGTAATTTCTTGTATCTCTCTTTCCTATATAATGAATAAGTGGCAGTTAAAACCCTAACCTGCACGTCAGCTTTAATGGCATGCCTTGTAATTCCCGTTCTGAGTAATTCTTAAGCTTGGATATAGTGGCATAGGGATTGACTTCTGCAACTTAGATCACTTTTTTCTCTGCTTTTCATTGTGCATGTTGTTTAGGAAGTTTATTTGCTAGCTTTTGCATAATTTTCTGTATTTTTTTTTTTGTTTTATTTTTGTATAATTTTGGAAATAATGACTGTACTGTTAAAGGAGGGAACTTAGTTGCATTTATTACGTAGATGAAGGATTTCACCTCAGTGAAAGAACTGAATTACAGCTTTTATCTATATTTTTCTGCTCTGTTTTGCAAGTGTAGGTATATAAGTGTACTATCTCTGTGTCTATGTGTGGTACGGGTAAATTCTCTTTGTTGAGTATCTATTTAAATGCTATTTCTGTGGTATAAGAATACAGGTGATTATGGATCTAGGTATAAGATTACAGTTGATTATGGATCTAGTTATTCAATAGAGCTACTTGGAAAAAACAGTATTGTACATGTTGTAGTTAGATAGCATAAGACTGCTGTCTCTACCCTATTGTTTTCACTCTCAAGATGTAAATTAATTGCCTTTCCCTGCCCAGCAAACATACTAAGCAGTAAGCGCTCTTTTTTTTTTTTTTTTTGTGTATGTGTGTGTGTGGGGGGGGGGACTGTATACATTTTCCTAGCAGTCTTTGTTGAATATCCAGGGCATGCTCAGCAAAGGAGAATTATGATGAGGATTATAGGATAACTAAGGGGAATCATGATGGGGATTCTAGGATAACTCTTTGTTTATTACTCATTGGGTTCAAATACACATGGAAAGTTCTACAAGGATTACAGGACAATGGAATTTTGAACTCTACTGGATTGCCAAGAGTAAACTGACAGAAGATTGATGGTTCACAATCCATTCAGTGCCTGGAAACGATTTCTTGGTTGAAATCAAATGTTACATGAACTAGGGTAAGTTAGACAATCAACGTTCCTCTCAAATGCAAAACTGGTAAACCACTATGATTTTTTTTTGTGTTAAATCTCTGAAGGCTCAACGAGGCCTGAAAAATATCATGTTATTGTCAAACTGACGAGTAAAGTCCCTATGAGTGTGAGTGGATAGGTGTAGCAAGCAAGAGTGTTGAGATAAAGGAATAACAACTTTATTGTGCTCTACCCTGGAATAAATACACCAATCTGTAGGCAATGTTGATCCACATGATAGACTTCCTGTCTGATGCTAGTTTTTATGATTGATTTGATATGCCTTAAACTAAACTGTTTACCAAGGTTAAAAATTGGATTGGAATTGCCGAGTTGAATTGGAATCAGCCGACCCGGATTCCAATAATGCCCTATTCTCAAAACCCTTTTGGAATCAGCTGTGAATGCACATAGATTTTCGTTTTGGCCATTTTTACTTCTCCTTTTAGTCAGTGAAATAGCAGAAAATTAATTAAACTTACGTCTTGTAGTTAGTTTTACAATACTTTTGAAAAAAAAAACTCCAGAAGAATCAAAGATATTTGGAAATCTTTGCTTTATCTTCCCGATTTCTTATTCTAGAGATTCAGCCGACTCCGGCTGATTCTGATTGATTCCTATCCTATTCGAATCGGAATTGATGGAAGCCGACCTCGTGCTTGATTCTGGTTTTAAAACCTTGGTTCTAGGTTGAAAGAAGCCATTAGCTTAGAATTGCATCAAACTTAGTTTAGATTTTTTTTTTTTTTCCCCTTTTTCTAAATTTTCTGGAGTTATCTATTTCTTGCAACTATTATAGTTCAAGTAAAATCCAATCTTTAAAGTCACTTGAAATTAGAATTTCTGCTGTGGTTTATCCTAAGAGAGCTATTGTACTAATATTAGACACAAATAGGGTTGGAAAGTTGACAACAGCCCAGCCTTTTTCTGACCAGTGTACCATTGACTCATTCTCTTACCAGTAGGGAGTGTTGTCACTTTAGAAATAGTTCTGTTCTGTTTTACACTATAATAGACATTGTACTAAACTTAGATACAAATAGAGTTAGAATGTCAACAACAGCTCAACCTTTTTCAGATAAATGGACCATTGATTCATTCACCTACCAGCAGGTGGGTATTATCGTTACAATGTTTGGACCGTTCCAGAACCCTAGTTTGTGAGGATTTTACCTCATCGCGGTGAGAGGAAGGATGACCTCTTCAGCTATAAATATGTCTCCCCAACCCCATGTTATGAACCACATTTGGAGAGTGCAAGTGAGTTCTGAAACTGTTTGAGTACAGTTGCTATTTCGGTTTGGATCTCTAATCCTCTGAACTGTTTACGATCTCCACCCATGATTTCGAGTTATTTTTTGCTTCTTTCGTACATTGTTCTTCATTCTATATTAACTTCAGATTGTTTTGTTTGATATTTCATTAAGAGCAGGTGTCTACTACCTCTGCCTCAACTAGGCAGTGGCAATGTGCACTAATCCGGATTAATGTTTGGTTTTAATTATTACATTTTTATTGTATTTTGTTGCCTTCCCTTTTAGTTCATATCATGCCCTATACTAATTGATTTTTTTTCTTCATCTACAGTTTATGCATTTATTTTTCATTTTGAACTTTGGAATAGTATCCCATATGTTCATGTTTTTTCATGTCTTTGTTCTGCATGCTTTTTTTTTAATTGTTATTGGAATGTATTTGAGTTTATTTCTCCATTTTTGCATACCTTGAATTAATGTTATGTTTTTTAGGATTAATTAGCATCATTTTTGCATTTTTTAAAATTATTTCTTGCATTAGTGACATTTTTGTAAATAGGGCATTCTTTCAGAAACGAATTTTGTAATAGTTTTTAGAGTTTTCAAAATTTCAATATTTCTTGTGCATTTATTTGCTTTTTCGTAGAGTATGCATGTAGGAAGGGTATTTTGGTAATACAAGCATGGAACCTTAGCACGATTTTCAAAATTTGTTTGAGTAATTTTTGTAGGCTTTGGCTAGGTGTTCTCCAACTGATTTCAAGTTTTTATCGTTTTAGAATATTTTTTAAATTTTTAGGGTTTATGCATTTAAAGGGGGTATTTTTGTCATTTTTTCTTGAAAGCCCCCCCCCTCTCCAAAAGGAAGTAATCCATAGGGTTGGTATGTCCAGCCCGGTTTTCCCATGGGAAGATCTCCGGAGTTGATCGCCCAATTGGACCTGAGAGTGTTCTCTAATTTATTATAAATTTTTAGGGTTTATGCATTCAAAGGGGTATTTTAGACATTTTATTTATTTTGCAAACTTCAATTTTTATTTTCATGATTGTTTACTGTTTCTGATATTCTGATGACAGTGTATGATACTCCTCTCATTTAGATTTGTTTTCTTATTTCTTTGTTGAGTATTATTTTTGATCTAATAGCATTAGTGTAATATTACATGTTTGTATCTTACGGTTTGTTTATTTTCTGTTTTCTGACAAACAGTAACTCGATGTGACCTAGAAACCACCAGGCAAGAGCCAAACGAAGGATTTACAGCCTTCCACTTAAGATTCATAAAAAAGGTAGAACAGATGTGGGACTGTCCTGAAAAGGAACAAGTTAGATTGCTGATAAAGAATCTCCAACCAGGATATTTTCGATATCTTTCTGCCCAGCCATTGACTACCTTTGAGGATCTTATAGAGGCAGGCCATCATTTGGAGGATGAGTTCACTCGACAACTACGCAATCTGGAAGCCACCAAGCAAGAGTCGGATGAAGGATTTACAGCCTTTCTATTAAGATTCTTTAATGAGGTCAAACAGTTGTGGTATGTTCCTCCTGAAAAGGAGCTAGTCGGATTGCTGATAAAGAATCTTGTATCGAAATATGCTCGATATCTTTTTGGTCAGTCATTGACTACCTTTGAGGATCTTGTAGAGGCGGGCCAGCATATTGAGGATGGGTTCACTGGATGCAAACTGGAAACCACCAGGCAAGAGCCATACGAAGGATTTACAGCCTTCCACTTAAGATTCATAAAAAAGGTACAACAAATGTGGTACCCTCCTCCTGAAAAGGGGCAAGTCAGATTGCTGAAAAAGAATCTCCAACCGGAATATGCTCAATATCTTTTGTTCCAGCCATTGACTACCGTTGAGGATCTTATAGAGACGGGTAGACAAATTGAGGTTGCTATTGACTGATTCACTCCAACACTATCCATTGTAGAAACCGAAACTATTATCTTCGCTAAGCAATGGAGAATCGAAAGAAGAAGAGGAATAGGAAGCAGAGATTGAAAATCTAACTGAACAATATGACTTCAAACTGTATTTTGACTCAGAAGACCAGGAGTGCAACTGATGCAGTTTCACTTGCATGCGGCTGGACTGACATGATCTGATTTGGAAATTCAAACCAAGACAAACCGATCTTAAGATACGTAGGAGTTTCTAGTTTTTTGTGTGGAGTTACTTTCAGTTTCAGTTTGAGTTTGAGTTTGACTTTTTAGTTTTACAAGTTATAAATATGCATGTAACCCAATCCAACACGATTAGCAGTTTGAATTAAATGGAATTTTGAAATTGCTCTCGTTAGTGTCGTGTGCATGGCCTGGTTTCTGGTTTCTTCTCGACTTATCCGACCTCTTCTTCTCTCAGGTTTAAACTTTCTTCTTTTTTCTCCCGCTTCTTCCTGGTCCATTCTTCTATCTTTTTCTGTTATGGTTAGCGATTGGTCTGATTTCAGAGGTTCTTTACAGTTCTTATTGCTGTTTCGAGCAAATCCTTGTGTGGTGTTAAGAGAACAGTGGATTGGAATCCTAGTTCTAAAGTTCCATTACGATTGGGTTCGGACTTGGGTTGTTCTCTCAGCCGAAAGTCCTGTATTTATTGCTGACTTTGATTCTATGGAGAGGTTGAAGAAGAGGGCTGTTCCTTTTTTTGCTAATAAGGTCAATACTGATTATTATAATAAAGCTCATCTTTCTGAGTTCTTTCATTTTTCTTACTTTGCCTTCAAAGGATCCATGTAGTCGACCCCATTTAGTTGGAGTAAAGCTGAGTTGTTGTTGTTTATGAGTTCTTTACAATTCAACTCCACTTCAGTTGGGGAAAGGCCGAGTTGTTGTTGTTGAATCTGAGTTCTTTGCAATTCATCCCCACTTCTAAAAGAGCTATTCCTCTAGGAACAAAATGATTAAAATTGTGTCTCATATTTTTGTTCTTGTGAACAATGAGCAGACCCAAACAAGGGCAATGGTTTGGATTTGGAGAAGTATTCCTGGACACAAACCTTAGGTCACAGTCACAGTCACCGTCTAATTCCTCCAGGAACCAAATTAAGATCTTTTGCTTGTGAGATAATGAAGAACCACCTAGAGATTGGGACTTACGCACCAACACTCCCATAATTGTTTAAGTTTGTGGCATGTTTCTTTTATTATAGTTGTGTTAATCAGGCTAATTATTTTCTGTTATATTTAAATTATGAATTTTTTTTTCACCAAATTTCTATATTTTTCTCCTTCTGTCATGAAGATTCAAATAATAAAAGGGGGACCTATACCAATCTGTGAAGATTGACTGAGTGTTTTTGTAGTATAGGTATAAGGGACTACTGAAGGAGTCTAAAGTGCGGTGCACAGTGCACCACACCACACTTGTGTAACTCGCTTTTCTGAATAGAACTATTTTCAAACAAAAAAAAAAAAAGTCTAAGTTTTCCTTCACCCACCATGGAAAACTGTCTCCATTGAAGTAAGCTCTAAAAAACTCATATAAACTACTAAAAATACAGGAATCTGAAGCCTAGTAAAGTCTAGAAAACTCGAAAGTATATAAACCATTGAAAAGACAGGAATCTACAGGCTACTAGGCTTCTAAGAAATCACATCAGGACAGGTCTTAATTGTTTGAGCTAATAGAGAATGTTGCATGGCCACTGCAGCATGACAAAGAGGGATCTCAACTACTAACTTATATGAACTGACTAACGAAAGCAGCCATGTTCTGCCCTGTACTATGGAGGAAGTGCTTCGCCAAAATCTGTGCTGCTGTCCAGTGGTAGCATTTATAAGATTCAAGGAGCTTAATACAATTCATGGACTCAAATTGAAGAAGACATCATTTGATGCATACTTAACCTACAGCCCTCCTAGTTTCAAAGGAGAGGACTGTCAGACTCTCCTTTGAGTTTTCCAAAACTCATTTTATACAAGCAAATTTCAGTCAATGTATTATACCTAATTAATATGTTGTTAAAGTAGTTGCATGGGTGTTTACATTAGTTAGTCTAGTTAGGCACTAAAACAAGCATATTGTTTTAGATATTTTGCATGATTTATGTGTTACCTAACTTAACAGTGTCATGCATATCTCAAAATTTGGCATATCCATGTGTTTCCGTGCGCATCGACGGTCCTTCCGTTGAAAAAGAACGAAAGATACTCGTAATGGTAGTCTAATATTAATATTAATTATGTCCTTATTAAAGAAAATAAATAATAACTTCCCTAACGAAGAAAGATAATTCTATGAGAAGGTGAACATGATGAAACCTTATTAAGGGTTTGTTGCCTTTATCATTACTAATCTGAAGTGTTCATGAGATTAAATCATTTTATTGTTTAGTTATTCTCTGGCATATAGTGGTAATGAATTATGAAGTTATAGAACCAAGTTTGTAACTTGATAATATAATTCATTTAGTAATTAAGATTATTGTAATCTTATTGATAGAAGGGTTTGTGGTTATGAGAATATTACCCCAATATCACCACCTAATTATTATTACCTTGCAATTATATTTGTCAAAGACAGTTATTGAAACATCTACTTCAAGGGCCTTATACCTCATGCTCAGTATAGTTGTTAACTATAGTGAGGATGTAGGAGGTCCTACACTCTCTCACAACCGCTTATTAGTTCATATTGTAGTCCCGCAGACATCGATCATAAGAGGAAAGACAAGGCCCATAATTAAATCTTTATTTGCACACAAACATAGTACCAAATCATGCACCTTAAATAATGATATTCAAATCTTCAACTGAGATCAGCTTGGTTAAAAAAAAAATTTATCTACCAGTAGATCTACTAGTAATTAGCAATCGATTATACAAAGAAATCAATTCAGAGCTATTTGGACTCGAACGATCCAAGCAGATCCAAAAGTTGCATATAGATAAGGGAGATACATCCCAAAAAGACCCACATACAGGTCCGATCCAAACAGATCCAAAAGTTGCTTATAGATAAGAAAGATACACTCCAAAAAGACCCACAAACTAGAAACCTCCTTGTGCCTGCTATTTTCAGTCCTGAGGTCTGAAACCATAAGTAATGCAGCATAAAATCAGAGAACATAATTACCAACCAAAGTGCCAACAAAAAATGAGCTAAGATACCACTAATAGGTACTGAAGCCAGCTAAGATACAGGAAGAAATTGAAATAGCAAAACATAGTTAAGTGTATCAGCTGCTCTAATGGGCACCACCAAAATTTAGCCACCATCCCAATGTACACCAGATGTGACACTATTCCATATCTCAGATCGAAAAAAGAACTGAAAATATCTACAAGTTCCTCTATTCGAGATGGTCAGGATACAGAAGAAAAGTGTTTTAAGGCTAAAAATATAATAAAAAAAGGGCTGTTTGCTGGTGATCACAGACTTGAGGGTTGCTAGAGAAATCCACCTATTAGTACCACATGGCATGCGTAGAGATTTTAATAACCAAGATACACCACATTTCTCCTCGCATGAAGAACATAGGTCTGCTTATTTGGAATAATTGTTAAATTGACCCCTTCGCCGCTGGTGTTGCTGGGATCCACCAATATGTCGTGCATTCATCTGTTGAGACAATGTCTTCATCCTCTGTTCTTTCATGTTTGCAAACAAAGAGTCCAAAGTCTGAGGCCTCTGCTTAGGCACTACCTTGGCCTGCAACTGCTGCTGTTGTTGTTGCTGCACATTAATAATCATTTATTAATATCAATCTTAAGCTTCCCATCCCATCATCAACATCAAAACAGGGGGGGGGGGGGGGAGGGGAAGAAAGATAACAGGATAGAGGTCTACATGATGATTAAGTAAAGCATTTCAAAATTTACAATTCTATTTTCACTTTTTATTGGGTTTCTACCATATCATAGATAGAATTTTTGCTTTCATAACAAATAATCCTATTATGAAGTATGTTTCTGAAACTCCTAGCATCTGCATGTATACACATTATTTAAAGACTCAAATGCTTCTCCAGAACTACCCAAAATGCATGCCTATTATATACATTTTAAAGAAAAAAAGTGGCAATTTGTTCACTGTTCAGTACCATAGATCAAACAGCTAAAAGCTAAGAAGGCATTAACCCGTAACTCGGTATTTAATGCCAGATTAGTGCAGACATACCTTCCTCCCAGCAAAACCTCCTTCAGCAACCCTCCTCTGAGCTGGGGCTGCTCCAATCCTGCAACAAAAAGTAGCCCACTTGAAAAAAGGGTCAAAAGAAAAATATTTAAATATTTTGTTGCATAAGTTAGGACACAACTGCTGCTATTATAAATCCCAATTGCATCAGGGAATGGAGAGGGCTTACCTCGGGCACCCTAATGCTTTTAATACTAACAAAAAGTCTAGACAAACCAGTTTTTAGAAGTGATGTCAATGATGGAAATTTGGAGATTCGCTTCCCCCAATGGAATTCCCACAATGGCATAAAGGAGCTCCCATTTACTATAAATATGATCTGTAGTCATAGATGTCACAGAATATGCCATCTCACTCCGGCGAAGAAACATGGAAATATCCAACTTCAAGAAACTTCAGACACATAAGCTCCGTGGCCCACAAGCACCAACAACCAAGCCATACTTTCACGACAGTCCAAGAAAAGTAGATTTCTCTTCTAAGCAATCCCCACATTCAGATTTACACCGTGAATTATCATAAAGGAAATCCAAGAAAATATAAAGCTTCAGCAAGACATAATAGCTGGAAAAAAGGTCTTCCATCAACCGAGCAAAGTACCTTGGGTTCATTTCTATCAAATAGTTGCTGCTCACTAACACGTCACGATGAAAGACGAGGGAATTAATATTCTACAGGTCATATTCTCCTGCCAGGAATTCAAGCTTTTCTCAAAATTATTACCCATATGGCTATTCCAAGTGTCAAAATGCTTCCTTTCCATGGGACTACAAGGAATTCAAGCTTTTCTCCAAATTATTACCCATATGGCTATTCCAATTGCCAAAATGCTGCCTTTCCATGGGGACTGCCAAACTCAAAAAATCCCAGGTTCAAATCACACCATTAAAAAAAAGCATCCAACATTTCATTTATGATATACTAACTCCCAGTTGTTGCTTAGTGTGCTAAACCTCAAAAACCCCAATAGACTAAGATCAGTCCAAGGGGATTAAGAAAAAATTGTGCCACCTTCCTGCATCAACAAGATTCCTGCACAATCAGACTAACAAATGCACGACACAATGTTGGACGAGAATCCTGAGCAAAATCTCTCCCAGATGCATAGGAAGAGTCAGGAATCTATCAATACAAGACATGTGGAAGCTAGAATGGCTGCACTGAGGAAGACGATTGAAAAAATTTAACTGCCCCAAGAAGAATGGCGGATTTGGAGGTGCATCAAACCTGACTATTTAAATAAGAAAAAGGCAGTTTTCTCCTATGGCCGTTCTACACAAACATCATACGATCCATAGATCCATGAGAATAACCCTTCAAAGAACAAATGTTCAAAATATGAACCAATATAGTTCCTCATCAGGTCAACCATGAAGAACTGAAACAAGATCACCACCGAGTTGAACACTGGCAGAACAAAAAGTGGATTGATCTTCTTAGGTTGCACACAGCAGCCTAGAATTTATGAATTTTGCAACATTAGTGTCTACTACAATTTACTCAAGCCTCCAAACCAGTTTTGTGATGCATCACTTTTCCGTGTTTTAGAGTATCTCTGACCAACATAATAATAATCCATCACTTAAGAATCCAGCCCAAGCAGCATTCTCCAATCATTTGGAGAGTAAAAGTTAACCAGTACTACATGCAACATGCACTTTTCAACCTAATGATTCACCATTCGCAAGATCAGAACAAGGGAAGAGATGCAAGTATTCAGACACCACAAGAACTGGAATGGGCAAATACTTGAAACTACATTTCTTGTGATAATATGCCCACTCAAAGTCTATTCCCAATCCAACAATACATCAGAGGACCATGTAATGACTCAACGGCTCCATTAGAACAAGCCATTTTTATGACCCGATGAAAATGGCAGATATCTGATCAATGATAAGAAGGGACCACAATTTACCTGCAAATAGGTGTGAAATATATTCCTCAACATTAATATATCAAATGTATATTTTCCTCGATACCAAAATATTTAAAATTTCTAACACAGTAACAAATTGAGGACTCTGGGAGTACCTTGGTTTATTCCAGTTAACCATCCTATTACGGCCAAGAGCTCTGGGACGAATAGGAGCAGCTGCAGCCTTCTTGGCAGCCTCAGCTGCCATAGGGAACTGATTACCTTGGAAATTTGACCTTCTCTGAGCAAGAACCCCCTGCAAGCAGAATATGTATCACACAACAACAACAAACAGTTACCTAGATTAGTAAATGTTACCCATAAAAATAAGGTACAAAATTAAATTAGAAGTAAGGAGATTTGAAACCAAATGTCCATACAAATGCAGTACCTGTCTAATGGAGGATCTGGAATCCATAAAACGGCGCATCTTTGATGCATTCCCTTGGTTAGATCCAGCATTCAAGAATTTTTGGTTTTTATTCTGCAGAGCATATTACCCTTTAGTAAGATAATAAGAAAATAAAATTATCTGTAGTAATATAAAATATCAGACGGTGATTCTCAAGGGAAAAACCACTCACAGAAACCCTCTGCTGCTGTTTAACTCTGGGGTTTGTTTGCTTGGACATCTTAATTATATCATCTACATTAGTCACAGACACAAAAGGTCATTGAACCACATAATTATGATCAGAACTCAAAAAAAGCTCATACAGCAGCCAACATACCTAAGGCCATGTCCATTTTCTTCTCTGTGAGAGCAATTGCCTCACTGGTCAATGGTTTTGTAGCCATCTAAAAAAATTGGCAAAGGTAAGTCACAAATTTACTATATAAAAGTATATGTATAACAATCCGCACAGAGACAATACAGATGACTATCTGTCGAGGTAATGGAACAAGATAAATATGTACAATTCAGGAAGAAAAAGCAAAGAAATACTATAGCCGACGGACGAGTTGTTCCAACTCTAACAACCAACAAGTTGTATAGCCGTAGAAATTAAAAGGAAACAAAACGCTTTAATATAAATTAAGCTACCCAGCCGTAAACGTACTCAACCAAGAGAAATAAAGGACCAAGAGATTTTTTTTCCACAAAAATAAATAAATAAGAACGTCAAAATACAGCACGCAGAGCAGCTAGCAAAACCCTCTCGGGCCTTCAGAAAGGGTTGCACAATTCAGGAACAGAATCAACATAAAAAGATTTAAGAAACCCACAAAGATTCAACGACTCAAATCTTCTAATCAACCAATTTGGGCATTAAAATACAAAGTTGCAAACTTTAATATAGAGCTCACAGTGAAACCCTAATAGGACATTCACGAGAGTTAACAGAATCCCCCACCCCAACTCCAAGACACAAAAAAAAAATGAAATATAAACCTAGGGTTTTCTCAACAAAACAGAGACCATAAAAAGGGGAAAGTTCAAAAGCATCTAAAAGAAGAATGATCCAGTAAAGATTGAATAAATTAAAAGCAATAAGAAGAACACTTACATCTCTGCGAAAATAATTTGACAATCTCAAAGAACCAGAAAATTTTCTCTGAAATAAGTGCTGAGCTAGGGTTTGAGAAGCGAAAACAAAGGAAGAGATAAGGTGCGACGAAGAATCAACGAACTCAGCGTTCGAGGTCGCTACCCTCGCTACTTATAGTAACGCGTTTAGCGTTAGGGATATCTAATGCGCGTGAAAGCTAGGCCGATTGTCGCAAGGTTTTAGAACCGGAACAGAACCGAAGCCTTTTAGGTTTGGTCTTCGGCCTAAAACTGAAACAGACCGGTTGGTTTTAATCGGTTTTTCCCCTCCCCGGTTATTGAAAATTCCCGTAACTGTACTTTTTATTTCTTTTATTTTTTTGTTTGTTAATAGATAAAATATGGAAAAAAAACATTGCCTTGTCGTGTTACACTGCATCCATATGCAAAATGATCGTTCCACCCCTTTTGTTGGATGCCCCTGTGCATGGAGGGGCTACACGATCGAGTCACAAACACTTTCTCATAAAATATTATTGCCACAAGGGTTTATCATTTTTTTTAAAACATTACGATACACCTATTCTATCACATAGACAACTTATATGTTCATAATAATTGTTGGTTAGATAGGTCATGTGTAAAATTTTAAAATCTAATTCAATCAAATACCGTTGTTTATTAACATGCATCCGGCATATGTCCATGCATATGTACTCTAGCCACTAGTGTGCACTTTCCCAGCTTTGAGCATGAACAAAAGTTTAGATAAGAAAAACTCGAAACATGGATGG
The DNA here is from genome assembly GCF_018873765.1 of Telopea speciosissima. Classification (NCBI taxonomy): domain Eukaryota; kingdom Viridiplantae; phylum Streptophyta; class Magnoliopsida; order Proteales; family Proteaceae; genus Telopea; species Telopea speciosissima. The sequence continues at coordinate 79,056,562 of NC_057917.1, forward strand.
TTCAGATCTATATTGTGGTTTTCTGAAACACCACAAACAATTGTAACACCAATAACTTTCTTTATTAATAAGGAGATGTGGATGAAGGAAAAGTACATCCATCTAAAGTCATTGTTAATCATATTGGCCGAAGATGATGATACCTACATTGTTCCTGATGCGCCCATCCCAAGACACCCACATCCATCAGTGAAGGAAAATCATGGGTGAGGAAAATTGTCTCCTATTAGTATTCTCTCAAAGTTTTGGTTTTTCATTAGAGGTTTCCTTGACTACAGATCTACTTTTGCCACATGGCATGTTCATGGGGCTTTATACTTTTTGACATGTAGACTTGAAGGTCTCATGCTCACATGTCTAGTTTAGCCTATACAAGGTTGACCATGTGACAAAACAAAGTACTGGAAAATCTCAAAGTACGAATAAATGTGTAGACTGCCAAGGATTGCATGAGCATACTACTGGGAACGAATGCACAACCATGAAGAAAAAACCAAACAATTACTAAACCAAAAAATCACTCGACACAACTCTTCACCTAGAATGTGATCTCAGCAAATAATTACTAAACCAAAAAAACAAAATGTGATATCCCTTACTTGTCCAAAGGAAGAATGCAAGATATTTTTTTCTATGTTCTTCCTTATGAAGACAATATATAGAAAACCCTAAAAACCTAATCTTCAAAGAATTATGATTTTCTTCTTGTACATATAATGGAACCAATACCTGACCGAACATATACAAATCCAATAATAATTATGTGAATTACTACGACATACAAGACAAAAACCTAATATATACGTTGATGGTATATGATCAAATTTACTTTCTCATCCAAAAATTTGAAGATTGATGGCCAAAGACGATTGAGATAAATAATTTTGAAACTACATCATGTGTGGGGAATGTAAAATTGGACTCTTTAGAGTCCTAAAGGAGGGAATGAAGGCAAGCTTCAAAATAATGAAGCTGAAATTTTTCTCTAGTTTTTATTGAGAGAGAGAGAGAGAGAGAGGGGTAAAATTGCTCTCTCACTCTGTAAATGATGTCCTAATCAAAGCAATTGCCACTCTGAAACCTAGCTTTACCCTATCCAATATTGCGTTGCCTCCATGGAAGGTGGAATCCCGCCCAGGGCAATGTTTGCGCGTACACTCTCATTGCCCAAAGCATGTGTGCAGCCCAGACAGATCTCCTTTCCATTTCTTTAATAGGCAGTTGTATCTTGGTTTTATATTCGTTCATTATTTTTTATTTTATTCTCTTGATTAATTTGGAAAAAAATGAGTGATGTAAAATTTATTTATTTTTGGGTACGAAAATGAGTGATGTAATTGATAACAATAAAAATGGTCCATAAACTAGTAATGATTTGAATAAACTATAAAATGTTTAAGATCTATTGTATTTTTTTTTGGTAAACAGATCTACTGTATTAGATTATACTATATAATGCATTTATACCCCATATTGATAAGCATCAATTCGATTCTAGATCAGGTTGTCAATTTCAAGGGTAAATTACACGTTATCCCCTGGTTTTCAAATGAAACTCAGATCACCCTCTGGTTTTTGAAAAAATTCAAATCACCCCCTCTATAGTAATGGTGTTAGTCTGCTGTTAGTTATTAGTATGAAATAACTATTTTACCCTTGTACTAAAACATTAGAATTAAATTTATAACACTACCCTTATTTCATCTTCAACATTGGTCAAGGGTTAAATTTATTTAACTAGCTGACATCATCACTTAATAACATAAAACTAACGGTAGAAACTAATTTGTCATATTGGGGTCTAAACCAGGGGTGATCAGAGTTTCGTTTGAAAATCAGGGGATGACGTGTAATTTATCCTTTTTATTTTGTTTTTGTTATTATTATTATTTTTTTTTGAGGTCATATTAGTTAGTTCATCGTGCTAAATCGATGGTGATCCGGTCAATACTTATACACCAATACGATACAAAATTTAGAATCATGATATAGAGTATAGACACTAGCAAAAACTTCATTGGCCAACTGCCCAACACCAATACAATCGAAATTTAAAACCATGATGTAGAGTTGCAAAAGCTTCATTGGCCACCTCGATTTTGCTCTTCCAATTTTGATTGTCACTTTTCAAAAGTTTCATGTTTCCAATTGTATTTTTAGAAAAAAAATAAAAATCATTTGAACAGTCAGCCCAGATAAGCTTATTACGAAGGATCATTCTAATAATTTTGCCTTTTTTTTTTGACACGTGGTCAATTCTTTTTGATTAAAACTTCAGGTGTATATACTAAAGGGAGATGCTGGCCTTCTTAGGTAGCGCTATAATTTGCCGCATGGTAAAAGTATAAGGGAAAATGTTAATACATGGGCTGCTTATATGATCAAATTTATCAATTCATCCAAGGGTTATTCACCTTGTCATGGCAAAGGTATGCCGTTTGCGGCCCATGAAAGTGATGGAACCCATCTACAAGGGGACTTGGCACTTGTCCAGCACCCTGCCCAGGCTGCACACCAAACTTGGTGAGGCGTGAAAAGATCGTCTCACCCCTGCTCGAACAAGCAAAGAAGTAGTTTTTTCTTACCAACACTCCCACTTGTCTATCTCTCTCCTCCTCAAAACAAGGGGTGAGGGGCATAGATGTCTTTTCATTTAAAAAGGATAGATAGACTCATGTGAGTCCTAACATAGGCCATACGAATTTTTTTCCACTCCTGTCCGCTGCCCGGACAGAGTTCTAATTCTCATTATAAAAAAAAGGGTAAAGTACATGTACCCCCTAGAATGCACCCAATATTCCTCGTACCCCTCTAAGCGGCTCAATATTCCACGTACCACTCCTCAATATTCCACGTACCACCCCTGCTTTACACCCCAAATGCCATTTAAGTCCACACCAGGTATTAAATGCTATAAAATGACCAAACTACCCTTTTTTCTATCTTCTCTAAAATTTGAAAAGACCTAATTGCCCTGATCTATTTGCTAAAATTTGAAAAAACTAAAATACCCTCATCTTCCCCAAATCATTATTTTCTTTTACATACCTCCAACCATTAACACCATCATCATCCCACCGTGAAGCCCCACCTCCAGCACCACCGCCACCCACCACCATTAATACCACCAACCACCGTAAGACCCAAGTTACATTGAAGTTCACAATGGGAACATTTGCATGTCCCATGGTCTCTGCACTGGCATAAACCCAATTTGGCGCGATTTCAGGTGTGACAGACATTGGATATGTTATGGTTGATGGGTTAACTGATACGTTCACAGCAGAGCTGTTCACATGGAGGTACTTCCTGTCATTCTCCCAAATTCTGCCAAGGGTGTCATTCTGTGGTGTGAGCAAAGGACCACCCATGATCAATCGGAAAACAGTCTCAAGGGCAAGATCAGAGACTCTTTATACATCTATCCTCCAATTACCAGTGAGCACTCAGCACGCCCTACTTCCGCCCCCTTGAACAAACTATGAGAATTTAACAAACTGAAAATTGAAAGAAACCACCAAGAAACAAATAGTGAGAGGCCAAGCCTACTCTTAAAAGTACAAGGAAGACATGTATCAGATACTGAAAATCCAAAACTAATCTATCTACATTCTACACAAAAGATCGAATAGAATCGGAAAAGAAACGGGTATTAAAAAATGAAACAAATTAGCAAAAAGAGGAATAAAGAGAATTGCAACTTTAATCAGATTCGCAATAAAATTTTAAAACCACAAATAAATCAGCTAAGAAACGAATTTAGGTTCCAAGAATCTTTTAAAAACAAAACAGAATTCGAAACAGGAAAAAAAAAAACATGTAAACCAGAAACAGAAAGCATACTGCAGATGTTAAAGTGATCGTTAATAGAAGATGTATCTATTGAGAATGAAAAAGAGGGGATCAAACACGCACCTGCACAGAGGAATCAGAGAGCAAAGGTCGGCCGGCAGCCCTAAGCAAGAAACTCAAAATAACCCCATAGATCATCGATGAATGAATGATCCAAAAAATTCGAATTACCTATCTGATATACGAAAACCCTTTTAATTGTGGAAGAGAAAGAGAAACACACAACGACAGAAGGTGATGTCTGGGCCTTGGGATTCCGTAGAAAGCACGAGACCTTCAATTTCCCCTATTTATAGTCGGCGAAGCAGGATTTGGGGACGAGTTTAGCGAGTTTGGTTCTTAACCCGATTGCAGAAATAAGGAGAAAACTTAGCTCTTCGATGAAGACTGCCGCTAAAGCGGATCTATAAGAGACGTTGCCGGAGCCGTGGAATCCGACGACGGATTAGGCGAAGAAACCGCTCTCAAGAGGAGGCGGTGGTGGGTAGCGAGCATGAGCAGTTTCTGGAGTTTGGCGGCGATTGTTGATTTGAGAGCAGATTCTTCGGACGATTTTAATTTTGGTGGCTGACGGTGGTGGCCGGTGGTGGTAGGTCTGTAAAAGAAGATGATGGTTTGGGGAAGATGAAGGCATTTTGGTCTTTATATTGAGTCACTTAAGGGGTACGAGGAATATTGGGTGCATTATAGGGGGGACCGTGTACTTTACCCTACAAGAAAAAGGCCAAAAAGCCTAAAACCCTGAGGCTGAAGTTGAACCCTAAAACCCCCTCACCTGTCTTCCAAACGAGGCAAAATGTCTTCTTTCACTCGCCTTCTCTACCGGAGTTTCTGTACTTCACCTGCCACCACTAGCCCATCTTCAACTTCTCTCAACACCCTCCTTCAAGGCGTCGTCAAGGAACGGAGCTTCAAAAAACTCGTCGAGAAGTTCAAAAAATCCTCCGAAACCTACCGATTCCGCTGCAGGCCCCGCGTCTACGAGATCACTGTTCGTCGACTCGCCGATGCGAAAAAGTTCCAGTATATCGAAGAGATCCTCGAAGAACAGAAGAAGTACAGTGACATTTCTAAAGAAGGCTTCGCTGTTCGTATCATCTCTCTGTATGGGAAATCGGGTATGTTTGATCATGCCTCCAAGACGTTCGACCAATTGCCTGAACTAAAATGCCCACGAACAGTGATGGCTTTCAATGCCCTTCTCACTGCTTCCATCGATTGCAAGAACTTCGATGAGGCCGATCGGATTTTTCGTGAGCTCCAGCCGAGCTTATCTATTAGCCCAAATAATTTCACTTACAATATCATGATCCGTGCTTTCTGTGAGATGGGTCGGTTCGATTCTGCACTTAGAATGCTAGATGAGATGGAGAAGAATGGGGTGGAGCCGAATATGATTACTTTTAATACGCTTTTGAAAGCGTTATATGAAGGTGATAGGTTCTCTGACGGGGAAAAGATCTGGGCGAAAATGGAGAACACCACTTGCGTTCCGGATAATAAAAGTTTTAATGCGAAGTTGGAGGGACTGATTCGCGGGGGAAAGACGTTGGAGGCGGTTGAGCTAGTTAAGGAATTAAGGTCCAGGGGATTGAAACCTGATATGTATAGTTTTAATTCTTTGATTAAAGGGTTTTGCAACGAGGGGGATTTAGAGGAAGCTATGAGAATTTATGATGATTTAGCCAATAATGACTGCACCCCAAATCGAACGACTATTCAGACGATCGTACCTTTCCTTTGCAAGAAGGGGGACTTCGATCTGGCTTTTAGCCTTTGCAAGGATAGTCTCAGCCGTCATTGCTTGCTGGATGCAGGGGTCTTGCAAGCTGTAGTGGATGGATTGGTGAAGGAGTCAAAGCTTGATGAAGCGAAAGAGCTTGTGAATCTTGGGAGGGAAAAAAGATACAGCCGCTCTTTCTTGAAACTACCTACTGGTGCAGAAGATGCTGCAGAAGATGCAAAATGATAACTTCTCATTGGTTTATGTCTGATTTTGTAAGCTTAAATTCGTCCTTATGTGTTATGAATATCTTTTATGCTTGATGATATGACTTGGTTTGTGCATCTAATTCTAGTAATGATAGACAAAAAATATAACAGTTTGATGACCTATCTGATCATAAGCATTCCATCTATGGTAACAACCAAAGAGAAACCATAATCTTTTTGCTTGTAACAGTGACTAAATGTGGCATTGATGGCAATGCTGCAACTTGCATAGGTCTCTTACCCGAGGGTGCGATCAACTCCACTGTCATTGTAAATTTTGATTACTAGACCCATCAACTATTTTGTGTTTGATGGCTTCTCTGCTATCATTCCAACATTTTTAGCTCTCTTCTGCAAACATAAACCTACTCAAACATGCAACCATCAACCATGTAAGCAACTGTCTGATATTAATATACATATGTAAAGCCATGTAAGCAATCATATAAGAATCTGCAGAAACAAATCTTTTATCTCAACTTTGCACATATTTGGCAAAAAGGTACATCATCAGATATCACTTATACCTAGACAACTTTCCAGCTTTCGGGGATTATATATCAATCCTTCACAAAAATTTGTTCAGTAGTTTTTGCAATTTCATCTTTACGAATAAGACCATTCAACATCAAATGGAACCAATGTTTGTAGTTGTAAGCAAAGTAAGCATCATTGGGGGTGGCAGTTTGCTGTTGCTACTTGTTACTGGGAACTATCAAAGTGAGATGGCAGCAGGCCAGGTCTGCTTGCATTCTGGGTAATTTTATACGAGCTATTGAGATAACTCTTACTTGACTTGCATCCACTGCTGGTTTGCAAAATGGGATCCAATTACAAACATGAAACAGTGAAAACTTGATTTGTAACGATTTGGACAACGAATATTGCATTGTGATTTGATTGACAATTGAGCGGCATATAAACTGTATGAGCTACTGTTGTTTGCTTGATGCAGGGCTGTTGCAGGTTCCTTTTTTTTCGGATAGATAGTTCCAAGCAGAGTTGAACTTGGGACCTCTTAATTGTGAGGTGTTGATTCTAGCCAACTGAGCTACGCCCTTGAGGTATTGCAAGTTCCTCTAATTTGATGCAAAAGGCAAATGAATCTTTTGTTCGTGGTTCATAAATGTAGTTGTACATTCATTCTTACCAGTTGTCTCATCTTATGAGAGAGAGAAAGAGAGGGAGTTTTGACACACTACTTCACACTATAATTTTTCCAAAAAAACAAGATAATGTACATCAAGTAAACTATATAGTTTATTTTAAGTACGAATGTACTACTAACTACTATAATAGTGAGGGTGAAGGGCTTTGACATGTCTTACCAAAAAAAAAAACCAAAGGGCTTTGACATGGACAATGCATATAAGCCATGTTTTTTTTTTTTTTTGTGGGGGGGGGGGGGGGTGTGAAGCGAGCTTATATAATATCATTATTACTATTAAGGTGGTGGGGGGGGGGGGGTTGGGGGAGGAGATAACAGCCAGGAAGCTCGAACTTGAAACTCTTGGTAAGCATGGGTATGAAGCGCACCACAGCTCACCAACTGTGCTAGGCAGTTGTTTAGCATGTAAGCCATGTTGGTATCAGCTATATTTGTCACATGTGCAATTTGGGGTGTGCTGGGGTAATACCGTAATAGTTTGTGGGAGGAACAAAAGAACAACAAAATCATGTTTGGTAGCGCCAGTTTGTTTTTTTTTGTGTCTTAGCAGAATGAAACGAGTTGGGTGCTGAGAATGGTAATGGCGGAACAGAAAAAAACAAGGTACTCAACAAAGAAAAATGTGTTTCAGTCATCAATGCGAGTCACTCAAAAGGTGGTTGGGAGGGTATTTCCATCAAATTGAGGGTTGAAATAGTATAAAAAATCATGTTTTTTTTTTGCCAAAAATACTCCTGAAGAACGGAAACAATTTGAAGTGTTAATCACTAAAAGAGAAATGTGATCAAACGTGCCATTGGTATATGGAGATATTGTTTTGTCATTTTCTAGTCATGCCTTAGTTTTACAATTTGCAGACAACCATGTAACAATATAGTGTGTTGAAAATTGTTTAAAAATTAAATACTGTTTATAAATCATGGTAGAGTAATATACGGTAGGTCATATGGTTGAGATGGACCATATGAATTGGATTAGTCGGATTTGATCCCAGACTCTTGAAACCGTTACTGCATTTGTGGCCAACTCTTTCCTTTTATTTGATCCATATTATTTGGTCAGAGATCTGTACTTGGTCGCATGGTTTCTATACAAACGTCTAGGTCAATAGCTGAGTACGTTCGGGTATCTACCCAGGGGTAAAGGTATCTTTTCACGGTACCCAGTGAGAGGGCGTAGAAAATACCACCAAGTAAGATATTTTTTTTTCCATATTGTTTTGATCCCCTTCCTCCCTCGAGAAAAAAAATAAAAAAGGGAGGGGAAGCTTAAAGCAGTAGTAATGGAGAGTTGAACTTATATTCGTATATGAGTCTTTGATATAATTATCAAATATATATGAGCCCGTAAATCCATCTAAATCTATCAACTGTTGGATTAGAATAATCAAAATAATCACAATCCTCCATCAAATAATCGTAGCACATCATTACATTTAACTCATATCAACGGTTGGTCTCAAGTTCGAGTCTCTTGGCTGGTATCTTATCTCCTCCCCGGTTCGATCCCCCCTTCTATCAACTATATATGTAAAGCTCCCAATAACCTAAAAAAAAAAAAAACTCTTAACAACCGTTGGGGTCAGATTAAATACTTCACATTTATTGTCCACCTGCTTCATATCGTATTTCTTCCATTTAAAAAAAAAAAAAAAAAAAAATTTACAAACCACATATGTCCTTTCCATCCAATGGCTGCAATTGCCTCATCATCACTAGGTAGACCGTACAGTAAATCCATCCTATACGACCGATGCAAAGAACAGTATAGAGAACATAGGATTCCTGAACGACGGTTTTTAGGTGTCACCCTTAATTTTCTGCACCCATTATCCATTGCTACTCCAGCATAACTGAAATACCGCAAATAACTCCAACTGATTTAAAAAAATAATAATAATAATAAAAAAAACCCTCATGTGGGTCCCATTAGTTAGTTATGAGTCCTGATCTTTTATACATAAGGCACGTGTCCCATTTATGCATTTTGATGAGCGAAATCCAAACTATGATATTTATTAAGCTTCATAAGAAAACCGTGATTTTGACAATGGGACCCAATGGATGTTGTTGCAACTTGTCGACCACCGGATTAGAATAAAAATATTACGGGCAAGGGTGTCAAAATGGAACTGCAACTGGTCGTTTACAGTCAAAACAAGCCAATTTGATTATGATTTCAAGATTGTAAAATGCATGCAACCTCAAACCAAATTGAATGGCGTCGAACCAAAATAAAAGTGGTTTACTACTTTAGTTATGATTTACAATAAATGTGAATCGAATGCAATACGGGTTGGTTTTGGTTTCTATGTTGACCATCTTGAACTGAATTGGAACCAAAGCGAATGGATCGAACCAAACTGATTGGCACCCTTAACTATTGCATAACCGCACATTGGAACCACCCAATCAATAGATTTTCTCTTTTTTATAAGGTAAGCTTTCAAAAACATTTCAGCTGTCCAAAAGGAATCTTTACATATTAGATGATGGACGGTTTTGATCACGCATAAGTTCTCATCTTGGATACGATCACTCCAACGCGTGGGTCCCAAGCATTATAACTGTTTTTCCGTTTTATTTGTGGTACAGCTTCCTGGTACTTCCCGGGAGAAACCGTTAACAGGAGACATGCCCTTGAAAATTTAGCGCGAAAGATGCACATATTAACACGTGGATTTGGCAGTTAATTAGCCGCCACATGAGAGCCGAATGTACATAAAAGCGACCGCTGGAAAGACGGCTTTCCTTTTCTTTCCATTTCCCCATTATTTTTTTAACCGTTTTGTAACTCCTTGTGCTCGTTAAGACTTAAAGGTTCCAAAATTTATTAGGATAAAATGACAAAATTACCCTCACACTAATTTATTACTGGGGTATCTGTCCTCTTTAAAACTTTTAAACTTCCAATTATTGCTTTATTAATACACTAAATCATAGTTGTCATGAGAGTGTCCTCATTGCAAGTGATATGAGTTATTTCTCCATATGGAGCCACGTGGATCATTATAGGGATTAGATCCCTCCGTTGCATGGGTCCCACCGTTCCCATATAATGATCCTCAATATTGGTGAGACCCACCTGTGATGCGATTAAAGATAGGTGAGACAGTATGGGTTACCGTGGAACTGAGATGTACCCACCCAATCATTTATTTCTCCTATAGTCAGTTTTTTTTGGATGAATCTCTTATAATTAGCAAGGGCAAGTTGGTAAAGAGGATGGAGAAAACCCTAAATTTAACCAGTGAGTGCCACGTATTACTTAATAAATCGCTCTACTTAACCGTTCACCCTTACCTGTACTCTCACTCTGTCTCTGTCTCTCTCCTCCTGTGTTCTCTCTCACACAGAGATTGGCGAAATCTCCTCACCAGGTAATTTCTTTCTCTCTCTCTCTCTCTCTCTCTGTTTATGGTTGGTTGGATTTACTTTTGTCTGCTTGTCTACATGAATGTAGAGAATCCCTCGCTCCCTCTCTGTGTCTCTGTGTAGATAATTCTGTTTTAAGTTTATGGATTTCGTTTTCTTTCACTGTCTCACTTTAATTATCTCTTCCTCTGCAGGTTCAAATTTCGATGGCATTGAGTTTCTGTTCCAACTGGGCAACACTTCAGCAACTAACTCCAGAAATGAGTAGCTTCCAACAAAGGCAAGGAGAGCTAGCAAGACAGGTTTTAGGCATGTACGACAACATTGTTGCTGCACCTCCAAACACTTTGGTTGATCCATTATTCGATCCTGACGATTTCCTCTACACAGACAATTATGCTTCCCTTCCATATTTCTCTCCTTCCCCTAGCCCATTCGTCTCCCTCTCACCTGAATTTTATCCAAGTTATGATTTTGATTACTGTGATTACTCAAAACGTCAGAAAAGCTTTGAAGACCTCTATTACACTGATTTCACACCCAATTGCTTTGATGGGTATGGACTGAATTCTTATCCTGTCCCTGATTTCTTGCCGGAAATTGCTTTTCCGACTACCGAAATTCCAAATCCACCGGTTTATTCGAATGGCAGTGTTGATAACATGAAGCCCAATGGTGTTGGATCGTCAGCGCAGAGTGTTGCTGCCAGGCAGAGGCGAAGGAAGATCACTGAGAAGACTCAAGAGCTTGCAAAGCTTATTCCTGGTGGGAATAAGCTTAACACTGCTGAGATGTTCCAAGCTGCTTTCAAATACGTGAAGTTTTTGCAGGCCCAAGTCGGAATTCTTCAATTCATGGGGTCAATTCAGGTAAAATTGCACTTCTAGAATCATGGGTAATTAAAAAATGATTTAATTTGGGTTTAATGTAATAAAGAATGTTTTATTTTTGTGCAGGAAGGTAAAGATGAGAGCAATGTGGAAGGATTAGGAGTTCTTGCATCTCCAAGAATTCAAGAAAAGCTCTACTTGGAAGAGAAGTGTTTGGTTTCAAAAGGGCTTATTGAAACTCTAACAAAGGATCAGGGGATCAAGTCAAATCCAATGATTGCGAAAGGTCTCACTAAGTTGATCCAATCGGAGTATCCGTAATCAGATATTAGATACCAACCTTAATTAACCACTAATGGTGTTCTCTTACATTTTTTTTTTTTTTTGGTTGTATATATATTTTAATTTAGATGCTAATTTCGTTCTTTTGTTTAGTTAGTTAGTCAATCTTTTTCTTGTAAATATTGTACAAGAAATAGATTAGTGTTGTGTCTTTGTTAGAGGTTGTTTAAGGTGTTTGTTATTGGGCAAATGTAATGAGAAGAGGTTGGAAATTGGTCAAAATTATTCAATGGAATGTTTGATATCCTTTCTGTTAATCTCAATTTCTGTTTGATTAGTTATTATTTTTGGTTATTAAACAGTGATAAGGTCATTGTGACACCTTTTTTTGGGGGTAGAAGTGGAAGGACATTCACTCAATTTCATTATTTTTTAAATTGAGATTGTTAATATCTTTTGTCACCATTTTCGAACACTATTCTTCCCAAGCGAGCTCTAGTTTTTCCAAATTGTGTTTCGCCAATTCTCTCCTTACGTGGTAATGTGGTATGAAGTACAATAATGTCCTTATAGTCCTATCAACCGCAATAAAGACAGAAAATATCTTGAGATTGGATGAAGAAAAATTCAATTGTTGGATGTGTACGGTATAGTCCAACAATTGATAGCACCCTAGGCATGCTGGACTCCCTGAAGATGAGTTAAATTCCACAAGGCTTATGCCACCACCACTATGGGAGAGTGTTTCCAGACTCGAACCTATGACCACAAGTGAAAATATTTTACATGAAAAATCATTTTTGGTGTTTTGTTGGGGTAAAGAATCATTTTTGGTGTTTGGTTGTAAAAGAAATATAGATTTGTTAGATATTTCTCTAGGAAGTGAAAAATATTTTAGAGCAAATGCAAATATTTCTGTTCACTTCCCTTTCCCCACTTCCCTTGCAACCAAACAGAGATTATGTAATTTTCTCGCACGAAAATCTTATTAGATAATCAACCATGCGATTGATTACTACTATTGGGATTTATGCTTTAATTATCAGAGTTTCTATTGATACAAAACTCATAAGGCTTTCTTTGTTTCATTTTAAAGTTTTTTCTTATAAATGATATTTTATATGAGAAGTTTTCTATATTTTTTTTAAAATTTTTTTGTTTCATTATCAATTTTCCCTGCAAATGATCTTTTACATGAAAATGTTATTTTATGTATTGTATTTTTATTGTTTTGGATAATAATATTTCTTTTGTGTTTATCATCTTATATTGAGACATAATGATAAAACAAGGTTTAAACCAGAAAATAGACCAGAGACCTTTCCGGTTCATCACCAGACGGAGAGAGAGAGACGTTATGCCATAGAGGATGGAACAAAGGAGATTTTGTGGGACCCACCACTTACGAGAGATGGGGGATAATGGGTGGGCAGTTAAGTGATTTTAGGAGAGAGGGAGAGGAATTTGGGCACGATTAAGTGCTGTTTGGTAAACAAGAAGGAGAGTAGAGCATGTATCAAAGTTGATACGTAGATACCAATCTCATGGCACATAATTGTAGACCATTGCATTGGTATCAATCGGCTCCATATGTTCTTATGTTGATTCCAAATTCCAATCTGATGGTTTATAAGAATCGTGTTTCTTGAATCAATTTAGGTCAGGATTAGACAGATATGCCTGAGACAAGCTCCTTCGGCCTCCTTGTTTGTGAGGGGGAGAGATTCGTGAATACAATATTGGCAGTAGATTCCAATCTGACGTTGAATAAGTCCTCTTTTTTAAGTGATCACTTACAATGTGGTACATGGGTTGACCACCTCTGATGATAATTAAAGGGGTGAGATTCCAAATCAACGGATTACATAAAGGGGCTATGATCTACACATATATGTTCACTCTACTTTGTCCTCTTAAAATATTCCCAGTTCCCAACCGTTTTTAATTTTCAGAATTTGAATTTCCTCTTCCCCTGTTTCTCCCCTCCCTCTCTCACAGAAGTTACTCCATGGCTTCCATCTCTGCAACTTTGCTTCTCTTCAACCTTATTTCAATCGCTATTTCTCCATCGCTCTCTGCATCAGTCGTAGAAGACTTAAATAACCTACAACCACCTCCAGATTTCAATACAACAATCTCAAACAACTGTGTCAGAGACCCAGCTTTAAGATACTGCAAGTATATCTCCATAGACCTTGAAGAAATTTTCAAATCCACAATCGTTGCAGCCCATCTATGCAACGAATCAAAGAACCCTAATTGTGTTGAATCCTTCCCAAAAATTGATCTTCGAAGTAGCCCAAAGATTGCGCCACTGTACTTATCCTTCAGCTTCTTCTGGAAGTACTGCCCCCTAACCATTCTCTCCATTGATCTCTCCAATAACTCCATCCATGGTCCTGTCCCTTTGGAAATTCTCAACTGCACTCAAATCCAAGCCCTTGATCTGAGCCATAATCAACTCACAGGAGACCTCCCTATAGAAAGGTTTAGTCCTCTAACTAATCTCAGTCTTCTCAATCTCTCTTACAACCACTTCTTTGAAAGTAAACTCTCAGATTCTCACTTCTTCGCAAGGTTCAATTCCTCTAGCTTTCTTCACTCGGGTTTGCTTCCGGACCATAGCGGATTCAGAATCAAGGCCGTGATCTTTCTCATCGGTTTCCCAATCTTTGTTATTCTGTTAGTCGGTTGCTGGAGTTGGCTCTGCTTCTGCCGGCCGGATATCTTGCCATCAGTCTTCAGGCAACGGCACAAATTCACGCCGTCAATGCTAAAAGCAGCAACAGCAGGGTTCTCAGAGAGAAACTTGGTGGGGAGGAGCAGAGGAGTTGAAATTTATAAAGGAGTTCTTAGAGATAAAACAGAAGTCCGGATTGAGATCTATAAAGAGAAGATTTCAAGAGAACAGTGCAGTAAATTTGTGAAGGAATGTAAGGTTTTTGTTCAATTGAGTCACAGAAACTTGGTTAGAGTGATGGGTTGGTGCAATCAGGGTAGACTGAGAGTTATTATAACAGAGTGGATAGATGGGGAGAACATTGAGATGTGGCTATCTGGGTCTCCACCATGGAAACACAGGTTGAAGGTCTTGATGGGGGTTGTGGATGGAATGAGTTATATGCAAGAACAATGGCCTGAAATTGGGTATGATCTCAGGACAAGTGGTGTTATGTTATCACAGGAACGTGGGCCATTGATTTCAAGGTTTAAGGTTGGAGAGCAAAATGGAAACACAAAGAGTAAGGCTTTATTTATGTTTCTCAATGACCTTAATTTTTTTTTTTTTTATTTATTTATTTTATCTGTTTTATGTTTTCAATCCGCTTAGTTCTTCCATGAAGACCTGGAAGATTGAATTGCTTGAAGCTGTCAGTCATTTTTGGGTTCTATTTGTTAACAGAACTGAAGTTCCATGGTCAAATCATAAAAAACTTGTGCACTGATACATGTGTGTGTGATGTGGTTTCAGAGATTTACAGGTTTGGACTATTTCTCTTAGAGATGATAACGAACAGGCGGCCCCAGGAAGAGTTTGAGAAGGGTGAGACAGGTTTTATTGAGTGGGTAAGTATGCACTACCCTGACAACATGCAGAAGGTGATCGATGAGCGAATGAAGAAGACAGGAACTATGTATGAGCAAGCTAAAGAGGGAATTGGGGTAGCTTTGATGTGCACAGATCTCTCAATGGGTCATCAGCCAAGCTTGACTCAGATCTCTAACATGTTGAAAGCCTTTGAGTCCCCTCTGGTTTCTTCCAATAATAAGAAATCCCACAGAGAAAGAGGTGAAAATCACAGACAATGAATTGCTTGGATGTATGAAGATCACACTCCTTGAATAGATGCATATTCTGTACTCTGCAGTTCACTTAATTAATGCCAAAAGATTTGGATTTATTTTTCTTTACTGCTTATCCAGTAATCAACATTATCTTTAAGAATTAAGATGACTTATTCCCCTTGGAGGTATGACAATGGGGAAAGTTTGATGAGGTTTAGTAGGTTTCATCCAGTGAACCATGATGGGCTGGTCTATATGCATCTATCGCCCACATATCGAATAGTTTCCTTATGCTTCATTACTATTCTCGTTAAATTTATCCCGGTCGCTCCTTCTACGGTCAAACTCGCTCTTCCTCTAGCCTTGCGATGGGGTTAAGGGTGTCCAATCAGGCCAATTGGGCATCCGAATAATTTATTTTGACCCATGGTTGGGTTCTACAGGCTTTAGATTTGTTGTTTTTGTTTTGTTTTTTTCCTTTTAATGTAAAAGGTCTCTTTTATGGGCCCATAAAGTGAGGGTAAAGTTAGTACACAGGATTAGTAATCAAGTATGAGACTATTCCAATGAGACGTTATAGGTGTATTTAGAACATGTAACCTTCTTTTGATTTCCCTTTTTCTTATTCCTAAAAGGTAATTAAGTCAAGGGTAAAAAAAAGTTTTTAGAATAATTTAGAAGTGACTTCCCATCATATCATTCTTAAGAGCTATCATTGCCTCGCACATAAATTGGAAGAAAAAATGTGTTGTGCTTAGATGGCAAAAAAATGAGGTTACATATCATGCAACGCCTTAAGGGGTGTAAATAAGAAAATCCATTTAAGTATGTGGGTTAGATAGGAATACTCAATAATTGGAGTTCTATTTTCAGTCTATTTACTCTATTCAATGTGTTATAGTGATTAGGAGTCACTTAATGACTCAGTTTAGGAGTCTTAGAAGTTCTTTATACATGTAAGGAGAAAATTTTCCTTCTACTGTGGAGAAGGTTTCACCCACAATCCCACCGTCATTATTATCCCCTACTAGACGAAGGTCAAAACTACCCCTCCCCACCATAATGATGCCTCTCCCACTATCATAATGACTCACAGTGGAGGATCTCATTCACCATGGGTTGAGGGAAACTCAGTTCTATATGTAGTACCCCCATCAATTGGAGATGATTTGAGTAAAGAATATGAGCTTATTTTTAAAGAGTTTTAGAACTGTTGAGCTTGGCATCCCAAATCTGATTTCTTTTCCTTTCTTCTTCTTCTCCATTGATTAGATGGTTATTTTCTGCAATCTCTCATCTCTTCATATCAATTTTCAGTTTTGTTTCTATTCTTAGCATAAAATCCTCTCTTCTTCTTTTTTTTCCCCCCTGATTTATTGAATTCCTACTCCAACTAGGAGTTCTCTGAAACTTCAAATTTAACACTGGATTTCACTTCTGTTCTCCTTCTCCATTCATTACTAGGTTAGTTTTTGTATTTTTCTTCTGTCTTCATATCAACTTCTAATTCTGACTTTGTTCTTAGCATAAAAATCCTTTCTTTGTCAAATTTCTTGAACTCCAACTCCAACCAAGAATTTTCTGAAACTTCAAATCCAACATTTGAATTTAAAATTTTCTTCCACACTTAACAATTGGTTTCTGTTCTGAACCTTCTTACGGTTTCAAAATTCAGACTTGAAACTGATTTCCTATTTTCCTACTAAAGTCTGATTTCAATTTAATCGATCTTCAAGTTTTATTTTCTAATTATGATCTAAGATTTCTGACTATCATTAGGCTTGTTAATTGGCACTGAAATCAATTTCTAATTTGGTTTGTCTAAACCTTCCATCGATTCTCAGATTTAGGAATTCATTCTTTAAGTATAAATCTTCAGATTCTAAAAATCTTACCATTGGATCAAGCCTGATTTCTAATATTATATTCTCATCAAATTAGAGCTTTAGATCAGAAATTTGGCTGAATCTGATTTTCTATTATTTAAATTCTCTTGAAATGTGGTTTCATTCCTTAACTGTGATTCCATTGTAAGTTGATCTCCAGCTGGATGTTATTAGTTTGAGATTAGCACTGCATTACCTTGCCCTGTGCAACCCTATTTTCAGGTTAGACAGAATCCCTAAAACCAGGGTCCAGGGATACACTGCAGATAAGTCTTTTTTATATACTGTTTCTATTCCTTGTATTTGTCTGCTCAAGTGAGTAGCCATCATCTACAATAGTAGGTTGGGGAAGTGTATCTGACCTAAAGAGAGCGAAATTTTTTTCTCCATCAGCTACAATAATAGATAATTCAACTCACACAATGTAATACCATTTGATCTATAACATAATTTTGAACACTCTTCATGAAATGGCCAATGGTTCATTCAAGGTCAATATGTCACAGTAGCTTCAGTTAAATAAATTAGATAAATGAAGCTTTTTAGGGAAACTAAATCAATGTATGTACACTAATTTTACAAGTTGGTTAAACCACCAATTTGAGATGGTACAGAAGACAGGAGTAAAGTCAACTAAGCCTTATCTGAACTATTGCAGTACACACATGAACCTTGTTCTGCCCTTCATTGACTACCCAATGATAGTTCATCTCTATCTCTTGGATTCTTGGAGAACAACTTCATCCCTTGATGATGGCAGGTTTATGTGAATGCATTCTGGGTCTGCTATGTTTCTTTGGCATGTCAGTGGTTAGTGCATACATCTTCACCGCAAATAATTCCTCCGGGAATCCCTTTTGATCCTGAAACAAAATAAAAGTATAATTCAAAGCAGGAAGAAGAAAGCATATAATATCTCAAAATGAAATAAAGTTGATCATTGGGGTGGGGTGGCGAAAGACAACAGAATGGTTTGTGAAGTCGTAATAATGACACCCAATCATAAGGCTGGGGTTTTATTGGATAATTATGGAACATACAACTAAAGCATCTAATTGTGAAAAAATGATTATACTTAATTGCAATAAATTGGCAACAATGGCTTTGTCCATGGAGATGTACATACCACATAGATGAGATCAAGGAAATTAGGACATGTTATGAAATTTAGGTGCTTTTAAGCATTGCTAGAATGAGGCAATAATGGTCCACAACGAATTTTTTGAACTTGTATAGTTTCTGCATGCTTTCTTAGTTTAATTCTTTTTTTTCCTGGGATATGTCATTCTTCATTCAACTTATCAATCAATTAATTGTCACTTCGGATTTATGAATCTCCATGTGATGACCTAATGGACTGTCCCTAGATATGTAATACTTTGTGCGAACCTTTGACTTGTAGAGATGCAGACCACATCGATTGAAGAGCTCCTTGAAGTATAAATCAGACCTTGTAATGCTTCTGTCATCCTTGTCCAGCACAAATCCTGTAAATATGCATCGATTAGTCAAATTAATTACCTTTGTGCTTAGACTGGCTCTCTTTTCTTTTTATTTTCATTTCCTAGAACGTTCTGTGAATCAGTCCGCACAAAACTGAGCCGACGCAACTAGAACTCAATAAATCTTTACAAGTGTTGAAGAAATATCATTAAATTGTCAAACCCTAATCTTCAAAGGGCTGAACATTGAATCAACTACGTTTCTAGCTGATAAAAACAAAGAGAAATACCTATTGCTAAAGTCATGCTGCAATTAATCGTAAGAACGTATTATTTATAGGGGGATTATCTCAAAAGATGGCACCACAAATTCATTAGCTGCACTAAGGCAGTATAGTGTGTTTTAGCTATTTTCTTCTGTTCTTCTTTTCCCTGTTTAAAAAAATTTTTAATTCAAGAATATATGCACAGAGGAGATAGTTGGATTTTAGGTTAGGGATGCAAGTAGGAGAAGGAGAAGAAGATGAGGAAGAGAGGAAGAGAGGAAGAAGAGAACAAGAGAATGGAGAAAGAGAAGTTTCGGTTGTAAAGCTTAGTGTTGGAGAGACTTCTCCACACTACTATATTGCTTCAACGATACTAAAAGAAATATTACACCCACCTTCCTAGGGAGGTAAAAGGTAAAATAAGATAAAAACAGAAAATACATAATAAGGCAACTAGACAAAAGGCTAGTTCCTAAACTACCCTTGATACATAACTTCTAGCAACTCTAACAGAGATGGCCAACTGAAGAAAAAAAAAAGGGAAGTGATTTGTAATAGGTTTTATTCACCCCTTTCACACCCCCACCCCCCGCCGCCAAAAGAAAAAAAAAGCACTTTACATGGACAGAGATAGAGTAGAAACTATATTCTTAATGTTTGAAAGTAGTCAAAGTCTGGAAAAAAGGATTAAGCCCATAGAGCAAGGGATGCTCTAATAAGGGGTTTTCATCTAAAATGGGCGATCTTTATGTCAGTCCATGAAGGAAAAACTGTAAAGAACTAAATTTTATCACGGAAGAAAGAATAGCAGTTCAGGGGGGAAAAAAAAGAGAACAAGGGACATAGGCCATTATTTACACCTAGTAAGTGGGCTAGTCAATGCAACATTCTTAGAAGGTGTGAACACATCTAAAGAAAGATTTGGGATGCATGTTTACTGCTTTATAAAGGTGCAACTAATTTTTAGATGAGATGTTTTTTCTTAGTTTATTTTGACATCTTTTACAAGCAACAACTAAGAGGGGAAAGATGCAAGAACTGAAACATATTTCATCTAGAGAGAGAGAGAGATGTACCAGATTTTGCAATGTTCTCCTTCAGGACCAAAAAACCACCAGGTTTCAGACCAGCCTGAGAGGTGCCATGTTTATCAGGACCAAATTGAAGATCAAATGAAGTAACAATTTGGATTAGCAAACAAAATCTTCTTCCTATTAAGCATCATATTACTGTTATGGGCTATAGACATGATTTTATACTAGGGTTCAAGAACTCGAATTCGAATCCATGTCACAGAATCGGTTAGGAATTTTCTGGAAATAGCCATAATCTGCACTAACCATAGATTCTATACATGGATTGGCCGATTCGAATCAGCCAGAAGATAATAGGATAACTTATAGCTTGGAAAATCCTATAAATAGGAGGATAGAATTTTAAATAAAGAAAACTAAGTTTAAAATATGAAGTACTCATGAATTATTAGAACTGTTGGGATTGATAAATCTTCTGAATTAATCAATCTTGCTTCTATTGCAGTGTCAAAACTGTGTTTCATACAAATCAAAAAAACCTTTTTCTAAAGATTTGGTTCTCACAGATGTTTGGGTTGTGTTTTAGTCAAATCATTGAGTGCTTCCCAATGAATCGGAATCAGTTGTGCAACTATTTTACTCATATGGGGGTGTTTCCCTGTGAACCCAAAAGATCAAGTCATTTTAACCACAATGCTAGTATTGATCTAGACAAATGAGACATCCTCAAGGAATTTCCTTCATAATTTTCAAGGTTCGAAACATCCTTGTGGCATTTGGTCTTATAAATTCCTTGAAGAAAGCTCCGACAAAAACCAGGGGGAAACATGAAGGGAACTTCAACTAGGTGTTTGAAAGAAAATATGAGTACGGTCAAATGGATGTTTATGGTGATCAAAAGCTTCAGAAACTTGAATGTTTTTGTGTCATAAATTCCTCTCTTTCAGTTGGAACCTTAAACTAAGTACTTCAAAATTTTTTTTTAAAATCTTGGCTTCCACAGAAAATAAAATCATCCTAGAAATCAAATTGTATGTAATTTACCATTGCTTTTTTAAAGAATGATACAAAATCATCATCTGCAAGCTGCCCAATACACCACTGGACCCATATAACATCATATCTTCCTGCTTCTGGAGTGAATTCCTACAAGAAAACAAAGCAGATTATACACAAAGTTGCAACAGAAATTCCTATCAAAGGGTATAAAGTCTACTTATCACTTATTTAAAAACTAAAGACTTATATGTAAATGAAAATACTCAACAAAATATACATAAACTGCAGGTATATCACCTTATGTTGTACCCTTCTCATAAAATACCTGAAGTGGGAGGCAATAGAAGTTGGAAACCTTGTGCATATCCGAGACTGTACCATTCTCAGGAGTCAAACTTTCACGAGCAGCTTCCAGAAAATGTGATACAGGCTCAACAAGATCAACCTATATCGAAACATAGCGAACCAGAATGAAGCACATAAAATGAAACTACAAAGATACAAAGCACTTCGAAGTTGTGTAGGACAAGAAATTACAACATGACAAAACTACTCCTTCGCAGAAAGTCTATTTGGATATTATGGTGTAACCATTTTGATTCGAGCATCAAGCAAAAATCCTACCAAAGAAACAAGTTTTCACTGTGAGATAGAAGCGAACGAAGTTGTTCACAAGCGATGACAATTTTTCAGATTCCAAGTCATATTGCTCAGATATGTGATACTTCTACAGTTTGAGAAGTTCCCAGAACAGGTCATGAGCCTAATCCCTCCACATAAGGTCGGGAACAGCACAGCAGATCCCCAAATCACTGTAATTAAATCTAGTAGAGATCTCATGGCGTCATAGTTGTCAAGGCATTGCCTAGGCGCTGCCTAGGTATCTGGGCGGGTTTCCAAGGGCTGGGCGGTCGCCTGGGGATGCCTAGGTCCCTAGGCAGCCGATTTTTTTTACGTAAGTTCTTTTTTGTTTCCTCTCTAAATAATGCTGTTTCTAACATTTTTAATGGCTTGTGTGCACATTTTTGTATGGGTGAGAAGCATGGAATCATTTAGTACCCAAAATAAATAAATAAAGAAATCAAACTTCACTAGTTCACTTCTCTTCTTCTCCTTCTCTTGTTTACTTGTGTTTTTCCCCCTCTAAAAATTGTTGTTTCTAACATAATGTTGTAATGCTGTTGCTAGATATAATGGCAAATTTGTGCACAGATTCCATAGTTGTCAAGGTGTCGCCTAGGCCCCTTGTTGCTGTCGCCTTGGTTCCCCCCCTCCGACCGCCTTAGGTAGATTCAATTTTGTTGTTTCTGTAATGCTCTAAACAGAATTATATTTGTAAAAAAATATTAATACTAACCAGAATCTGAAGAAGAAGAAGATAATAACAGATCGGAGAGAAAGGGAGACTGTCTAGAGAAGTAAAGTCGATGATTTAGCAGTCCTCCCCCACCTCCCCAAGCCTTTATTTATAATTAAGAGAGTACAATAGTAAACACCTATTTTGTAATAGGAATCAGAAATACAATAAGTAAATAACCCAAAGACTAACCCTAATTACTCCTAAACATATTAGGAACCTAAACATCAACCTACGAAGAGGGAAGACTCCCCCTATCGTGTTACAACACAATGTACCCCACTGTACATATAATTAACAATATTATTGATATACTAGATATAATGGATACATAAAAAATACTACTAGGGTGCTTAGGTTGTCTAGGTGGGTGCCTTGTCTCCTAAGCGCTTAGGTGGCTCTCCAACGCCTTGAGTCGCCTAGGCGCCTTGACAACTATGCATAGCATTAAACAAAGAGACTGAATTCAGGGAGAGGACCATCGAAGCATTAAACATGAGGAGTCCATGATCACCTTGACATAAAAATAAGTTATTTCTGGTATTTTTGTAACTTATTCATTTCAGTAGTGCAGTCATGTGAGGTAAGGTCCTAAGGTCCTATCAATTTCAGTTGAGTTTCGAGTTAAAGTAGTAATATCCCTTGTAGTGTTGAAAAAGCTGAAATGCTTCCACACGTTATTGGTATTTTGTCCCAAAATTTTGAAACCCGACCATCCTATGAACCAAAGTTGTCACGGTGTCTAGGCAACCCAAGGTGTTGGAGGGGCCTGGGCGTCAAGGCGTCACCTTGACAACTATATGCTATTATGAACAGTGAGGAGATTGGTTCCAATTCGACAAGTTGGACCCAGTTATAGTCCGTCAGACTGCAGTTTAAAAATTGAATTAGACAATCATCGAAAAAAAGAGAAAATTTAGAAATATCTGAGAGTGGTTGTTAAAACCTAGGGTGGAGTTTATAACCAGAAATGTATAGATTGATTAGAAGAGGGCAAAACATATTCAGATTGGACAGCTATTAAGTATTTTATATTTATGTGCTATATAGGAGAGCATTTTGAAAATTTGTGTATAATTAATCTATATCAAGTGGTTGTTTAAGAAAATCTATATTGAATGATTAAACTGTTTTGGAGGATCTAATTCCTTAAGATACAAAAACTTGACAACAGAATGCAGATTCATTATTGCTATGGAAGTCTCATGAAATTGCTTCGTAGGTAACTTTAGTAGATATAACATGGCAACAGATAACCAATCAGAAGTGAAAATATTTTTGTACCTCATTAAAATATCTTAGAAGAAGATTCTTAGTGACTCTTCCTATTCCAGAACCACAATCTGCAACAACTTTGATATGTAAGAATTCAAGATGCAGTACATTTCAGTCAAAGTAGCTTTCTTCAAAAATCACTAGACACATTCTTCCAGCTTAAATCGAAACCTCCAAACTCTCCCCACGCCTCCCCCCCCACCCAAAAAAAAATGCAGTGATAATGATGATGATAATTAAATAACACAAGGAAAAAAGAAACCCACAAAAATTAAAAACAATTGCCATTAATACATTAATACAACCACTTCCAAGTGGAGATGCATAATCTGCTGCTAGACCTACAAAACACCACTGATTATGAAAGAGGAAGTGTTTCAAACCACAGTGTGATATGGAAGTCACCTTCTTCTCTTTTGGTTGACATGAAATAAACAAATACAAAGTGAAGCAGGCAGATTAAAGAACCTGCAGGTATTATGCCCAACAGGAGCTATAGGCTAAAGTGTACAACTGAAGAATGAAAGGACACAAGAAGAGGTTGGGATGTCTCTTTTCTCCCTTCAAACGTCTTATGTTTAAGGAGAATGGGGAAACTGTCGTTTTTTATCTGCTGTTCCTTTGCCAAAAATATCTGATTTCCCTCTTCTCTGTCTCTTCCCCCTATCCCCCTTCTTTATTCAGTTACCGCTCACGCGTCACAATACTGTTCACTCTCCCTCTTCTCTGCAGATGGCACATCTGTTCTCCATGCTATCAATTTGCTTTTCCACCCTTAGGCAGCAGCCCCTTCTTTTCTCCATCAGAAGCTTCTGGAACATACAAACCAGCAAGCTTCTCAGCCTCTGGTTGGTCAGGAAAATAGCCTAGACCTAGGCCTGTGTTGAAGCCAATAGATTCGCCGATTCCTAATCTAGGTTCAGGATTGGCTGGCTGCATTCCCTTTCCTTCAGCAACAGTCACTGCTTAGGTCACATCCTCTGAAGGTAGATATTGATGATCTTCCAATAGCATTAGACAAATAAAGTTCTTGGCTTCTCAAGTGAACTGCACATTTCATATGATTTGGCTATTTTCATGCCCTTTATAATTGATTATAAGTTTTAGCTTGTAGTAGGATAGCAGCACTTTTTTCTGTTTTCTCTTTTGGTTCTTATTTGGGTGGCCTTCACAAAAATCATGATGACACAATCATTGATTTATGTATCTCTCTCTCCTCAACTCAAACTTTTTTTTAGAATTTTTAGTTTTCTTTTCTTGGCATCCAAAACATACATTGATAATACCAAATAAATGAATATATAAATACACGTCCAGAAGACTAGAATCCCTCATGTTCTCGCATCTTTGAGTTCAAGAAGGAAGACAGAAAACTCAAGTTTTTCAAAGAAAATTCATCCATACAGGGTATAATACGTGAAGTTACTATCTACATAACCGATCAAATACTGCATCCAACTCTCTGAGCCCTACACCTTACCAAATGAGTGTGTTTGAGAGAGAGAGAGAGAGAGAGTACCAAGAGCGACGAGATGACGATTCCTTAGATCAGCACCAAAGAAATCAAACAATAGAGTCTTGAGAAAGGCTTCACTACCCTTAATATCTGAATCATTAACATGTCCATATCCCCCCAATACTCCATCTACAGATGCCTCAACACCCTATATAAAAACAGACAAGGAATATAGAGCTTCAGAACCAACCAAAAACAGCTCCTAACTTCTAACTAGAAAAAACCCAAAAGCAGAAAATAGAAAAAAAAAAAAAAAACTTCTTTTTAAGGTATTGGGTTTGGGGTTTAGGGTTTTAGAGAAGAAATCTTACTTCCCAGTACCCGACGCCTTTCTGATACCACTCAGTCTTCTTCTGTTGATCTCCTTCTCCGATTTCTTCTCTCCACATCTCCTCTGCGTTCCTGAATTCTCTCCCATCGGAATCTGACCCTGCGACCTCCATCACAGCCACCTGAGTTGCAGGCACTGTGAGACCCAATAGGAGGAAATGCCAAAGACAGAGAGATTGGGGGGGAAATTTTTGTGTATAGGGTTCTACGTCGTTTGAAATGCCCAAGATGACCTCTTTATTGACAAGATTGCCCTCAACGTTTAGTGAAGATATATAGCACAAAGACCTAAAATTTAGAAATTTGGATGGTGGGTAATGTTCAAAATGGAAAGTAAGGTGACCCACTTCGCAAATCTCTTGCAGACTTGCATAGACAAGAAAGCCCACCTTATTGGTAAGCGCCTTCATGCTCAGATCTTCGTTAATGGACTGTTCTCAGATATCTTTCTGTCCAACAGGCTCATTGAGTTTTACTATAAATGTGGCAATATTTTTTCTGCTCGTCATGTGTTTGATACAATGCCTGGAAGAAATGTTTATACATGGAATGCCATTGTCACTGCTTTCTGTAAAGCTGGTAACTTGCAGGATGCAATTCAATTGTTTATGGCAATGCCAGAGAGGAATACTGTCTCATGGAATACTATGATTAGTTCGCTCGTTCAAAATGGGTTGGAAAGTGAGGCCTTGGATTACTATTGTATGATGCATAGGGAAGGAGTTGTGCCTACCCATTTCACTTTTGCTAGTGTTCTGAGGGCCTGTGGTAGTCTGATTGATGTACGTCATGGTAGGAGATGCCATACTACTATTATCAAAGTTGGCCTGGATCATAACAAGTATGTGGAAAATGCCTTGGTGGGTATGTATGCTAAATGTGGGATTATTGATGGTGCAATTCGAATATTTGATGAAATGTATGAACCAAATGAGGTTTCGTTCACGGCTATGATGGGTGGGTTAGCGCAAACTGATCATGTTGAGGATGCTTTGAGAATGTTTACTAAGATGCATAAGATTGGGATTAAAATTGACCCTGTGTCCTTATCTGGCATACTGAGTGTTTGTGCCAGAGGAGAAAGTGAGCATGGGGTCCCATGTTATGTCCATGGACTGCAAGTACACTGTCTCACTATCAAGCTTGGGTTGGAATTGGATCTTCATGTGGGTAACTCGTTGATTGACATGTATGCTAAGAATGAGAACATGGAGAGCGCAGAGATGCTATTTGCAAGTTTGCCGGAGGTTAACAATGTTTCTTGGAACATTTTGATTGCTGGATATGGTCAGATGGGGAGAAGTGATAAAGCCATAGAGTTGTTGGGAAGGATGCAAAGACATGGTTTTGAACCAGATGAGGTCACATATATCTGTATGCTTGGTGCTTGCGTCAAGTCTGGGGATATGGAGACTGGCCGTCAGATGTTTGAGAGGATGTCAATCCCAAGGGTAAGTTCATGGAATGCTCTACTCTCTGGGTACTCTCAGAAAGGAAATCATAAGGAAGCCTTGGAGTTCTTCCGGAAGATGCAGTTTCTGAGTGTACAACCTGATCACACTACTTTGGCTCTTGTTCTTAGCTCATGTGCGGGAATGGGATTTCTGAAGGGTGGAAAGCAGGTGCATGCAGTCTTGACTAAGGCATCTTTTCAAACTGACATTTTTGTTGCCAGTGGACTTATTGACATGTATTCCAAGTGTGAAAGCATTGAGCTGGCAAGGTGCTTTTTTGACAGAATGCCTGAAAGGGATATTGTCTGTTGGAATTCAATGATTTCGGGTTTTGCTCTCCATTCTTTACACAGGGAAGCTTTTACTTTGTTTCAGCAGTTGCAAGAGAAAGGCATGAGACCTTCTCAGTTCTCTTATTCTAGTGTACTCAGTTCATGTGCTAGACTGGCTTCTCTGTCCCAAGGGAGACAAATACATGCTCAGATAGCAAAAGATGGGCATGTAAATGATGTTTTCGTGGGGAGTGCTCTGATTGATATGTATTCACGATGTGGTGATGTGGATGGTGCTCGCCAGTTTTTCAATGAGATGACCAATAAGAATACTGTTTCTTGGAATGAGATGATACATGGGTATGCACAGAATGGGTGTGGGGAGAAAGCTGTTGACCTCTTCAAAGACATGATTCGATCAGGTGAGAAACCTGATAGTATAACTTTCATTGCTGTTCTTACTGCCTGTAGCCATTCTGGGTTGGTTGACGAAGGGATCAAAATTTTCAAATCCATGGAACAAGATCATGGGGTGGAGCCATTGGCAGAACATTACACATGCATCATTGACTCTTTAGGTCGCGCTGCTCGATTTGGTGAAGCTGAAGTGATTGTAAATAAGATGCCATATAAAGATGATCCAATTATATGGGAGGTTTTGCTGAGCTCTTGCAGAGTTCATGCTAATGTCAACTTAGGGAAACAGGCAGCAGAGCAACTTTTCCGGTTGGACCCACAAAATCCAGCTCCTTATGTGCTTCTTTCCAACATCTATGCTGCTTTAGGAAGATGGGATGATGCATCAGCTGTTAGGGCGCTGATGGGTGACAGATACGTTGTAAAATATCCAGGTTATAGCTGGATTGAATTTAAGAATGAGGTGCAAGCTTTTATGGTTGATGATGATCTCAGTAAGGTCGATGATGGGAACCCCCTTTCTGTAGGGATGATACAAACTGCCTCAAGAGGTGGAACTTGTTCTACATGATATTATTTAGTGTGGAACAGCAGTCTGGACACCTGATCTAACCTGTCTTGAGCTGGGTTTGATGCCTACATGATGGCTTGTCTTTTCTCTCACCATCCAAGGAAGAATACTTTGTCTGTCAAGGAGGCATTCATCAGCAATCATGGCAGAGTCTGTGAGATCCAACTTGGTCAAACCAGTGATCTTTGTCACCAGAACACGACGTTTGGATACGAGCAAGTTTGAAAATTTGCAGAATTTGTACTGTGGAGGCTTCCTTGGTGAGTCAAATTGGAGATTCATAAAGAGGACCCTGCAAACAATTGAGAATATTGGGTTTAGTTTCCCGAGGAAGGTTTTTGAAAGTAATGAATTCATTTTGGCACCATCAACTTTGATATAAAGATAAATATGAGACATTGAGCCTGAGGGAGACTGGAAGCTTTACAAGAGATTGGATGAACAGGATGGGTCTACTACAAAACTCATTGTTGGTGGTATAAGAATGGAAAATCTATAGATGAGAAAGGAGTTGAAGCCCTCTTGGTTATGAGGTTTCAAGTGAGGTGGAAATTACAAATTAGAGCTCTATTATAAGGAACCCAGTTGTTATGATTAGGAATTGGCTCTCTTGTATTAAATGGGCCTGAAGGAATGGTGCAGACCTGCTAGACAAATGATTATCCTGCAACATTCCATTTTGGAGAAATTGAAAGTGGGTTGACTACCTCTGAATGCCCAGTCAAAATAAACCAGAAGACTGGAAGCTGGAGCTGTATCTGCTTAAAATTACTTTTCACGTGGAGCAGATTGTTTACCAGGAACAGACATTTGGGCGAACAACAACCATTCTTGCTGCTAAGGCTCAGATGCAGGAAAGAGAACACCTAAAGCTGTTAGGATTTGAAACAGTTTAAAGATACAGTAAGGTTGCTCTATTGCAACCTGGTGGTCGTGGGTTCGAACAAGGTAACAGCCTCTCCACAAAAAGTGGGGTTAAGGCTGCATACGTATGCCCCTCCCCAGACCCTGCAGTAGGGGGAGCCTTGTGCACTGTGTATGCCCTTTTTTTAAGCCTGTTGAGCTGCTTCTTCTGCCGCAGCTACAGCATTCTATTGGAGTTGCCCCAACCTAAGCCTTTAAAACAATGGTTTTTTCTCATGCAGCTCTCATCCTTGTTAAGTTCTAAGGTGCTTGAAATAGCAAGAAACTAATGAAAATATGAAATAATCAGTTGCAATATCTTGGACTCTGAACATTGTTAACGCAGATGTTCTCTTTATTCTTTTAATAATGAAATTGATTACAAAGAAACAAACTACCTAGGATGTTGGAAACTTTACTCTTGATTACTTCAGTGAGCTAATGACTTGTAAGAAAAACTTGCTCCAATTTTTTGCGTTGTGAAATAAATTATTCCAGCAACCATCAAACTGGATGAAATTTACAAAATGTTTTAGTGATTCTGCTTGTGGTTATCCTAAATCTCTCTCCCTTTTTTTTCTTCTTTTTTTTCGGTTCAACTGTCCCGATCAAATGCAAAGGGAGAGATCTTAAGGGATCTCAAGCTCAAGTGGTCTGCTGTGGCCACACCATGCCTGCGTTAGGAACTTTCTTGGATCTTATCTTATTACAATTAATTACTTCTCTAGTTCTAAACATCCATGCATGCGAAGGGGAGTCGCATTGTAAAGCCCACCAAAGTATCAAACAATGTATTTCAACACATGGGGAGAGGTCTGTCTTTTAGTTGTTCTTACAAATAAAATTTCTAAGTAGATATTTTAGAAACTGTCTTTATATGTTCTAATATAAATTTAACATGAAAAATTAGACATTCAAGTCCTATGCCTACTTCTTGTGTTGAAAGTCCTTTAGGCTCCATTTAGTTATAATCAAGTGAATGATGTGACTAAATGACACCATTTGACTTGATGGGGAAGCTCTCTTAGACAAGCTTTGTGATTTCTCTGTTAGTATCACTTAATCATATCCGGCTTTAACTCCAGCGATAACATAGTAAAAAATGGTTTTCTTCTGCTGCCCTTAAAATACCATTGCATTGAAATTTGACAGTGAGTATATCTGGTCCACAAATGAGTACTTCGGAGTTGCTATGTGTAAACTTACTGGCCCTGCTGGGATCTCTTTACTAGGTTACCCACATAGATCCATTGTGTGGTAGAACACATACCAGCAACTATTGAAAGATTTGAGTAAAATATGGTAACTGACAACTCAGACTCAGGTTTCCTTCAATCTCAAAATCACTCTACTACCAAAGTTCAAGTTTTTTTTTGGGTGAAATACTAACAAAGTTAGAGTTGAATCCAATACTTCAATCAATTACATTCTTTTAAGTACATCTGACTTGTCAGTTAATTTTGTTCTAAAATTTGACAATACAAAAATATTCATGTTCTAATAACACATTCGAAATAAAAGCAACTCAGATGTATTTGATCCATTTTAAGTACAATCAGCTTCATCATGAATCTTCGGGTTTGAAGAAAATCTGCATAATAGGGCATACTTAAATGAATAACCCTTTGTAGTACTACATGACTTATGAAGTGGAGACAGGTGTGTCAGCTTGTGCTCCCCATTCAGTCCAAGATCCATCATAAACAGCAACATCAGGTTTCCCAAGTCGATGGAGACCCTAGAATGCAAGTGTAAGAACTCTTTAACCAAATGCCATAATCCAGATTACAGAATATGCTTTAACAAAGAAAATCTCACCAGCGCAAGAATGCAAGCTGTCACACCAGTGCCGCAAGATGCAACCACAGGTTTATCCAGAGAGATGTCTGCAACAAAATATGGTGAAAAGAATAAAAGTGGAACAGGGACCTAACATATACTGAAATGTCATCAGGAAAAAAAAATATTGCAACATAATTATGACCATATAAATGTAGAACTCTGGGACTACATTGCTAAGCATATAAAATATGTATAGCAAGTTCACAATATACAAAAGGATAAATAATACTTTATAATATCCCAACTACATAGAAGAATGAATCCATACTGGATTGAGTCAACTGTAAGCGTCACATCAACCAAAACACCTGTTGAATGATATTCTCTCTCTCTCTCTCTCTCTGAGGGGCAGATGTCTGCAGCCTTACCCCCACTTCACCCCAATTGGCCGATACACACACAACACAAATACACACATATATAGGGCCGGCCTCAGCACAACAGTAAGGTTGCTCCATTGCGACCTGGTCGTCAAGGGTGCAAATCGGGAAACAGCCTTACCCCCACTTCATGGAGAGGCTGTTTCCCGATATGCACCCATGACGACCAGGTCGCAGTGGAGCAACCTTACTGTTGTGCTGAGGCCCGTTCTATATATGTGTGTCTCTGTGTTGTGTGTGTGTATCATCCAATTGGCATGAGATCTCATTATTCTTGGCCATCCACCCTTAATTTCCAAAAAAATGCATGCCTAAGTAGGCTGGAATGTGATTGTGAAGATACGCGGGAAATACAATATACATGTACTAAAATATATTAATAACAATAAAATGTTAAGGGGGGGAGGGGGGAACCTTAAGAAAAATAGCAGAGAATATAAACAGCCAAGGCAAGTTCACTGAAATTTCTCAATTTGAAGTTCTTGAAGGCTGTGGTCAACCTCTATCCTGTAGATCAGGTGGCA
Organism: Telopea speciosissima; assembly: GCF_018873765.1. Lineage (NCBI taxonomy): Eukaryota > Viridiplantae > Streptophyta > Magnoliopsida > Proteales > Proteaceae > Telopea > Telopea speciosissima. Next base: position 79,088,314 of record NC_057917.1, read on the forward strand.
ATTCTTGATCATAATAGCTTTTCTATTTTTTCCTTTATATCCCCCCCCCCCCCAAATTGTATATAAGCTTCAGTTCTTGTCTAAGAGGTCAAAAATTTCTGCTATCAAATTCTCAGGTTTTATAAGGATCGTCTCATCACCGAAAATCTATCAGATTCAGATCATATTTTACATCAATCTACTGCTTGTATAGTTCATTCAACTGGAATTTCAGGCCGATCAAAATTGTTCAAATTGAGTTATTTGGTTTTCTCTCAAACCTGGTTCTTTCCCAATAACTGTGATCTTGTTGTAAGCTAATCTCCCACTGGATTTACCCTGAGTCGAGTTTGGCATTGCATTAGCACCTCCCTGATTTTAGAGGAAACTGACTCTTTTTTTATAGCAGAAATCTCATTTGTATAGTCTACGCCTTTTTCCTTATTGGTTGGAAGATTTCATAACTTGTCAAAAAGGAAAAAAATAAAACTCATTTGGATCAGAGTCAGACCTTCTTGTTCAAATCGTTTCTTAAGCTCATCCGGAGGTAAGAGGGTCTGTGAACCATCCAACATCTGCAAGGGACCAGCACACAAGTTACAGAACAAGTTCATGGATTAGGTAAAAACTTGACGGATGAACAAATTAAGATTTCCCGTGACAGAGATATGTTTGTCAAGAAATTTAAGGAAAGCATCCAAGATGGATATTACACCTCAAGCAAGTAAAATAATACAAGTCAGTGAAATATTCCTGGTAGATTAATTTCCGCAGTCCTGATATTTGCTTAACAATGGAGAGAGGTCAACACTCTGAGAGGCACAACATGAGGAAACCATCTAGCCCTTTCTCAAAATTTTAAAATCTTTCCTCAGTAAAATCATATCTCGATCTACCCTTTCAATCATGGTTAACTTTTGGTTATACTAAAAAATGAAATAACTGAATTGAGTTGAATGGTCAAATAGAATTCATGTAACCAATTCCATTTGGTTAAGCTAAGGCCTGGTTGAATTGAATAATAAAAGATTTTTTTACCAAAAAAAAAGAATACAAAAAGATTTCATATCATTTACAATTCTATCCCCTTTCTATCCTTCACCCACTTAAGGCGCAATTGACATTAAAATTTGCAAAATCTCCTCAAAAGGATGAATCCCAATGATTGTAGAAAGAAAATCTGGATGGAACCCATCATTGCATTGAGGTCAAGTGGGAGTCTGGGAGATGCATGAAGAAGCAAAGAAGATGGGCCAAAAAGGGAATTTTCCGATAAAACAGCAGAATACGATAACAGAAGACCTAACAAACAGGTTAGATTAGAACTTTGGATTCAACTCAAAAAACAGGAGGATCAAGAACTTGGAAAATATGGACACTAACATTTTCTAGAATAATGTAGATCTTGTTGATATGCATTGTTGTGGCCCTTAATAGCTTTTGAGAAAATAGGTCGAAACATGGTATCAGAGCCAGGAGGTCAGGTGTTCGATTCCTAGTATGCACAAGGGATTTGTGTTGTGTGTTGTGCCCCTACACCTTGTACCCTTGGTGTTACGTGATGGAGTCACGTGCAAAACCATGTGTGTGGGGGGGGGGGGGGGGCTGCATGTGTGGAGGGGGGAGCATTAATAAATGTTGTTGTAACCCTTAACAGCTTGAGCTTTTGGGTTAAGAGGTTGTAACAGATCCCAAATGATGAAAGGATACCAAGGGTAAGCTTTTCACCTGAACAAAAGGAATACATTTGCTTCCTGGTACATGACCACTTTTTATTCCCTTTCGAGGCTCTGGTGCAACTCCATCAAACCTGCAAAAAGATCAACAACATCTCCGTCAAATCCAAGTACCAGATTCCATATGTGCTGACCTACACACGGACAGTTATATGCACTGGGCAGAACTGCACTAACCGTCAATTTCTCTACACTGCACACACCCAGCACCCAGGTAGTGTTCTCTTAAGAATAAGCAAAAGTCTAGACATGAATATACATTGGCAAATGGAAGAGGAATCCATGCGTAAAGTGGACATTTATTTTAACAATTAACAATACTAGGACAACAAATTTTTAGGATCAAGTGAAGCAATGAATATTACTACAGAATTTGCAACATAGAGCATAAAATTTCACAGAGTCAGACACCCAATCCTCCCCTGGTCAGATCTCTTGTCGTTGATAGTCCAGTCTCAATTGATTGTAACTGTTCTATTTCATGCTAAATAATGAAAAGAAGCCAAACAATGACATAAAGTGACACAACCAACACTAGCCAAGGGAGAAACTTGAACAAAAAAATAAAAACCGAGTTTGGCAAGGATATAAAAAGAATATTGAATACCTGGCGTTTGATCGAGCATCTATATGCTGGTATTCTTTGTCCTCAATATTTTTTCTGACCTGAAACAAATGGAATGAGGAATAAATGACATGCAAACAGTGCGCCAAATAATATTCAGTCATGCTTCTCCCTTTGTACGATTGGACCTCAACAAGTTTTATGTAACTCAATGTTTTAAGATTTAGTTGAAATAAAATTATCATCCTGATTCTGTGTTTGAACAAAAGAAAATCTCCATCCTACCTTTGCTACAAGCAATAGAATTGAAATAAAAGTATAAAGTAGGAGGTATAGGAAGAAATCCCAAAATCAAAGCATCAAAGGTGTGATCACTCTGAATCTACATGAAGGATTCATATCTATTCTTTCATCCTCCTGCTTGATTCCTTCCAGTAATTTCAGAAACAAGACCATTCAGTCATCAGGCAGAAAATATTTGTATAAACTTTCAGTAGGGTGCAGAAGTATTTCCGTGAGACCTCAATCCCCAACTCCACCCCATAAAAGAATTCACTACTTCAGATGCTTAGCAAGAAGTGAATAGGAGAATGAACCAAATAATTCTACCTCTTTTTCCACAGGAAGCTTACTACCATAAACAAAAAGCCCTGGCTAATACCATGTGGGAAGTCTGGACAAAAGGGAGGGAAACGAAAAGGCTTACCACCACAAAAAGGAAAAAAAGGAATGCAGCAAGACTTGTAATTTGGAATTTTTATCTAGAAAAAATACAGAACCATATTGAATTTAAATAATGATACAAGAACCAAAATAAAATTTAAATTTAAATAATGCTACAGCCTACAAGAACCAAAATCAAATGACACAAAGCGTGCTTCAAAAGAATGACCTAAAAAGCACTCTGAACCACATAAAATCATTAAACATACTCCAAAGAGGATATAAGAGCAAAGGAAGAAGATCAAAGAACACCCTGGAAACTCCATTCATGACTCAACTCCACAATGAAATAGGCACTTGCCACACCATCCCTGGCCAAGGGATCTGCCAAAACATTAGTCAATCTGAGATAATGACAAATGAGACACTGTCAAAGTAATGGATTCACTGTTCTTCTCCCCAGACACCACTTGATAATGCTGCAAGAATCTCCCACTAAAACGAGATGCTGAAAACTCCCATCCTTGCAACCCCCACCCACCCAAAAAGATTTTAAAAAAATTAAGTAAATAATCAATATCCTCAAATATGTTTAGGCCTTAAAGGAGAGCCAAAACTTCGGTTTGTCACACTCTCCAATGACATGAGAGAGACGAGCAACTCTCACCCCTTCGTCACAAAGACTCCAGTTGACATGTGAACAACCATTGAAAGATTTCACCTCCTTTGAGGTCTATAATGAATTTTGGGGGGAAATCCAAGTCAAATTTCCCTGCTCTCTCAAAATATTGCTCAAAATTTGCACCTTAAACACCCCTTTGCCAAACCCTAGACTATCATCAATGCCTAAACTTAGTCAGTGGTAGGCCATCATCTCCATTTTATCAGCAATACCCAAAGTGCAAGGGGACTTCTTATCAGAGAATTCTTTTATTTCTCCCCTCCCAAATGTGCCAAGATATGACCATCAAGGAGAATCTGCAAGGAATACAGATGCATTTGAATTAAGTTCCCTTTCCATTGGGTAATCATGCCTAGGATATGAGATGTAGAATATTCCAAAGGTTCGAAAAAGCAACTCCTAGTAACACAGGTCATCAATGAGTACCCTGGTGAATCACCAATGCATCAGTGTCCAGATTTTACATGCATCTTCTAAATAGAAAATGAAGTTAAACAGATATCTCAAGAGGATCAACCACTTCAGGATTACAAATTAGACATCAAGAAGAATCAAAGGCTTTAAAAGAATAAATGATGCATATGATTCTGAATCTTAATCAATCTCTCCACTGTAACTGCAGTTTATATATTTATATTTTAGACTAACTGCTTATGATTGGGGAAACAATAGGTTTAGTTAGAGAGAGAGAGAGAGAGAGGCTAATGAAGAATCAAACCTGTTCAAGTGTCCAGACAAGATGTGGCTGAAACTTTGTCTGAAATGTAATTGGGGCAACCTGTAGAAACGAGAGTGCTATAAGTCAACAATAAGCCAAAAGCAGATAGGAAAAACAGAGAAGTTCTAAGTTGTCAAAAGAATTTATATCTTGCAGTTATGAAATTAGTAAGCTAAAAAACCAAGTGTTTGAATTCCAAGAATTGAAGTCAGTTCGAGATAAAATATTACTAGAAATAAAAACTAAGTTGGGTTGGGTCAACCAAGTGGTTGAACCAGTAACCAGCAACCTTTTTTTTGTTTCCCAGTTGACCACGGTCAAGTTCAACAACAGTAGAAGGCAGTTCCTAAAAATGCACATTTTAGTCTTTCAATAATTCCATGTGAGCATGGAGACTAACTAAATCTATTGAACATATTCGACATCACATAAACAATCAAATGTTCCAATATAAGCACAAAAATGGACACATCTTGATATGAAATCTTCCTGCAAGAAAAGCCAATTTTAGCTCCTTATCACTTTATGTCATCTTATTACCTACTTCTCCCCCCCCCCCCCCCAAAGAGAGAGCAACAAAAAAAGAGAGAAGGAAATTTCGGGAGGGGGTGGGGAAGCAACTCAAAAAGGACTTCTTGATTCAAATGCTTTTAATAATTGAGATATATAATTTGTCACCTGGAACAAATAAAGCATTCCCTATCGACTGATAAGTGATAAGTACACCGCAAGAGACCAAGGAATGATAAAATAGTGTAGGGGATGCAAAAGCAAATAATAAAATTGCATGGGATAAAATATATCACACACAATGCAAGAATACAATATTATGTCTAGACGGGTGAATAACTTACTGCCTGTCCCTGATAAATTTTCTCTATCGCTTCACTGGCGGCCTTAACTTTCAAAATTGCATCTCCAGAAGCACTGGATTCAACATCAAAACCCGAAGCACGCCATTGTGGCAAGCCTCCGTCCAACACACATACTCTGTCATGCCCAAATACTCTGAACATCCTTTCCATTCAGAAAAAGAAAATGAAAAAGGAAAGAAAAAAATAAATTAGGCATAGCTACTTAAGCAAGGAAGGTGGTATATGATTGCATGCTATTCAATGACATTGGATTTTAAGTATCAATCATGCAACTCACCACCAAACACGAGCTGCACTAAATATTCCCTTTCCATCATAAATAACCACTCCATCTTTGTTCTCGATGCCAAGAGCAGAAACGGCAGCACTAAAAGCTTCCTCCGATGGCAACATGTGTGGCAACTGATCCAAATTATAAAAATTAAGGGAATAGAGCATCCATCAGATGATGATGATTTCTCCTAATAAGAACAAAAACAACAACAAAGAAACACAAGACCCCCCCCCAAGCCAGATTGACCGAAACTGCTTAGCCTGAGGCATACTGATAGAGGATAGAGGACAGTGCGGAAAGGGGTGCACGATCGCCCACTACAAGATGTCTCAACCCAATAGACAGCCCCTCTAGATGGTTGCAGACTACTAGTTAATCATATCATTTTTGTTGGTCATAAAAGGCGTGGCAAACATCCAAATAAACTTCTTGCCATCTGGTTTAATTAGCATGTAAAAGTATCATCTTCTGTTTTCTCTACTAATACTAATCAATCTGTCCCAACATTTAAAATAAAAACCTCATAACAAAAAATGCAGTACACAGAACCAAGCAAATTGATTTATGCCAATTGCAGCATAAATCAGATTGTTACAACAAGCACTGGATCAGCTCTCAATGTCCTCAAGATGCCTTTAAATAATGCACACAGGTGTCAATAAGAGAGAGATTTTCCACTAATGGATGGCGAGAAAAGGATCACTAGGAGACTAGATAATTTTATCTACTATTGCAAACTAAATGAGCAAGATAAAGAAAGAGGCATGCACAAACCGTGGAGAAGTTTCAGCTCACATCCCCCTACTGACACAAGTTGTAAGTTTTAGAAGCAAGAGAGATGACAATGACATGACAAAGCTTTAGAAAATGGTTGAGATGCAAACAATGTGAAAAAACGGTTTAGCAGCTGATGATTTAAGGGAACATGCCCATTATACAATGTACCATACAATTGATCATTGAGGTACAGTAGACCAAGAAACTTAAGTGGCCAATCTAGAGGATCCCCTATCGATCTGATGGTGGAATGACTATATCAACTTCCTAGATGGCCAAGGGCTCATGTTGCCTACTTGACCTGGTAGCTTAATTTTTCCCCAACAAAGAAAGAAGGTTTTAGGATGTCACAGAATGCATCTCACTTTTGTTGATTGATCTGATATCCCATCCACATCAAAGAAAAGGGCACCAGGAATGTGTGCAACCTGTATAAGAAAAAATGAAATAAGATTCAGACATCAGCATCTCTACAAGTTGTAACGGGATTGCAGCTGAAATTGTAACCTAGGATATGCGGGGCAAACATACAGGTGATATGGAAGAGTTTCAATGCAATGGTAAACTATTGGTTATATCAAGAAAAGTTCAAATAGAAACATAGTCTACACCTGATACTCTTGAATTGGATTCCTTTGCTCATCTGGCATGTACCAGGAGGCATCCAAGACCTGAAGAAACAATTCAATAGTCATAAGCTGAAGAATTTACACAAATGCATCAAGAGACGACTAAAACAATAAAATTACTTCAGACCATACAAATATTCCAACAAAACCAAGACCATTAAACATATACAGACAGTTATCTCCATCTAATCATGCCACAACTTATTCAAACTCCAGATATGGTCATCCAATTTGTGTGGATTCATAGTGTAAGGAGTGGAATCTCTTTGGCCGAATGGGTGGATTCCCTAGGTCATGAGGTGGATCTGAACTACACCGTTACTGTTGTGTGCTCATAAGCCCTATCCTGTAATTCTTAGTCCTGCAAGTCCCTTTACCATTAACCATCGATTAGGACAGTTTTTACTAATCTTTTCGATGCCATACCATCAAGCTTGCGTTACTTTTCTGTAGATCCTTTAATCTTTCTGTGGAGCAATTTTTGGAAGTTGAAGGTCAAGTTAATGCTCATAATATTCTTTTACCAGAAGCTTAGGAGCTTAGGGCCCTAAAAGCTGTATATATTATGCGTGCCTAGGTCACTTAGGTGTTGCCTAGCCACCTGGCTAGCACCTTGGGTCACCACGACAACTATGATTGTTCGAAAGTAAGATACTCTTAAATAGTGCCCCAGCAGTCCCTCCACTGGTATAGAGATTGTCCATTATCTTTCTGAGAAAAGATATAGCACTTCAAGTTTCAAGATCCTTGATGTCTTCTCTTATGAACCACTCCACCATTCACTCACATTTGTAAAAGCCAAAATTTATTGATTTTTTCTTCACACACTAGTGTCCACTCAAAGTTAAAATTTGTACTGCCATTCCCCTTGATTGAAACTCTGTCAGTTTGTGACATATCAGTTGATATATTCTCTCTCTCTAAATCCAGGTATGGAATGATACACATAGTGGGTACAGTGGATGGTTCGTTCAGTAGGGTTTTCAAAGGAAACTAGACAGGCTCTGAAAATTGTTAAAAGAGGAATGGAAAACCTATAAACTTACCAAAGCGCATAAAGTCACAAACAGTATTTGGGAACTTCTAAGCAGTAAAACCTTCTAATAGTATACCAGTCACATGTCAATTAAAGTAAAAGAATGCGATATTAACAATCAAGCACCTTCATGTCAGGGTCCTTAAGATTAGCATGAAGCCAATCAACAGAAACAACAGGATCACTAGTGGACACAGATTCTGTGACAAAAGTTGCTTTTGCTCCAACTGTTGAAAAAGCCACAGCAAACCACACCAAGCTACAAGTTGTAGATACCAGGGAAGAAGGATCAACCCTTCTGTAAAATGCTTTCATCTGGAAACAGGAAAATAAAGCAACATAAGAACTAATCCAAGGAAAGAGAGGGAAATATTACTTTTAAGAAAACAAATTTTCCTGAAAGCAGAGAACCAGAAATTTCTCAATCTAATTTCTTTATCAAATATGCTGAGGAAGTTACTGAACATTAAAAAAAAAAAGCAATGGTCTTAAAATATCCATTCTTCAATTAATCAACCCCTCAAAATCCTGTTTTGCTTAGCCTAAAGTGGCCATTGAGATCGTTTTAGGCTTTTTTAAACCTCCTATTTGATGGGTTTCTTGATCTGAACAGGCGGATAGATCACAATAAAAACTCAAAAACTGTCACATGAGGCAGTTTACCAGGAAAGCATAATGAGACAGTTAACAAACACAAGCTAAGTTGTATAAGAACTAATAGCTAAATTCATTAAGGAATTAATAAGCAGGAGAAGTAGAGAAAATAGAAAATCAAAAGACCCCTTTAAAAAATAATAATAATTAAAAAAAAAAATCTCAATCAGTTGATTTTGGGTAAATGAATCTACTTATTCCTTTCCACTTCATCCAAAGCCACGTCTTCTGTTAACAACAGCAGATTATCCTTCTAACTTTTTAAAAATCAAAATCCTTCCTATTGTTCCTCTTAACTTTTTCAAATTGCACCATATCATTCCCTCCCACTGGAGGGGACTTTTTTTTTTTTGTTGGTTTGGGGGGGGGGGGGGGGGGGGGGGGAGGGGGATGAGCAGACATTAGTTTTCATTGCCAATTAAGGTGATAATTGGCACATTGCATCTACTTTATCAAAAACTTTGAAACCAATATAGAAAAAACAGTAATGATTGTAGTATCCTTATGTGATAGCTTGAAGGTGACTCCAATTTCCAAAGGAAGAAGTAACCATGCTGAAACAGTAACCAAAACACTGTGGGTTAGACTTAAATTAGGTTTCTTGTTTCTCCTGTACAGACTGATCATCTTCAGTTTTTACCCTTCATTCTTGTCCTGGGTTATCTCAACCACCACCCCCGGCACTGTATTCTACTCCTTTTTCTCTTGTAATAAGACAATCTTGCTTCTCTAAAAATATAAGGAAGGGTAAACAAAGAATTTTGTGCAGAATCAAAGAGACGATGAACCCACAAGAACAAATGATTTATATAGAAAACAATAATAATAGGCAGATACCCATAGCCCAATAATATAAGGATACCATGATCATGTAATTGACAATCCACAGAAGAAAACAGAAAATTCAGATGCACTGACCACAGAAAGCGGGTGTTGCACATAAAAATCAACACTTTTCAGGTTTAAGCCACCAATGAAAAACTAACAATACCTAAAGTCACTGAACTTAGTAGAAAAATTCAATCAATAAACACCCACAACAGAAACAGATCATATGCATACCCATAAACAAGACTAGGAAAAAGAACAGTTGGGAGATTGAAGACCAGAGTTCTAACTTACATTGATGAAAGAACTGTAAATTTGGGATTTCTGCGTATTAGCAATCGATGGCCGAATCAACCGAAGTCCTACGAATGTCCTCCTTAAAAGGGTAGATGCCATATTTTAAGACTCGTCTGAGTCCCTCTGACAGATTTTTTAACGTTTTTTTTTTCTTTCTTCTGATAAGAACAGAGACTTTAAGGCAAGAATTCAAGCATGGCTGCTGATCAGAGCCAACAGTAACAGCAGAAGCTATAGCCATACGTATAGTACGGGAAAAGGTTCCTTTCGCGGGCACTTGGATATTTGCCAACAGTAACAGCGAAACCTGAATATTTGCCACTTGGATTTGTGATATAATAATGGTTTTCTGCCCATTGGATTGGATCCTCATATTTTTTTACATACACAACTAACCTGTCTATAGTTGGTCACGAAAATTCCGGTTGGGTTGAAACTTACATATGAACCGGAAACTTGACTCAACTAACCTGTCTGTATTTTTTGGGCACTACCTGAACTGGTACATTGTAAATCTTCCTTAACCTGCTTTCCAAACTACCACTTAGAGAACCCTTTTCCATTATAATATTATAGGGAGAGCGTTCTCCGAGGGGGGAGTGCAAGGGCCGTGAATGTGGGACTTGAGAGTGCATGTTGGCATCTTTAGGGTGATATTTTCATTTTTCATGGAGGTGGGGGTGGTTATTTTGCCCCCCACTATGTATGAGTGTGGCTTGCACCACCCCTCCTCGCCCACAGAGAACATTTTCTCAATATTATATTATGGATGATGGTTTGCTATGACATCAGAGTTTAGTTTCCCACATCCGACTCCTCTCCAATGAGCCCAGTGTCCAGGGGAGCATCCAAGAGCAGGGTTATGCTACACATATCCCACCGTGTCAGCCATCAGGATGTGTGCAGCACAGCCCAACAGTAGGATGCCCCTCCTGGGCACTCCCTGGGCACTGGGCACCCTAGAGAGGAGCTCAATCCTTAATTTCGCTCCACTGAAGAGGTAGAAAATTGAAAACTTGACTCAGGTTCTGGTACGAGACACATTCTCATATGCCTGCAAGCCATCCAAATGGAATCCACTCCTTTGGATTCGATCTAGATGGTTTGATGGCTTGCTGGCATTCTGGTTAGTGAACCAAAATCGACTTTGAAAATTGACTTCTTCAATAGAAGGCTTTAAAAAAGAGAGTGTGTAGATCCAAACGTGAGATATGAGATGATATGTGCATGAATCTACAAGACTACAAACTAACTTAGTGACAATCCTTTCTTTTTATAGGAAAAATTTCATGAACACCCTTTTGAAGTATATGATATATCACGAACACCCCAAATCTTATCAAAATATCAACCTTTCTCTGACGTTAAGCAAAATAATTAGGACTCAAAGTTGAAATGTCCATTGTAATCCCATTAATTATTTAAATAAAAAACTCTCATTTCATCTTCTTCCCTATTCTTACGCAAGGAAAAAAAAATTTTGTTTTAAATGCTTCACAGCACAAAGGGCAAAGAATTCTGAAGGCGGTATGACACTTTGTGAGAATTTTACGGTTTTGCATAAAAAACCGATTTCGAGGAAAAGAAAGCCAAAGGCGGTATTACTGGAGGAGTTGATGGTTTCGCCAAAACTTGGATTGGGAAAACCCAATCCCAAGTTCCGAACTTGTGGCAGGTTACCATGGTTTTTATTTTTTATTCCTTGCTCTTCTTCATGAAACTTCCTTAATAAATGAAAAAATAAAATCGTCAATTTATCGATTTTAACAATTTAACCCCCTATTTAAGCCCTATCACTTGCCTTTAACACTAACTTGACACTGGATTATCAGTAAGCTTTCCTTCCATTAAAGATTCATTCGGCACACTTCTTCACCCTAATCTCCCGTTTCAAAGAAATCTCTGATAATTGATAAAAACGAAAGATGAGTGGCAGCAATTCACGGTTTTGCAAATTCGAGTCAGCCTTCAAAGCAATGCAGAGAAGCAATTTGGCAGCGTCCGACAAGTCCAACCAAATTAGGCGCTTCTCTGGCGGCGTGAGCCAACAAGAAATATCTAATAATAGCAGCGACGAGAAAAAGAGAAGACCGAGACTCTCCTGCACTTTAATCTGCTGGGGTCCCAAGTAATCAATCTGTTTTTGCTTCTGAATTTTGTTCGGTGTGTTTCGCACTTAAGAATTTCTCTGTCTCCTCACTCGATGGCGCCGCCGCACCATCTTCGTCCCAGGCTCCGGCATGGGAAGCTTTCAAGTAGGAAGACTTCGGGGATTGGGAAACATTTAGAACAAATTTTTTTTTTACGGTGTGGATGTTCTTCCTTCTTATGCCTTCAGAGCATGGAAATCGGTCAATAATGACATCGATTGCAGGTGGAGGAGTACTCTGTTCTTCCTTCTTCCACCTTCAGCCCAGCGAAAACGATGAAGAAAATCTGGTTTGTGTTTGGGATTTTGGGGATTTAACCCTTAAGGGGTTATAACGGGAAGTTCACCATGTGATAAGGGTAATTTCATCATTATAAAAGAGTTAACAACCACTTACATGCACAGACCTAACGGAGTGGATTAAGCTGAAATAAAATAAAACAGTAAAGAGTGTCTATGATATATTGTATACTTACAGGGGTTATCCGTGAAATTTTCCCTTCTCTATATCATGGGGGAGGGTTAGGTTTTAAATATATATTATTTATTTATTTTCTTTATATTATGGGAGAGGGTTGGGGATGTCATCAGCTTTCGGTAAGATAGCGGTATCATGGTTTGAGGTATTGGTATCAGATCGTCCAACATGGTTTTGAAAGTGATCGATATTGATATATGACCGATATCATATTGATGAAACAATATGGACAAGGTATAAAAATCTCAAATAACCTGCTTTTTAGAGGAAAACTAGAGGTAAATTTGTTTGATATGGCAGATCCATTCCGATACTATATCATTATCATATTGGTTTTTAAGGTGACTGATATCTGATCTAATACTGTGCACTAAAACCATGAGTGGTATACATCAATCACAGGGCTAGACATAGGAGGGCAAATGAGTTTTTTCCAAAAGGAGAGGAGAGAGGAAGACACATGTTGGGCACCCTGACGATGTGTCTTGACTTTTCCCTTATAATATATAGAGAACAAACTTTTTTATTTTTACTAAATTGAAGTTCTACAATTACGCTTATCTCCTTGGATTGGGTAGGCCACCATCCTGGTCGAATCAGCCGGTCGGCCTCTCATTTTTTTGGGTTAGATTACTCAATTTTTTATAGAAACCATTAGGAAAAAAGAATGTTGTTTGGTCGCATGGCTCGTGTCCAAACACAGGAGCACATGAAATTACCGCTCAACCCCTATCAAAATAAAAAATCCTATCCATGTTGATGCCCTTGCATATTCTCTCATTGGTCCCCTCGATGGTCGAGGGTCTACACCACCAAGCAGGAACCGCTGGCCCAAACCATTATTAGAAAACTAGGTTTTTTTACTCAACTTTCCCTTAAAAAATTTGGTGATTAAGATGAGTCATATCTATTTAGGGTGAGTCACAATTTTCTACTAAACATAAATCTAAGCCATTTATTTTTACGATTCTTTTAATCTAAACTATCTTCCCACTCAGAATTGAGAGAGTGCATGGTAATGTTTAGAATACTAGTACACATGCACGGACATACACAAGATGCGTGTTAATACAAAAAAGGGGTATTTGAGGAAATCAAACTATGAAATTTGACATGTGGCTAATCTAATCCATGGCTTCTCTATCTAATGGTTGGAATGGACATATTATCTGTCCACATGGCAGTATAGTTAAACGTCTAGGTTTATAATAATAATAAATTACCTTAATAAATATACATAAATCATTAAAAAAAAAAAAAAACCAGCTTGGAGTCAGGACCATGGCCAAAGGAGTCCTTACAGTTGTTGGACATGGATTAATGGTAAGGTTGTTCAAGAGAGTTAGATAATTAATTCTAGAGAGATCTCACCCTTATGTCAACCAAACTGGGTCTGGCATACCCTAGCGCTCAATACGAAGATCAGGAGTCAGGACGACGGCCAGTGGTAAAGCGTGAGTATTTGATCCATAGGTCTTGAACAGGTAATTTTGTCTTGCAATGTTTGCTTGAAGAGTTTCAATTGATTGCAACTTGCAAGTCATATTTTGCAGGATCCATTGAACTGCCATGGACTTGCAGTGGCATTGGAATAGAAGACTTTGAGAAATAAAGGGAAAAGTTTGGATAAATAGGATTAGGAGCCCTTGTTTTAGGGTTTAAATAGACCCTACTGTTAGATTTGTCATGTAATCTGAACCAAGCTTTAGTGGATGAGTTGTCATCTCTCTCATCTTTCCAAGTCCTTTAAGCCTTATATGATGAAATAGGATTTGACAAGGAAAAGATTCAGAAAGCAGGCTCTTAACACTTAGACTGGCTTGTCCATTGGTGTAACTTGTATCAGATTACGATGCCTCATTTAAAACATGTCGATCCATACCTTAAAACCAGCTTTCTGGATCACTACTAGTAACTGATTTTCTCTTAATAATCTGTCTAGTTCAGGAAAACCAAGTATAATAAAGATAAAAAGCTATTCTATATAACTAAATAGATCAAAATGTCCACCAAGAGTAAAATGTTAAGACATGCAACAAAGAAGCAAACCTAGTTAGTTAGATATCTACAAGGACTAAATATTCAGTCCAGGATGATACTATTACAGGATCTTTAGCATGCTCCATATGACTCTCTTAAAATGCTGACCATGTTACTATTACTTCATTGGTTTCTTGTATTAATGATTTTTACAAAACACTCCCCTGCCACTTATTGCATATTTCTTTTCAACTAGGTCAAAGCCTCAATCTGGATAGTGCAAACCTATTTTGAATGGTGGAGTAATCTGAATTTGTCCACAGTGTCTCTTTGTTTACTTGCCTGGAATGGCAATGTGCATGTCATTACAGTGAAAGGAGCTAGGCACTGCCATCCTTTTGATTGGAAGTTTGGAAGCTAGGGCAGTGAGATACTTCAACTAGCACTTCTTTGAACCTTTGCAATCTCTCTTTTAGACACTGTTTACCAGCTTTTAAGATCCATTATTATACATACCCAATAGAAGTTGTGACTATTCAGCTTATGTTAGAAGCTTATAAAGCTTTCTTATTCCACTTTCACCATGGACCTTTTACTAGTGTGAATGATAACAATGGAATGGTTACACAAAGAAGAAAAAAAATTAACTAATATAACTTTAACAAATATAGTTCCAGGCATTTGAAACCATGGAATAAAAGAAATAGTATTCCATTGTGGTGGTAGGGAGAAAAAAGGGGATAATTACCAAGGAATCTCCTGACCATCCCAAGCAAAGAACTTTCCATTGTCACTTCTCTTCACATTGTCGATAATGCCTAAGAGCTTCTGCACTGAGA
Organism: Telopea speciosissima; assembly: GCF_018873765.1. Lineage (NCBI taxonomy): Eukaryota > Viridiplantae > Streptophyta > Magnoliopsida > Proteales > Proteaceae > Telopea > Telopea speciosissima. The sequence continues at coordinate 79,103,473 of NC_057917.1, forward strand.
ATTCCTTGGTAAAGAGCTTGCCTTCAGGAACGTTTCTCTGGAATGGCCTTGAGAGATCCGTATCCACTGTTCCTGGATGCAATAATATACAAATGACTGGATCCTTCTTCTGCGCAAACTCCACTGATACAGTTTTTGTCACTGCTAAAATAAACAGACACATTAAGAAAAATACAAAAGACTTAAAAAACGTTATGAACTACAAAGATGCTGAATTTGCTGATATTAAGCTTTAGTTACAGAGATGCTCAGAGACAGAACCCACATGCACCTAATTGAACTGACACTTTATTATAACATGTACTTATTGAGAGAAAAGATAAGAGAGTGAAATTGATACTTTCATGTCGGGTATAAAATTTTCATCATTCATACATGCAAGTGTCAGATGTTTGTGTGCTGCCAGAGCAACTTATCCCTGTTTTCCATTCTCTGCCTTACCTGTAAGATCTATAATCTTAACGTAACAGTTGTTTCTCAATATCAAATTTATTATTTAGGGATTAACAAGTCTCAAATTGAGAGATAAAGTCCTTACATAATATTGCAGCATGCATTTATATGGTTATGAGTCGTGCAAATGAAATATTATCATTCCACCTGCAACCTGTAAGTTTACTGCGGTTGAGGCTGTGAAGTTTACAAAGAGGCAAGAACTTGATTTCCAAGAAAAATATTTACTATCAATTCATCACTGAAAAAAGAGTTTTCCATCCATATAGAGATCCGATACTCGAAAAATAAGTCGCTCAAGAAATGAACAACCACTAAAACTGGACCAAAAATCTCATTTTTGCAAATGCCCTATAATCGACAAAAAGAGATTTGAATATTTCCTAGATTCGTCCAACTTCTTTTGTTGCTAAAACAATTCTAGGATTCTAGTTTCTACCTTCAGGTCCTTTAGCTATTTGTATTTTGGCCTTTTGGGGTTGGCCATATTTAGATTTTACTTCTGAACTTTTAGAGTACCTCTAGAAATTTAGGACTTAGAAAGAGGAGGTCAACAATATAAATGGAGTCATTTATAGGGAGGGGGGGGTCTGTATATACCATGTCATGCTTCAAATTAAAGTGGAAAAGTAACTTTATGCTGTTATTCATGTTATTTTCATACATGCAACATCTTGTATCACCTCAATCTTGAACTAGAGGATCTAAGGTAAGACTCCAATCCATTCCTTCATCAAGTTCTATAGTCAAAGCTCTAGTCATATTTATAACCTATGGCAAACCAATTAATCTTGCGAAGATTTCCTAATACTCTCTGCTTTTTTGAAACATTAAATTCTGATACAGAGAACCTAGGGCATAAAGTTGCACCATACCCCTGAAGGAAAAATTTTCTTCCCCGAGAAAGCCATAGAATCAGCTCATTATCCTTCATATCACAATACTGGTGCAAGTGGGTTGGTTTAGGTTGGAGAAACAGATAAATTTTGAACCAAACTGAGCCCAAACCACACCCATCTGGCTCATCTTGGTTCAAAGTTGAGCCCAAGTTCAGCCTGACTGGCACCCTGCATCACAAGATATGACAAGAATTGCCAAATGGTTAAAAATAATACTTCAAGCTTCCTTCCTAGACCAGTATCCCAAGTTTGCCCTGTGGATTGAATGGTTCAGATTCCTTGACTGTGTTGCCAATTGAAGGCAGATGGGCAAGGGGTTATAGCCTTGCCTGCTAACCAGCCACAAAACTTGAAACTAGTAATACAAATTATAAAAAAAAATAAATTTAATCAGTGTGAATGATGTTTCAAAGTCAAGAATTTACACTGGTTAAGTGCTGCCTTTGATGACCGATATGAATGCCAACCCCCTAACTGATTGTCTCCGATGGACCCTACTCTTGCACTTAAGTTTGCGACAACTGCAACATCCCTTTCAAACCCAGAGCCTCCCCCAACTTTTAGAAGAGGCCACATGTGCTGATCAAGAGTCGTAAAATATGGGTTAGTTTTCTTTGACAACAATAGACACGACAGCAATGGATAGAGGTAATAAAACAGAATTTGAAAGACAGTTCAGGGACCAAACTCTCAAAAAAGGAAGGTTTTTGAACAATCATTGTACTAAACGATTAATTGCAGAATAAAACAAAATCGGTTAAGAATAATCTTTATAGATATTGAACAGTTAAAAACTTCTTTCATTCAATGATAAAGTTAAAATGGTAGGAGACAATAAAGAAAATCATATGAGATGCAAGAAACCAGTCTCTTACCTTGGTCACTAAAATGGGGCCTAGTGCATTAACCTCATAAGCAAACAGCAGAGATGATTTTTGTACCTTGCTCAATGTTGTTTCTGTACAGGGTATACAAGTGCATAAGTTCTACAAGGAGTAGGAAAAGGTGAGGAGATACCAGAACAAGACTAAATTGTTCAAGAATTCACATCCGTTAGTTAAAACTATTTAACTCCATTCCTTACTAGTATATGAGGTATTATGAATATTAAACTCCAAATAAGGTTAAGAAGCAGAGTCCAAAATCTGCACCTGGTTGCAACACATCAGGTATTGAAAGAACACCAGATGCATTAATTAGAAGGTTTAAGGCCCCATATCTTTCTCTTATGGAGTTCGCAGATGCCTGAAAAATGTGATTTTGTATCAGCCTATAAGGTGATCACAAAGTTGACTGTAGGAGGTGCCTCAAGACCAAAGAGTAGCTTAACAGCAAGCATCCAGCAACCAAGATTAAGAAACAAATCAAACTACCATAAGAGTTTAAAAGAGAAATCTATGAACTTTGCAAATGTCAAAGGCACAATTCATTTACTTGAAAATTGTAATTAACATAGCAAATCACTAGATGATATTATGAACATTCAACCTCGAGAAGCCGACTCTAAAAGTTGACGAAGCAAGATGTAAAATATTTATCTTGCCGTAGGCCCATAACTAATGGAACATTAGAAGCAAAATAATCCTTTGCAGTTTCATTTACACATGTCCTTGAAGCATAAATCTTTTTGGAGAAGTTTCAACAGGTTGTCATGTGCCATATGCTCTAATATTTATTATTGATCTAAAAGTTCATTCTGTATAGGTTTAGACATTTCTATTTGTATAAGACTAAAATGGAAAAAAAAAAAAAAAATGCAATTACAAAATAAAGCAACCAACAATTTTCACTTTGGCCTTTTAAAAGGGCATACCCAGTGCACGAGGCACCCACCTCTGCGGGGTCTAGGGAGGATCATAATGTACACAACCTTACCTCCGCTTTGCGGAGAGGACGACCACTAGGTCATAATGGAGAAACCTTACCATGGAATTCTAGAGGGAAAGAGATTCAGATATCAAAAAGAAGACAGTGAAATTACCTCTATGGTGTTTTCATTTGTCAAATCCAATTGTAGTATTCTAAGGCGTTCATCAAACTTCCTTTTCAAATCATGAAGGGCTGTTGATCCATTGGGATTGCGACATGTGGCAATTACATGCCCTTTGTCTTTTTTCTCCAACAGTTGTGTGACCTATGAAGCAACAGATAAGTTACACAAGTATGTGAGAGCAACATCAAGAGAACAAAAAATCAACAACAAAAAAATCTCCTTTAAGGAGAATTTAACAGAAATCAGGAAACTGGCTGGAAACAAATTTAATTTCTTCTCATACAAGATGCTGATGTTGCATGGAATAAGTACCAACACAAATCATGTACAACACCCATGATTTTTTTCATTAGCCAAAAGTGAAAATTTGTTCATTAACTAGCTTGAAATAGTTCAACTTTAAGTTGTTGAAAATTGACAATGTTTAAGAAATGAAGATGACTACTAAATTTTACTTGTCTGAGAAAAAGTAGTCTCAAGGAACTACTATTTACACATGTTTTTATACTTTTAACTGCTTATAACAGATTGAAAGCATTTCCTTTCTTTGATTGGTCCTTGAATTGAAATAAACTGGAGTCTGAAAAGAACTCTTAAAAAGGAGTTAGAGATAAATTTAAAATTTATGAGAAAGAGGAAAGAAATGAAAAAACAACAAAATTCTGAAGAATCTCATCATGGACCTGTTAAAATCAAATCAGCTCTTGTCATGATCGAAAAGGTGGATAGTACTCGGGCCCTAATGGAGTTGGTACAAGAGTCAGTAAGGGTATAATATAGAAATGACTTTATTATGGTTGTCAATTTTTATCTGAGTTACACTAACTAAAGGGAACCTGATCTAGGTCATCCATGACATAAGAACCATGAAAATCTGACTGCAGCTATGCATAAGTACTGATTGTGACTGCATTTGTCCAAAGGAATCTAATTTTGTTTCTGTTTTACTATAGTCTAAGGAGTCAATTTCATGGAGTCACTCTCATTCCATCATTTAAACATCAAATTCCAGATAGTAAACCCTAAAAATTACTTGCCTCTTTCACTTGAAAGTGACATTTCTCCTTGAGTTGCCATTAAACCATAGAAGAAAGTATTCATATGAATTGGACTTTGTGTTGGAACAAGGATAAATTAAAATGACAATATAACTGGAAGCCTACATATTATACGTTATTCTACAAAATAGAAAATTCAGTGCGAAACATTGCCTTTGAAAATGCACAGAAAAAAAAATTCTAGCCAAGGGTTAAGGGTTGAAAGCTAAAACCCGAATATAAAATTTTTAGTCAAACTACAATAGAAAAACGCGGTAAATCTGACTTAGAATATCAAATTCACCAAAACGAATCAAATTATTAATTAAAAATGAAACGGCTGTTGTACAAGCATTCCATAGATAAGAAATCAAGACAATTGAGAATATCCATACAAACGTGTAAGAATCAAGAATATTTTAAAAACCAAAAATCCACCTCTAGAGATGAAAAAAAAAATTAGAAATGCTAAGGATGTTACAAGAAGGCGCTTCCGAGCATGGGAAACATGAATAATAAAGAGGAGAGAAATACAATCCATCACAGAATCAAGAACCAGTCGTATAAGATAAACGCGGGAAGGGGGGGGGGGGGACGAGGGATTCATGTCAATAAGCCATAGAAATAAAAAAAAAAAAACCCATCAAAACATAGAAATTTTCTACTAGTGCTGCTCACAAATTCAAGCCCAATTCCTCTTGAAGCTCCCTGCACCATAGAAACACCACCTTCCCATTTAAAAGCAGAATGGCAGAAAGAAGCCCTGCGGAATAATCTCAGAGGTGCGGACATGAAAGTTCGCTGCATAAGGAGCTTCATAGCTTACCCACCACTCAGAATGGAAGAAAACTCTATTGAGGGATCTGGGTATCTCAAGAAAATGCAGAAATTTTTCTGCCATATAATCAAAACTTCAACTTTCTTAAACTACCCACAAGAGGAATTAAGTGCACCAGTATTCTGCTCTGTTTTCAACATCAGAGCTGCCTAGAACAGTTGCAATTAATGAAAAAATATGGCACTCAGATAATTTTATTTTTGGAGGTCGAAATGTCGAATCACTGCGATAAATTTATAGTTGAAGATGTGGTGTTGCTTAATGTAATTCACATTTCTAATATGAGTTCTAAAACCTAAATTAATGTCAACAGTACCCTTATCGTTTTCAATAAAGACAACTAAGTCCTCCCATGTAAGTTTCAGAAGGAATGCTTCCATGATTCCTTGTCACCTTTTCCACTACTTTGAGAGAAAATTTTGGATCTCATCCAAAGCTGTAGATTAGTTCTGTTCATACAGTAAAGTGAACTTTATGAGAATCTGATTGGCATTGTAAGGTTTAAAGGGATCAAGATCCTTATATTTTTGAGAATCACAACATAAACATCATAAATAAGCATGAAGGCCTCAGTACATAGAATTAAACCAAACAGTAGTGATGATGATGAGTTAGGAACATTGATAATGTGAAAAGAACCAATGCATGGAAGCGTTCAATCTCTAACAGATCCATGAAATTGATCAGTAAGTATAGAGCTCAGCCAACTCTTCTAGTGAATCAGAAGTAATGTTTGGATCTGCATTCTCAAGCATCCATAAAAGATGATCAAACAGGACAACTTCACACTTCACAGAGATACCTCCTCCACCAGGCTTTTCCTTTGATTTCTCAATAAGTGCATTTATAAGTGGATGATTCAAGTGTTTTGTACTGATCATGTAACGCTTCCTTGACCTTCCAACAAACACAATCTCACGTTGCTCTTCTTCTGTTGTGTCTACCACATGAAGTTCTTCTCTAGTTGATTTAGACCTCAAGCTACTGTAAGATGAAGACCTCCCCAATTGCCTAGATAAACTCTTGCACTTCCTTATTATCAAATTGATCTTCTTCATCCCTTCAACCATTAAACCCACTCACACATAGATGAACAGAGAGAGAAAAAGGGTAACTGGGTTAGAGCTTAGAAGGTTGAAAGAAGTGTACAGAAGACACAAACAGAGAAATGCCTTAATATACACTCACAGTCACTCTTTAACTGGTAGAGTGGAAGAGGGAGGTTGGTGTTCAATCGTTGTTTTCCGGTGCTAGGAATGTGTGGGGCCCAGATTACAACCAAACAATAGAAATATTTATAAAAAAAAAAAAAAAAAAAAAGTGATCTTGATAGAATTTTCATGGTGGGTGCAAACACACAGAACATTTAAAACAGAACTATTCATTGTCTGAGGTTCTTTGAACAAAGGCAATATATAAGGATCCAAAGAACTTGTGCTACCAAAATTGTATCAGCTTTTAGGAATGAGCCACGTAAGTTGGGCCCCACACATTTTCACTGAAATGTGTGTTGAAGGTGAAATGGGTCACAATGATGGGGCTTGACTGTCTGTCTCACCTAGGAATTGATCTGATAAGTTTTGCACGTGCACTAATTTGTCACATTCTTAGACTCATCATCCCACATGGACCATTCATGGGAGGTTTTGGTCCAATCTGAATAAAATAAATCTATAATAGAGTCATGTATAGATTGAGACAGTGCCAAGTTGCCAACATGTATGTTAATGGCGTGTTTGGGAAGAAAAGTGGAGAGGAGTAGGGGAGGAGGGGTGAGGATCCTCTCCTGTCCGCTGTCCGGATAGGACAGTTTTGTCCCCTCACATGGGGGTACGAAATGATGACCTAATCCCCTGCCCGAACACATTGCTCGAGCAAGGTTAAATCATCTTTTATGCCCCCGTGTGACGGGACAACACGGTCCTATCCGGATAGCGGATAGGAGAGGAAAAAAATTCGGGTGAGGAGAAAGGTAGAGGATTGCAAGCAAGGGATTGTGAAAGCTTTCACTTGTCTTTGACTAAAAATTGGACCTTTATTCGTTGCTGTGCCATCGTGCGGTGCAGCAGTGGCCATGTGTGCACAGCGGCACAACAACGGATAAAAATTCCTAAAAATTTCATTGGGACCATGATTTAAGGTATTGGAAATTGGATTGGGATCAGTCTTGGCCAATACTGATCTGGATTGGATGGAATTGCCCCAATTTTTTTTTTTAATAAAAATTAGTTTTTATTATTTTTTTTACCCTAGGATTGTACCAATGGATCGATCAGCATTTGGGATCATCCTCAATCGATATCGATCTAATCTCGAGATTACGAACCATGTTGGAGACTCTACTCCTCTTCAAGAGAGGATCTATCAAGGTTCTTGTTCCATTCATCTTTAGAGAAGGATTTAGAGGTAGTTCGTGATGTAGCTCAGAGATAAATGCAAAATAAGATAGAAAATGAAGAAATTAAGGGTCAAAGTGGACCACTTACTCAAGGGTGAGTGATGATCCTTTAACTTTAAGGTCTCTTTAGGACTCATTCATCACTAGAAGAATTCAAACTCAAAAAGTGAGACTCACATTGGTGCCCTAAAGTACAAAAATACTAAATCATTAAAACTATCTTCTAAACATGCCATATATATAGTGTCTAAATGACATCTCTATATCTGTAATTAGATTTGACACTTCTTTTAATTGGCCATTGTCTTATTCTAATTTTTTTTTTGTAAACTTCGGGATATGAAAGATTTTTTTTTAAAAATAATTTAAAAAATAACTTATCATATGTCATTATCATGCATAATTTTTAAGTGCACGTGTTATGACAGTATTTACTCTCATTGAAAAAAATTGTGTTATACTAGAAGAGCAAAAAAGTACGATTACAAATTATTTAACACCAATTCAAAAAAGGGAGAGAGACGTTGGGCATTGAGAGGACATACTATTTAATTACATGCCCATAACATCATCATGATTGCATGAGTTTTCTTCTCTGAAAGTCATCTTAGTGAATCATGGTGGTTTTAAGCTGATCATGATTTGGTTTGGTCTCCTTTGCCATGTTTAGTCTGCTTATTGGTGGGTGGTTTCTATGCATATCGCTCTTTAAGTCATCTTCAACAAGAAGGGATTTACAAGCTTGAAGATGCTCTAGTCTCCATTGATTGAACCTTTAATCTCCCTAATTGTGAGTTTCAGTCAAAATAGCTCATATTTGGTGGGCTTTTGAGAGGGGTGGGTGACCTGAGAAGACAGAGCACCGACAAAGAAATCTGATATCTAAGTTTGTCTGGATACTTTCCTACCCCATACAGCCAAACGTATTCAAATTATCATGTTCTTAGGAAAGTTGTCAGACTTTTCTTTACTATTCATTTCACCCCATTGCCTCCTTGCTAAACAAAACAAACAAGATAAGAGGAGGAAAACCTTTTTTTTTTTTCTTTTCTTGGGGTGATGTTCTCAGTTTGGGAGCGCACGGGATGTAAGCTACACTCAGACACATGGGTAGAACAGGACAGCCATTTCGGTCATTCAAGGGGCTGACCAGTCATTTCGGTCATTCTAGCAAATCTGTTCTAAAATCGTCCAATTTTATAATCAATCCCAAAATCAGTCCCAGAACTGTTCCGTTAGGAACAAGATAGATCGGTTCCACAGGCTTGACTGGAATCAATCTGATCTTAATCAGAATCAGCCGATCCGACCCAATAAACGTTATCACAAGTGTTTAAATGCTCTAGGCTCTAGCAATGTGATTGGGTCATCCAGTTTAAACCAGCAAGAGGCTGGTTTTATGGGTTAGCCGGTTCCTTCCACCGGTCTAGACCGGGTTTTGTTACTTGAATGGTAGAGTGAGAAAAGATCTTTGAATGGACTTGTTACCTAACTCTTCTACTAGGGTACACAATGTCAGCAATAGCCATGTGCCCTTAAGAGATCCAGTAGCAGTCGTAAAGATCTTTTTTTTATTGATCCAAGAGAGAGAGAGAGAGAGAGAGAGAGAGAGAGAGAGAGTATGGATGGCCCTTCCATAAATATCTTTTCATGGCCATACCTTACTTTTTAAGGGACAGCTTCAGTTTTAACGTAGAAATGCTAGTAATAGGTTCATTGGTTGTGGTAGGTAACTTTTTGGCTGAGGTTCTAAAGGATAACGTTTGGATCAACTCTATGGAATTGAATTGTTAAATTGATATTTTATACCCATTTGGGCTATTACCATAGTTGGAATTATAATTGGGTTCTACACATTTTACTATTTGTTTTTTGGAAGATTCAATGCTATCCGGCTGCATAGTATATGTTAGCATCTCTCATGTTTATCTCTTTTTTCTCACAATAGGGGAGAGATATGTTATTTTTTAAGGAGGAAGAGGAGAGAGATAGACAATGAGATACGCAAGCATACAGTTTTTAATTTTTTTATAAAAGAGTTGAACTCATGACCTCATAATTATAAGGTGTTGGTCTTTGAGTCATCGCTAGAAGACTATAGACTCGAAAAGTGGGATTCACATTGGTACTCTCAAGTACAAATAAATGCAAACAATCGCTTGGTTGGTTGGTTGGTGACTTGTCGGTTAGAATGCATGTCCCCAGGAGGTTAAGGGATTGACTTATTTGCAAATTGTGAGATCAAAGTTTGAGAGGAAGAGGAGTTGAGGAGATTGGAGGAAATGGAAGGAGGGAGTCATTGATAGAGGTGGTTGTTGTTGTTGTTGTTGCCGCTGCTGCTATGATTTTCGATTGTCTGCTATTGTTGCTGGTAGTATGCATCCTCTCTGTCACCACCCTGATGTTTTTGTATGTTTGAACACGAGAGAAAAAAGAAGACCGTTGCAACTTTCCCTATACTCTCATCAAGAATCCTATCATAATTGGTGGGATTTTGAGAGGGATGGGGTGGAGAAGATACAACACCTACAAGGAAAATCTGATAACTGAGTTTGTTTAGATACTTTCCCACTTTATTCATCCAAGCGTTTTCAATTATCATGTTCATGAGAAAGTTGTCAAACTTTCCCATACTATTCATTTTCAACCCCCATTAATTCCGTGCTAAATAAATAGGGTCAAGGGAGGACAACCAACTTTGATCATCCAAGAATGCGAAATTGACTTAGAATACGTTCCAAGAATGCATATCGAAAACAACTTTAAATGTTCCAGCAATGTGATGGTCATTCATTCTTTAAACCAGTAAGAGGCTGGTTTTATGGGTTAACCAGTTCATCCCACCGGTCTAGACCGGGTTTTGTTACTATGGTAGATTGGTAGAGTGGGAAAAAAGAACTTGGAATAGACTTCTTACTCAACTCTTTCTATTATAGGGTCATAGTGTCAGCAATACCCATGTGCCCTCCAGAGATCCAGTAACAGTCACAAGATCTCCTAATTGATCAAATAGAGAGATAGAAAAGGGGAAATGGAAGGCTCTTCCCATAGTATCTTTTCATGGCCACCATACCTTTCTTTCTTATTTGGGGACAACTTGGGGACAACTTTAGTTTACATAGACGCAAGATCTACTTGTTAATGCAAGTAATAGGTCCATTGGTTGTTGGAAGGCAACTTTTTAGCTTTCATGAACTGAGGCTCTAAAGGACAAAGTTTGGATCAACTAAATGATTGAATTGTTATACTGATATTGAGAAAAGAACGCTGCGAGGTTGTGTGGCGTCTGTGCACCTAGATACAAGAAGGGCCAAACGATCTTCCGGACCTCTTATGAAATGAAAAATCTCATTTCTGTTGGATGCTCTTGCACAAGTTCTCATTGGCCTCCGCATTATGTAGAGGCCAAAAAGCTTAACAACAATCCCTCTCCCATTGATATTATAATCAAAAGAAGGGTTCAAGGTTATAGATAATCTATAAACATGGATTTTCAGAAGTATTTCAGCAGTCAATCCGTTTAGAGACCGCAGGAATGTGAAGAACACCTCCATGAGCAACTATTGCTTAGAAACATTCAGTTAGATTCTCCCCACAAAACCCTAATCTCTAACTTAGGAACACAAGAGGTGAGCGCAATAGACAAAATGTAGGAGGAAGAGGAGGAAAGTTTCTAGAGTTGGAATGAATCTTCCTCTCTCTTGGCTGCTATTTTATAAATTGGGATAATCAAATTCTTGCATCTCTTAAATTGTTAAGTGGTGAGATCCTATTGGATGATCAAACCAAGGTTTCTCTATCTAACTTAATCTTTAGGGAGAAAGAACGTCACCTGGTCACACCAAACACATCGCCCTACACCCTGACACGTGGGTGCACAAAATGACCGCCACACCCCTGATCATTTCAGGGGTTCCAGGGGGTTGGGGTACGATGATCATTTTGCACACCCTTGTGTCAGGGCACAGGGACAGCGTACACTGTGTGATTGGGTGACGTTCTCTTTTCCTAATCTTTATTTCCAGCACTGCCTAGGAAATGTAATCTAGACTGGTTAATAGGTGGACCATCTTATGGATAGTACATTAGTTTTGCCTTTACTCTTTCTATTCCAAAAATGTACTAGGTTATGCTACACAAATTTCTTTAGCTTTTGGGCTGTCACAATCTAAGAGAAGGCCAAATTGCACAGGCCACTTTTCAACCTACCTTGAATAGGGCACCATCATACACACACACACACACACACACACATATATATATATATATATATATATATATATATATGTATATGTATAGGACCACATCTTTGAAGTATAAAATGGCAACACCATCACTTTTCTACCATTGGATGAAGATCAAGTGGTTTTCAAATGTAGGCTTTACATATTTCAGTGGGCACCAGTTTGAAACACAAGAACTTGGTTTTCAAGCTTTGCTACCAGGGAAACAGCTGTGAGCATTTGGATTTGCTTAGAAGCAAAAACACCAGTTTCTCAATTGATAAAGATTTTGTTCAACAAAGAGACACACTCATATACACATCAGTTTTCAAGAGACAAGAGAGTAAATAAAAAACAAATCATTCTGTTAGCTCAGAAAGGGACTTCTTATCTTCCATTCTTAAGTTCAGCCAAAGGAAAGGCTTACCCTACAGGAAGAATATTTGAAAGATGGTTCCCCCCTTTCACATGGGTTTTTTCTCTTTTTTTTTTTCCTACAGTGATCATATGAGACCCATGCGCGCTGCCATTGGTGTAATGTGGAAGATTCCATCCACATTGGGAAAACCCTCTCCCTCGAAAGATTTGTGTTTTTGATCCAATTACTCTGTCATGAGTTTGGGTATCAAATCCTTTGCTTACTCATGAAACTAAACAAGGACAATTGAGCTGCCTTTCTGGTATAAGAAGGATGTTGCAAGCATGTGGGTTATATGGGGGCGGAAGATTGGTCCCTACCCTACTCCAATACCCCCTCTAAGAAGGGACATGATGGAGTGGGTCTGATGGGGTTGGAATCTAAAAATAACTGGTTAAAGATACATGTCACATGTAAGTTGGGTGGTTCGACGACTTTCCCTTGTGATAGCTTAATTGGACATCAAATTTTGTAGACATGTTGTACATATCATTAAACTTATCATGACAGCTAAAATTTTTACATTTGTTTTACCACATGGCCTGATAGGACTAAACATACGAGCAAAGTACCTAGGATACATCCATCCATAAAATTTGAGCTTCATCTGATCTACCACATGACAGTTATTGGCATTTAAAATCGGTGTAAGAAAGATTTCTATCATGTGTGTGTAGGAACTGAGCTCCCTAATTTTCCCCAATTTGTTGCGAAATCACCCAAAATGGATCTTTGAATAAAATAAGTTAATTATTCAATAGGCAAAATTTACAATTTCCTTTGATATAATTAAAGAATAATCTAACCAAGTGGTTTATGACCGGAGCCCAAACCCAGCATTTTTCTTACAAAACAAGCTCATTCATTAATAGAAGAAAGTTACCAGAGCCTCAATAAGACCAAAACTGAGGGCTGCCCTGAATCGCTCTGTATAACTCCAAGCAAATGAATAAAGGTATAGGATATAAAACGTTTTCTCTTCAATTCAACAGTAGTGAAGTCAGACATTGAATCGAAAGAGCATGACATCTCCTTCCTGTACTGTGTAATCTTTCCCCTCAGATCTCAACTGCATTAAGAAAACAACTCAAATCCATCATTTCACATCTAGCAAATCACTACAATTCAGGACAGAAATTACTGCAGCAAGTTATAGGCAGATTAAATGCAGTATATAGCTCCACGTCTTGATTTGAATTTCGAGTCAAAACTTTTGAATTAGTTTTTAGAATTATATTTAGATCAGAAAAGGCCTTTAATTTCAAGCATAACCATAAGAGGTTGGCAATTAATGATTGGATCTATTGAAGCAGTAATGAGGGTATCTATCTAGCACATCCATATGAATCTCATGTATTTCCATTATCGATAAAGCATAGTTGGCAAGGCATCTAGGCGAACCAAGGCGAGTGAGGGGGTCAGAAACCAAGTCGACACCAACAAGGTGACAAGGGGTCGCCTAGGCGACCAAGGCGACACCAGAATTTAAGGTGTGACAAAGGCGCCTGGACGCCTAGGCGTCGCCTTGACAACTATGCGATAAAGTGGACAAATACAGTGGAATGTACTCTCATGTAATCCCAGTTCCAGTCAGTGCAACTTTGTGGTAAACTAGTCTTAGCACCAGCCTGTCATTGAAAATTGAACACAGTGATAGTGTTACCAAGCCCAGAATATACCTAGCTCATCCCCTACCAGCCTATAGAACAAAGCCTTCAAGTTTTTTTTTTTTGGGGGTGAATTCAAAGCCTTCAAGTTGCTGCCACAAATTATAACATTTCAACCACCAAAGCTCTATGCAGCTTTAAACATTTGAATACATATATTTATAGAAAAATCTTCTTGTAACCAAACTTGGTGAAAAAGTTGTAACCCCACTTTTTTTCCCTTTATGTATAGCACACATTTTTTTTCAATGAGGGTGAATCCCATCATTTCACATGGACAATGATAGCTCTTGAAAATGACATAATGATAAGTCAACTTCAAATAATTTTGAAAATCCATTTTTAACTGACCTAAATAACTTTTGAGAATTAGACAAGGGGCAATCAAAAGAAAGTTACAATTTCTCACTTCACCACCTTGGTGACGACAAGGTGCACTGCACCCTTTACCTATTTATTTATCTATTTCCTTATCAGTAACAAAAGTTATTGATCTGAAAAAGATACATAAGGGTGTACTTTATACAACGTCCAAAACTCAACTCATTAGTATGTATGAACTAGTGGTCGTATGCACAATGGCTAGGGGTAGGTTGTCTTCCTCCTTCCAAGGTTCTTCTATGTACTCTTTACAAATTCCAGTAAAGATGTCAAAGGCACCATCTTTCATTACCCCAAATATACTTCAACAGGCAGTATAGATCATATCAGGCAATACTAGCAGTAGGTCATATGCAAATATTGAAGTTATGCATAAGAGTTTCCAAAACTTTGTCAAGCACCACCAAACATTTGTCAGATTTGCAGAATAGATATATTGAAGCAACATGTTCCTCTTCTTTCTTACAGATGAGGCATCTCTGACCCAGGTGAAAACCTTCATTTTGTTAAGAAGTAGCAGTACCTTGTGAATTAACACAAAATAAAAGGTTTCCCACTCTTGGTGGGACTGGTAGCTCTTTCTTAAAGGATAAGGTTTTCAGTTTCCCCAATAGGTCACTTGTAGTAGGATTTTATGATAATGGAGCAATTTGAGCTGCTGCTCCTCTTTTTCTGTTTCTTCTTTTTATGGGTGAGTAACAAGTTACCAATTTAAGCTCATCTTCATTCTAGTGCTGTCCTGACATTTTGGATTAATTGTCACTCATCATATGTGTGACAAAATCAAGGAGAAAGAAAACCAAAATCTATCAAGAGAAGAGAGAGACAGAGACGATGTAAGAACAAATGCAATCTATCATGGTGGTCCACCTTTATCTATACATCTAGCTAGTAGCAAATAGACAGACTCTAAGTAGGAATCCTATTAAGAGTACAAGTACAACTCTAGTTACAAACTAATAAGGATACTAAAACATAAACATAACACAACAAGGACACTCCCCCTATCGTGATCAATAACAGAACCCAACAGCCAATAGAGTCCCACAGGAGATCATTTCAGATGTCATAACATTAGCTGACTGTAGCCTCATCAACAATGTATAGAATCTGAAAATGTCTTACAGTCACCCATATTAGCCTCCTAAAGACAGATTCTATCCCCATGCGGAACACATGCAACCAGAAAATTCATCAAAGAAATGTATCACCAATTAGCTGGTTTTACCTCTTTTTGGATCCCAGTGATGGTTGCATGAGCTATATTTCTAATTCCTAAAAATTCTCCAGAGAGAAATGTCTGCATCATTTGCTCAACAGGATCTTACTCATCAATGTCCACCTTCAAATGGCAATGCCCAGTAACTCCATTGTACATACTAAAGAATATTTAACTAACTGGAATTTCTTTATTGGAGATTTCCTTCATCCCACAAACTGGTTTCAGAAGGGACATGTAGTATAAGGGAATTCTAGAAACTGCATTTTTCTAGGTGTTAAATCTTCTACAGGGAGGAAATATCTTCTCTTCCATATGGCTAATTGTCCTTCTCTACATTTGAAATCCGGATGCAATCCATGGTTGACCTGCTAGCAGCTCCAACTGGCAGCATCAAGCTTGTAAAAGCCATCTACCCCCCCCCCCCCCCACATACACACACTAAACAGCCAAAGGAACCATCATATTTTATCTTAAAGCTTAACCTTATCCCCAACAATGCTTGGAATCCCCTTAACAGCACCCACATCAGAGATTTGGCCTGAAAGGCCACAAGAAAGAACCAGTGTATCATCAGCATATTTTAGGTGTGTAGCCTACCTCTTACCTTTTAAAACAATCATGCCCAACACCTCAATCAATTACACAAATCCTGTTTTGCCATTCAACTCTATTTATAGTAAATTGTTGTCAATCCAAAGACATCGATTTCTTTTGTCGCCACTTCTCCCCAGGTCTTTCCAACATTTTATTTTACCAGTAACTCCTTATTTCCCAATTTCCACTGTTTCAGAATATCCTAACAAAATTTCCCTAAATAACTGTAACTTGTTGGGGGAATTCATTGAAATGAAAATCACGAGGCTCTTGTAACAACCAAAACTGGGATGAAATGGCTGAGTGAGGCAACATAGGAGCAGCAGTGGTAAGGAGTGTCTACATAAATCTGACCATGAACGATTAGAAAGAGTGTGTGTGAATGTGCGCATGCAAGAAACGATGATGACAGTAAAGTCCCAACTCACAAGTCCTTTCTCCCTTGCAGCTGCAAATGAACCAGCAGTCACAAAGTCATCATACGCAACCTGATATGAACATGTTAGAAAGCACAATAGTTAGTAAAACAAGGCAATGGGGTTAATGTGCAATGGCAAACTCCTGAAACCTAGTTAAACCTACTATAAAGTAAAACTCCCTTAGCATTGGCAGTTTTCATGGACCAATAAATACATACCAAGGAATCTATTTGGTCAAATGTTGTTGTTTTACCATTTATAAACAAATAATTATATTCCTCATAATTCAAGCAAGGTGTTAGAGGGAAGTAATAAAGTATCCAGTGATTACGATTGAATCACATGTGCAGCAAGGGATGCAAGCATGTGCAATAATAGATGAAAGTGATACAAGTACCATTTACTGCAAATTAAAAAGTCCAAAAAGCACATCCATGTGGCCTATTTAATATTATAATGAATTTGCTAAAAAACAAAAGCCAGTTAATGCAGGTATGTAATTGAAACACGACCAATTCACTTCAAATATAAATAGGAACAGAATATGAAGAGTCTGGAAAACAGAGATATGACGAATTAAATTGTAACAAAATGGAAGAGCCAGCATGATCTGAGATATTCTAGTCGGAAGATTATGAACGTGGCCCCTCTTTAGAGAACGGACAGTAGTACATTGGGTCAATTATATTAAATTTCCGTGAAACTTTTTGAACATGTCAGACTAGTTCAGATTATCAAGTTTTTTCATAATGTTAGCTGACAAAGTGACATTCAATTGAATCAAAATTTCAACACAAATGACTCATGTCTTGCACAAACAGTCCCTGAGATAGGCTCTGAAAGAAAACCAAATTATTCGAGCATCCTAGAGAACCTTCCGTTAAAGACTCCACGAAGAGAGATAGAGAGATGAGCATTTTATATTGTTCCCCTCCTATAACCAGGTCAAGCTTGAGTATTTGCAGCATAGTCAAAGCACCAACTAGGCAACATCAAGCAACGATTTCACCTGACCAGGACCCTTCCACCTATATTAGGGTCTAGGCAGTGATAAGAGTAAATTACCCAAGTCCTAATGTGGTTTGTGAAATAAAAATTGAACTTCATAATGTCAAATAAGTGCAGCTGAGATGAAGATGTTATGATGGATGAATGGTAAACTAGAAAAATATAAAATAAGGAAAGAACACATTAAATAGAATTTAGGAGTAGCTCCAAGACGTGACAAATTGAGATTTCTGAGACTTGTGCATTTGATAAGGCAACAATCAAGTGATAAAGCAGAAGGATGGTTTAAATCAAAAAGGATTCGTAGAGAATAAAAATGGATAGACAGTTCTAGGATATGATGGATTAGGTTGCTTGATGATTGCTTTTATCTAAAGACCCTGCAGCTTGAAGTCTCAAAATTACAGGTTCTAAGATCTTTACCTGCAATAAAATCCAGATCTGAACCTGACCAGAAGCAAGGAGAAAATGGCTAACAGTAGCCTATTGGACAAACCAAGAGGCAGAAACATCTATATCCAAAAACAAGTTTTAATTTCATTCAAAATAAGTCCTAGTGTTACACCACCTCATATCCTTCCAATATACAGAGGTTAAAAATAAATAAATAGCAAGAAAAATTACAACAGCAAGAAATTCCTGAAAATTACTTCCCTATTAAGATTTTCACTTCAATAAACTCTTAATTTAAACCAGCAAAGATGCTAAATTTAACTAAATGAAAAAAATTTCCTCAGAATGGAAAGAAATCCTACCTGGAACCAAATTAAACATAGATACAAATGAAGTAATTGACAACTATGGGGGAACCCAAAATATTTGTATACTTGTATGGGACAAAAAGCAACTAGGTTCAAGGCCATCCAGCACTGGGTTGCTCTGACACGGGCCAAACTAAAGCCCATGAAGAGGCCTACGGCAGACTTGACCATTAGCCCTTCAAGAGGTCCAAGTTCAGGCCCAAGCAACAGTTCAAAAAGGCTCTGTATTAATTTACAGGCTTATAGCATCAATTTGGTGTTTTGTCGTGTGCCAGTCACCTGTGTAACAGAAATTGAATATTTTAAGTGTAAAATGGTCACTTTGCAGTCAATTTATTCCATGAAGTCAAAGTCTAAGAACCCTTTTAGGTTTCTCATTCAATCCTTTTTTCACTTAATAAATTTCTTCTGGGGTTCAACTTGGTTGATTCAAGGTCGTCTTTGCTACAACCTTCTAGGGGTTCAAACCAAAGGAATTCAATATTCAGAGTTGTCACAAGTTGATCTCAAAGTGGAAAGGAATCAATCAATATGTTGATTGATGTATTCTCTGGCTTGATGGATGGATGGTTCAACATGGCGCCAGTCATACCCAGCTATTTCATCGCTAGCATAAGCCTAATAGGTGACCTTTTCTTTACCTTATCTGAATTGATGAAAGATATGAAGTAGCCCAGTAATGTAAAAGATTTGGTTCTAATAAATATGATAGGATCCTTGGTTCTGATGACAAACCCAATGCAGCACAGGGTAGGGTCATAAGTTTGCTAGTTTGACTGCTAAACCATGGGTATCTAAAAGGATCATACCTAGTTTAGGATATACTAATAAGAAAAAGGAACTCCCTAATAGAAGCAAGTAGACGAATAAAAGGGGATGGCTACCAGTTTATATTGACTTGTCACAAATTTCGTATTAATGACACAAATTGACCACTGACTGTTGAAGACTAAACCATCCTAACTATCTCTTTAATGACATTAAAAGACAAATACTTTCCCCACTCTAAAGGATTCACAGAATCAGGATTTTGAAATAACCACCTTCCCTCATTATGGTGAGGATCCCCTGCTGTCCCTTTCCTAGGCCCATTCCAGGAAAGTAGTTCATCAACCTGAACATATTAAGAACGTTGGTGTTCGGGCTGTGAGGAAGCGGGATTTTCTCCTGGGGAGGGTCATACCATACGGTTCGACCGAGAGGAGCAGTTATCTATGTAATTACGATGGCTGTTGTTCCAGTCGAGCACTCTCTTTTCTTTGTCCAATTCCATCTTACCAACCCGCGAAGGGTTGTGCTGCTGAACCAGGTATGAAGAATGAATCTATATCTGTGCACGGAAGTTGCTGGCCGGCTGGATAATATGCCCCCTAGAAGCTGCTATCACCTCTGGAACCGCCGGATTGGGCAACACTCCGGGCGCGCTTCTTCATTCTTCGATCAGGGGCGGGCTTCTTCCCTTATATACGATGACATAGATAGAGCCTCCTTCTTTGATCCATTCATTGATCGGAGCAGCTTTCAAACAACGTATAAGCTACAGGATAAGCTTAGAGAAATGTTCATTTGCTGAGATACTGGATGCTTACCGAAAGAGGGGAATTGCACGAAAGAAAAGGGTGAATCTTCATGGACTGGTTTCCACCAATCGAAGTTTCGCGCATTTCAGATGGTGTCTTCTCTCTGGCATCATTAGATCCTTGCATATCAAAAGTGTGATATTCATCTTGATTAAAGGCTCTGCCATAGATTCTTTCAGGGGCACTTGATGCCTCGGACAAGGCGCTATTTAGCCTAGAAGACTACCTTTTAGGACTTAACAACCTTTATATACGTTGAATCACAGAAAATATGAAAAACTTAATGACTGATCTACACAAAATACCCCCAAAAATTTAAAATAAACAAACTTAAGAAAAAACTATAATTTAAAATGTAATTAATTTCTTGTATACCAGACAGCTTGCATAAAAGGGATTAAGAGTGTAGGACCCAAAAAAACTGTAAGAGACAAGAATGACAACTTGTATTGAACCCGATGGGCTGTTCACTTATGGGGCCAAAGAACCAAATTGTTGGGTGCAATGGAGCCTGCTTGCAGCCTATGATCAAGTCCACTTGGAGGCCCATGAAGAAGCCCCTTCCAAGCCCAAGTAAAACCACAAAACAAGCCTCATGCCAGAGTGTGTGTGTGTGTGTGATGGTTGACAAAGCTCTCCCACATCATGAAAGTGCCTATGGCTGTCAAAATTTTCCTTTCCCATCGAATAAGATAAACATAAACTACTGAGCTTCAAGAAAAGATCATATATTTTCCTCATTCTGTGGGGGCAATATGTTAAAATTAATTTATAAACTATTGAGTGATCATGTGCACACCCACTAGTGATAATTCATTGCAAAAATTTAAATATGCAAGGATTAAGATCTGGCAAATGCTCAGAGGGAAATTCACAACAGATGATGACTCTTACTGTCTCAGCCCTAATGAAGCCTTTCTCAAAGTCAGAATGTATAACTCCAGCAGCTTGTGGTGCCGTCATTCCTACATGATCAGAGCTGCTTAAGAATCAAACAAACATTTAAACCAAACTTATAGTTTAATCAGGATAAAAAGAGATACCATCATATTGTTTCAGCATGTAAGTATGCATCTTAACATTTTATCAGACCCTGTGATCAATCTAACACAGAAGCACAAATCCAGGTCAATGCTTGTCCTAGTCAATTCAATACTAGTTACTCCTGTTGATAATGGAGTTTCAGGTTTCAGTAAAATTTGGTTATTTCTGTGAAAAGTTTGGGTTTCAACCAACCCAAACAGAAGTGAAATTGATTGTGGCCACACAAAAATGGCAGTGATGTTGGTGGAGGTCACTAAAATATTTCAGTTTCATACGTGACAAAAATCAGAACCAAGATCCAAGTCCAATCTCTTGATCCAAAACCGAAAATGCTAGGTCACAATTGACTTGTCCTAATCACATCAAATATACTTGTGTTATTGCCAACTCAATGG
This sequence comes from Telopea speciosissima, assembly GCF_018873765.1. NCBI lineage: Eukaryota > Viridiplantae > Streptophyta > Magnoliopsida > Proteales > Proteaceae > Telopea > Telopea speciosissima. Next base: position 79,124,803 of record NC_057917.1, read on the forward strand.
CATTGCCTGAGAAAGTCAGGGTCTGATACCAAGAGTTTAACCTCAGAGTATGGTGTACAACAATAAACTACATAAAGAATACAAGCAGACCTGCAAGTATAGTCCAAGCTTTTGTTTCCTGTAAACAACAAGGGAAAAAAAGTTAATCAAATGAACTAGAGTGTAACTTGTTACATTCATAGTTATCAAGGCGTCGCCATGGCGTCTAGGCTCCTTGGTCACCTTGGACACCTTGGGCGCCTTGCCGCCATGGCGGTGTCGCCTTGATTTTTTACCCTCTAAAACGCCATGGCCGCCTTCCCGCCTTGATAACTATGGTTACATTGTATCTTGACTGTCTGCTTCACCTTCTCTCCAGATGTAAAATAAGTACGCAAACCAAGAAGGTTGTATGTCGCTCTAATAAGATTTCCAAGACCACTTTCACTGACACCAAGAGATTTCAAGTACTCCGTTCTTTCTTCAGAAGGAAGCTCAGTAAGCTCAGACTCAACCTGCAATGAAAGGGCATGCTAGTTCAGTAAATTCCTTCTTCCGTTCGATAAATGCAGCATTAATGACAACTATGCATTAACAGAAAGAACAAACAACATAAATAAATGAAGGGTTTGCAGGTTCAATCAAGGTTTAAAGTATTGCTCAGCCATCGTATTGGAAGGGTGATTTAAGTGACATATCATATCATATCAGAGAGATACAAGATACGCTAAAGATACATATGGAATAATGGAAATGGTCAAGAACATATGGAAATGCTTAGGATATATCCAAAATACAGTTGTGAAGCATAAAACACTATAAATAAGTAATGAGTAAAATATATTTATATATGAAAAAGGAGAACATAGTATAATGAGAATGTGTAAAATATTTTATATATGAAAAGGAGAACATCGTATGATGAGACAAGTACATTCGATTGATTATGTAAAAAGGATGAGGTTTCTTACATGTACTAATACCAATTTTTTTAGGTATCATATTGGTACCTTAAAGATACAATACGTATCGGTTAGTATTGACAGAGACGATAGGATACTTAAAATCTTGGGTTCAATAACAGCACATGGCATGATAAGCTTCTCAAAAATTATTTGTTAGTCAATGAAGATGTCTTAAAAGTTTTAGCGGCAAAAAAAAAAGATGTTATATTCTTCAAAGGAACAGATGAAATGGTATAGCTCTCCCTATTAGGTCAGGCAACCAAGACATGATGAATTCCCAAGCATGATTTGGAACAATCATATAGTATCATACCTGTGCTGATATCGTCACTAGCCCAGATTGCAGCTCCGAGGCAAGGTTCATCACTTCCTTGACATGGGGATTATTATCAGGCTCAGCAACTTCAGATTCTGCCACATTAGCAACATATATGACTGGTTTCAACGTGAGCAAACAAAGATGTTTTATGGATTCCTTTTCAAAATCTGTTAAAGCTACTGATCGTGCTGGTTTTCCATCCATAAGTGCCTGCTGAATTCTTTCCAAGGCAGACTTCTCTGCTTCTTCCTGGGAAAAAGAGAAATAGATACCCCATGTAAGGGCCTCTATAAGACTTGAACATGCATTAGACAAAGCAATGACAGACTCCATGCTGCTTGCAGGGTGCATTGGATGAAAGAAGAAAAATTTACCTTCAGTTTTGATTGTGGATTATTTCCTTTTCCTTTCTTTAGTTTCTCCATTCTTTTCTCAATCTGCATTTCTTATCAAATATAGAACTTAGTTCCATTAGTTAAAGTATCTTCATCACTGTAAGCTCCAAAACATGTCAAGAAAGGTTATAAGAGAGTATAACATTTCAAGGTTGCAGCTAGATTCCATTATTCTAAACATAGTTTACAGAAGACGTTAGCAATAAGAACTCTTCCTACAGTTCCTACTCCACATCATTGTGACAGAATAAGCTCTGACTTGCATACCTGGTCTAAATCTGAAAAAACTAGCTCTAAGTTTATAACATCAATATCTGACTTTGGATCAATTTTCCCATTCACATGAATGATATCGTTATCCTCAAAGCAGCGTACAACCTGAGACAAGATATTATCTAGGAAAATTAGGCCTTTGGTGAACTGGAATGGAAAGTGAAGGACACCCCCCCCCCCCCAAAAAAAAAAAAAAAAAACTGTCAAATAAATCTTAGAATGGCTTCACTGTTAAAGGATTTGGAGAATATAAGAAGCGATATGCAAATTCTAATTAATTTGAATGATCATGAAAAGGGAATGCACTATAGAATGATCAAGAAAAGGGAATGCACTAGAACAAGTTTAATGTTCAAATTTGACTGCATGTGGCCGATTCCCCATAGATGCCTCCAAATCACAAAAAGTCAAGTAATTCATCAAATACACAATGTGAGACAAAACAAAGGCTGATGCATTGTACCTAGGTTGACATATTGGGCATACAAGAATAAAAATCAAGTCCGTAAATACTTCAAGTACATGTTGGTTGCAAAAAAGTTATAGGATTTCAAAGGGCACTCGGGGACAAAAAAATTCTCAATATTGACGTTACTTGTACCATTTTTTCCCCTTCTTTATCTCAAACTCAACTTGGTCACAAACTGTAAGAACTTTTAATGAAAAGTGTCACAAATGTTGACAGTCTAAAATGGCATTTGAAGTGGATTGACATTGAAGAATCATAAAAGGAAATTGGAAATCATGACAGAAACAACAAAAGACACAAAAAGGAACATGTGTACAAATATGCAGTCAGAACTGCACTGATATTTGAATAATAAAAATCAGCTTTCTCTTTCGAATTTTTGGTTCAAATGTTCTCTGGTTCCAAAGTCAAAACAATTAAGTGTCTTAAGACTAATGACAGGACCTAGCCTGTTAGCGCAGATTCATGTTTATTCATATAAAAACAATTCATACCCTACTTCAGCTGATTAAAAGAGTCATTCAGATAAGTTTCCCAGACACATCCAAACACTCCAGCTGTTTCCCGTAATGGGTGATGGCAGAATATTGGAATGGCGCATTGGTGTTTCAACAAAATCCTAAACACAAATTTAATATAGCACATTAAAATATACATCACTCAATTCTCAGCACCAGCAAAGCATAACAGTTGCTGGACATAGTCAAATAATTTACGTATCGAGAGAGACACAAACCTGAAGTATGGAGTCCACTTCACGAATATGTGAGAGGAACTTATTTCCTAATCCCTGCAACAGATGAAGAAAATATTTCAAAGTCAACAAATTGTGGTACAAGCACAAAGAAATTGAAAATTTCATAGTACTGAAACCAAAATTGCAAAACCAGAACTTCACTTGACACCATGAAACTCAAACTCTAATAGTGAACAAATCGCAAAAGTATCACCTCACCTCCCCTTGACTGGCTCCTTTTACAAGCCCAGCAATATCCACAAATTCAATAGATGCTGGGACTGCACGTTGAGACTTGCTGAGATCAGAAAGCACACCCAACCGTGGATCTGGAACCGAAACAATTCCAACATTGGGCTCTATTGTACAAAAAGGAAAATTGGCAGCTTGAGCTTTTCCATTCTCGACCTGCACAATAAAAACATTAACCATCTCAATTAGATGTACTTATACCTGGTAGACAAGTGACCCTCCGAATTCACTATATTTCTTTTCTCTTTCAGATGGGAAAATTCAATTCTAAGGAAATTTAAAATCCACCCAAAAATTCAAGCCCAACTCGAACAGAAGTCCAAATTAGTAAGCTTCATTAAAACAAGCAAGCAAAAGAACTTGAAGAATTCACAAATAACATACACTCTTTCTAAACTATTTCATATAACAAACACAATGAGAAGTCCTCTTGAAAGTGAGAGGTCAAAAGGACAAAACCCTCGTGGATTTAAGTAACCAAGCGAAGCAAAGAAGAGGCTCAATGAAGAGAACTTACTACAGCATTAAAAAGAGTAGATTTTCCGACGTTAGGGAGTCCAACGATGCCGGCTTTCAAGCTCATACTAATCTTTGATGAAGAAGAGAATCGCCTCCGATAAACAGGACTGCTGATGAGATGAACGTTTCCCATAAGGCTTCTCCATTGGAGAGATTGGTTTCTGCACATAGAAGACTTAAGAGGGTAGCCCAGAACGGGAATAAATTGATGGCAGACGAGTTTCGCCATTGTTGCAGAGGGAGAGAGAGAGTTGTGATGAGAAAAGAAAGAGAAGGATTGAAAATAGAGGGAAACGAAACCACTAATTTCTCTGTTCTTTAGGTAAATGACAATAAACACCTTCGGTAGGGTCCATGGGTTATTGTGAAGCCCAATGAACTTTACGAACCAGCCCAGTTTAATCTGGTTATCAAGGGAGATATGTAAAAGCCCAAGTTATCAACAAAGAACATGGTTAAAAATAATTATCACCTCCAATTCACGGGCACCTCCAATTCCTCCAATTCCTCTAATAGGGGGGAGTGGACCCCACCTTGGGCAGTGTTTTCGGGAAGGGGGTAGGGTGGTCATTTCCACCCCCATGTGAGGGATTGGAGCGAATTGGAGGGGATAACGATTCAAATGTTTAGGCCCTTTTTTCTCTGTGTTTTTTGACAAAATAAGCAAAACTGTATTCTGCTCTCTACTCTAGAGAATGACACACAAACAAGTAAGTGCAAGATGGGCCCAAGGCCAGCTAAAAAATTTCCAGATTTGGGCTGGGCTAGGGTTAAAATAATCCCAGTCCAAGGTTGGTTGAGGCTAGGTTAGGTTTAATGCCTTGGGTTAGGCCCAAATTGAGCCCATTTACATTTAGATATACTATAAGTATGTGAATGTGTACTTCATTTTCCCATATGGGGAGATGGATCTACACGTTTCCTATATATATTGGCATCTTAGGCGTCAAGTCAATAGTGGACAACGAAACAATAGATTTAACGAGAAGAGAAAAGAGGAACCCACATATTTAACAAGGCAAGACTATGAGAGAAGTATACTTCATTTTTGGAATCGTAACCGTTGGACTTGGACATGTTTTTGAAACTCTCCTTGGCCCATCCTCCAAGCGTTCTGCTCACATTGTAGTTAATTAAGTAGTTCGCGCGAGAAGTTTGGCCGGGCATATATGGGGTGGGCTAAGGATTCACCTTCAAATCTACTGTCATAATTACTTTACCCTTACTAGGCAAAGCCGCAAAGGTTCAAAATACCCTTTACTATTCCAAGACTCTCATCCAAGAGCAATGATAGCACTCAATGAATGGAATTCTCCTTCACACATTGGGCTTATAGGAACACTAAAATATAAACAGAACTCAGGCCCGGCCAAGAGACAATTAAAATCCATGACAATGAGCCCAAGCCCATCCCACTTAGAATCCATGGACCCAATACCAGATAGATATGCTTTATATGAAGGCCTCTAGCAATCCTTTCATATTAAGAAATTTTTTGTGAGAACCCAAATCCTTATTTGTGAAGTTAAAAGTTTTATTTAAGAGGCTGAAACAATTTTTGGTGATGCTAATTGTGCAAGTCTATTATGTGGTGATGCTTAATTATGGAAGTCTATTTTGCTGTGATGCTAATTAATTAATTAATTAATTCACTGTTACCATACAAAAATTAATTGATTGACTTGATCAAATAGTTTCAAACCTGAGATCCATATTCATAGAAACGATATAAATTTTTTTTGGGCATATAGAAATAATATAATTCATGACTAATCAATTTTTTTTAGATAATACCAATTGACGAAAAAATTTCAGAGACTGGAAAATTAATTAAAAATTAGCTTAAGCTTGAAAGGTAATATTAATAAATATGCAGCCAATTTTACTAAGAAAAATGAAAAGGATTCCTACTTTCTTAATAATATTAATAAGGGGAAAAACAAAATTGCTTGTTGGTCGCATGGTTCCTAAACCCAAGTATAGGAGCACATGAAATTACCATCTTGTTCCCTGTAAACTAAAAAATCCCATCAATGTTGATTCACCTCCAAGTGACCAGGTAGCAATCTCTTGCCCTATTAATAAAATTTTAAGGGTTAGCTGAATCGTTATCCCCTCCAATTCGCTGCCCCCTCCAATTCCTCCAATTCCTCACATGAGGGTGGAAATGACCACCCTACCCGTTGCCCGAAAACATTGCCTAAGATGGGGTCCACTCCCCCTTATTAGAGGAATTGGAGGAGAGAGAGAGATTACATTTAGTAATAGTAGTAGGTAGTAGCTCGTACCTACTTGATGAGATGAGTTGTTCTTCCATCTCGATCCTTAAAACACTGAAAGGAAAGATTGGATAGATTAGGTTTGGATCAATAACTTGCCCCAGTTCTCTCTCTACATGTGATGTGATTATTTTTACAGTTTAATATTTGGTTCTGATACAACAAAAAAAAAAACAAAAGAAGAAAACAATATTAATTAGTTCCTGAAGAAGGAATGGTAAGATCTAAGTAGCTGATTGGGAGATTAGCTGCCTAATTAACCTAACATTCCAGCAAATTAGGTTTTCTTTTTCATCAGCCTTGTTTGGTTGAATTGCTTTCCATGAAACATGTGTTGGGAGAAATAAATAAAACTGATTTCCCCCCTACCGGCTACCCTACAGTGTTAATTTGGTCACAATTATGAGAACAATAAAAGAAGGGGAAGGGTTTCTCGAAAATTATCTCTTCCAGTTTTTTGCCCGGCCCAATTCCCCAGTTCCTCTAATAGGGGGTGGTAGACTCTACTCGGGCAGAGTGTTTGGGCAGGGGTAGGATGATCATTCCAGTCCCCATAATTAGAGGAACTAGGAAACTGGACCGGGCAGGGGATAGGAGGTGATAAAGATCCAGGGTTTCCCACTTCTTTTGTGAAACACATTTGGGAGGAAACACCTGCCTGCATTAATTGTCATGGGATTTTTCTTTGCTTTGGAAGGCAACCAAACACAAGTTCCAAAATTTTGGGAATCACTTTCAATTTCCTTTCGGTCATTGTAGGACAATATTCCCATAGAGTATGAATCGTTATCGTCTACGGTTCCCTGACCATTGCGGTTCCCTAGTGCCTCTCACAAGAGGGGGGTGGGACCCACCTGGGGCACCTGACCGAACACTCTGCCCGGGTGGGGTCCACCCTCCTCTTGTGAAAGGCACTAGGGAACCGCATACGATAAAAATTCCATAGAGCATATATTAGGATGTATCTTTCCTAAACCCAATAGTGGCAGGAGCCTCGTGCACTAAGTACGTCCTTTCTTAAGACCTCCTGATAGGATGGCGGGCTTTACCACACCACACACTACTAACTGTGCTAGGCAGTTGTCCTCTATTTTAACAGTTGATCAGAGAGAATCTTCCAAAACCCTAAGTGCTTCCATTGCTAGATACGTATATATACATATAATGCCTCAACAACTAAGAAAGCAGGGAATGTACTAATTAAAGTACTGTTCTTAGATTGGAAGAAAACACAAGCAAGGAAATCGATCTTATCATCCACTACTTTGTCATTAGAGAGAGTTTCCTAAGCAACTAGGTGACTTTTTTTTTGAGCTTTTCAGAAAAATCATCTTCTGAATTAACCATTCCAAGTCTTTTTAGAGTCATGATCACTACAGTTTGATCCATTAAAAACCAAAATACCCAAAAGTTCAAACATATAATGACCTTTCTCCATCAATCAAATAAGAAAAACCCATTTGAAGAGAACTTTAGATTACTGTTCCTTTTTGTTCAAGTGGTAAGAAAATTTATCAAAGTGGGTTGATGATTTGACAGAAACTTTAGCATATATTGAAGTAAGTCCAAAAGAAAATTTTCACACTGAATTGCATTTGTGGCTACAAATGAAAATAGAGTCTTCTTAGTTTACCAGGAGAATCATATGAGATGTAAGACACTACAATATTTGATATTATTTTATCAATTTTTTTTTTCTGGCTAAAAGGATTCAAAATTGTATTAAGATGAGAAAAAGGATATACATAAACCTGGAAGAGTAAGAAACTAAAATCAAGACCTGCTGGACCTAACTCCCTTCTACGGCAAGACCCTCAGAAAGGGAGACGAAGCAGTAAAAAAGAATTGCAAATTTACAAATTAACACCACTGAAACCTAGGTCTTCCTTGGGCATCAACTCGAAGATCTTCTATAGAAGCAGGTATTATTTTGTCACAATTAGCAACAAAGAAAATAAAATCGAATCAGCCTACGGATTCTGGCTGTTTTCTGTTTATCCATATTGTCTCTTGGATTCAGGAAAAAAAAAATGACATTTTGGGCATCTTGGATATCATCACCACCATAACTTTTGTTATTAATAGATCCTATTGACTTGGGTAGCCCTCAGATCTAGATCTAGCTTACCATTCAGGTTAATTAATATCAATACAAGCAACAGATTTTGTTGCAAATTGAAACATTTGCTTAAACAAGCTAGGTGTTCTTAGAGTAATGAAACTTTTCTTATTGTAATTCAAACCCATGAACTAGAGAATAGAGAAGAGAGCAAAAGAGGAGATATTCTCACAAACAATCTACAATAGCTGATACACTTTAATGTAAACCTCCAAAACATACAATTTGGAGAAAGGGAATTCAAGAACAGAAAGCAGTGGAACACAAAACCTGGTATTCTCTATCTCTCCTCTTCACATTTCTTTAAAAAGGACTGATAAGATAAGTCAAGCTTTTCCTTTTTCTCCCCTCCACTTCTCTTTTGTAATCTTTTATTTTTTTATTTTTTTTTTCTCATGATCAAAGCAAGTAAAGCATGGGTTTTCTTTTCTTTTCTTTTTCAGGAGTACCCATGAAACCAACTTAGGCTTTGAATTATTTTCCTCACTTAGAAAGATAAGAGAAAGGAAGAAAAACAAGAAAGGTCCCATCTTAAATCAACACCCTTTGCAGGGGGCTTTTCAGTCATGTCTGAAAACGTACTTGGTGTAACTGTTGAGAGCTTCTGTTCCTCAACTTTCTGTCCCATCCACCAGTATTCCATAGAATGTGAGTCTCATGGGTCTGTTCCCAATCAATCAAACACTCTATTCTGTTTTCCCTAATCTGCAGACTGTTCTGGTAAATAACAATAAAAAAGTAGAATTGAATTCCTCTCAATATCATATCATATCATATCATACTGGATTTTAAGGTTTATAACCAGACCTTAGACTTTGAAGTGAATGAAATTCCACCACAAATTAATGCAACTAGGTTTAATTAGTAGCTTTGTTTCATCAAGGTCTTGCCATAAACCCCACCTAGATTTTCTAATTATCAATTGTTTCCTGTCCAATCAAAGAGGGTGAAGGGATCTAAGCCCTTGTTTTCTCTTTCTTCATCCATTTTCTCTCCACTAAATCCTTGAGAAAGCAAGAGATTTAGAGGGTCTGGTTCTAATTCTGCCAAATCTGCAAAGAAGTCATCAGATGGATTAGAATCTGGTGGTGCTGGTCTATAACTCTGATGGAAACCCTGATTGAATTCAGTGTCATCTATCATGCCTACTGCCTTATCTGATTCAGTCTCTTCCTCCTTAACAGCCATGGAAGCAGTTAATCCCTCAGGATTAATAGTGGTTGGGGACACACTATCAGTATTGTTGTCTTTCTGTTCTTCCTTCAAATTTGTGGATTTTTGGGTTTGTGAGGATGGTGAGATTTTTGAAGCTGCATTATTCTTTGTTGGTTGAGACCTTGTAGACCCGGCAAGAGCATTTCTCTGGGTTGGCCATGGATGATTATGTTCTGAGGTGTAGGTAATAACCAACATGTTTGGATCAGTTCGACTCCTCTCGACTTGTTTCCTCGCAGAACAACCTTTAGAACTGCTGCATCTATAGTAGCCCCTGGATGGTTTAAAGATCACAGATTAATACAGAATCAAACATTCCATAATATATGAAACATGAATCTATTGTATTGCAAAATGTACGCAGCCTTACCCCTGCTTTCGCAGAGAGGCTGTTTCCAGACTCAAACCCGTGACCTCTTGATCACAATGGAGCAACCTTAACGACTACACCAAGACCCGCCCTCCCGAAACATATATGGGTATCTAACAAAGATAAGCTTTGTTTTTTGGGTGAATGACTAATATATTTAACAAAGCGGAGAAATTCTCCCCCCTTAAAAAAAATAGAGGAAAGAATAATAAAGACGAAAGAAGAAGGAAAAAAAAGAAATGAAAGAGAGAACTCCCCAACTTTTTTTGTTTTTTGCTAAAAGATCATTTGTATTAAAAAAAAAAAAAGAGAGAGAGAGAGAGAGAGAAAGAAGAAGAATACAAAAAATGCACCAACAGAAGCAAGATCAAAGAGGAAACACCTGAAACCTCGGTCTACATTGGGCTTCCATTACAATAACTTATCCCTACATCTAAATCAAGTTATAAAAGAAGCCTGAAGAGGATACAAAAGGATAGAGAAAACAAAAAACTGCTAGGCACCAGAGCCAACTCCAAGAAGATCAACATTACTAACCCTCCCCTTGAGAAGCAAGAAGATCCTAGTTGACAGAGTAGGGTAACCACTGGACCTACTAAGGGCTAACCAAAAGCAAAGCAGCACCCCTAACAAGAATGAACTTCCTTGATCTTACATGTTATTGAAGATTGAAAAAAACCACATCTAGTTGGATACTGTACCATATATATATAGTTTGCACTCTTTAGATTTCTTGATAAATAAAGAGAGTTAAACTATCAAAAGTAAGGGAACCCAAAAAAAAAAAAAAAAAGATTTTTATGAATTTCCTTAAGTGGCAATTCTAATCATCATAAAAAAAATTGAATCTTAATTACCTTGGATAAGGAGAACCTTTGATGGGTTTCTGGCCATACTTTCTCCATGCCCAGAGATCTGATGGCACTACTTCGCCAGTAGGTCTGCTGTTTCCAGCTGCTGGTGCTGGGATGCAAACTACCTTCTTTGCCTGGCTCTTTCTGAACAACAATTGCAAAATTTTGAGTTTTTTTTTTTTTTTTTTCCTTCAATCAACAAAGAAAAATAAGAAGAACAAGTTCTAATGAAAATAACTGAAAATTTACTCACAAGGGAAAGCTCTATCTCCCTCTCTAAAACTCCTAAGCAAATTAAGTAATTCCATTTGTAGTGACAGTTTCATTTGACACAACTACTTTAAAGAGGAAAAATTATCTTTCAGAGAGGGAAGATAAAAGTTCCATTCTTTGGTTCTTGTTGAGGAAAGATAAAATCCTTTCAGTCAAGTTGACAACTTCAAACAAACAAAAGTTGGGTTTGGCAACAAAAGTTTCAGACAATTATATATTGTGATACCTAAATCAAAAAGCCTTACAAACCCATATGAAAATTAAGTTTTTAGTGGTAAAGTTCTTAGATCGTCACCATAAAATAATGAATTGGGCTTAACTGAAGGGAAATTAAGTATTAATAATAATATTATAACCCTAGCTAGATCATAATTCAACAGATCATAGAAATCTGATTCTTTCTTTCTACTATATATCAATGTTTTGATCAGGGAAAAATTTAGTCCTTACCTTCTCTTGATACCAGGATTTCGTGGTGAGGGGATCTGTAACCCTGCATTCTCTATTGAACAACCTGTAGAGCCATTAACCCTAAGTAAATGATCACTTGCAGCTAAAGAAGAACTCTTAATTCCCCTTGGTGATGAAGAAGCCACCATCGTCGTCGACATGTTTCCACCGGGTGAAGAAACTGGCATCTTTGTGTTTGATGAGATCTGAAGCATCCTTGAGAGGATATTACAAGGCCTCATCTCTTCATCCAAAATCTTCTGAGCAAGAAGACTATTAGTAACACTACTACTCTCTTGATGATGATGAACATTCATCTTAACAAGGTTGTTATTAGAAGAATTTGAGTGATCAAAGAAGCTTGATGATGATGATGATGAACTCGATATTCCGAGATCGTGTAGTAATGGATCTCGCGAACTAACAAATGGATCACCAAAATCATCAGCAACATGTTGTTCATCCAGTGTTGAGGACTGAAAATTTGTGGGTTCTGAAGAGAATTGCCAATCTGAAATTGGGTTGATGTTTGTACTACTACCACCACCACCAGCACGAACTATATCTGCTAAGTCACCTTGATAATTCTCCATCATTTGCCAAGATAAACTACACATATTTAGAACTATAAGTAGAAGGAATCTGATTTCATTTTGACTTTGGTTTGATTGGTTTTTTGAACCCAACAAACAAACATCAAAAGAAGAAGATGAATTTTTAGTGAAGTTTTGGGGATTTGATTTAGGTGGAAATCACACTTTTGGGAAGATGGGTTTTGCTGGGGAAGCAAAAAAAAAAAAAGGAAAAAGGTTGAGAAGGTTGAGATTGATTTTGTTCTCAAAAACTAAGGGAGAAGTTCCTTAGACTACATGAGAGAAGAGAGAGAGAGAGAGAGAGACTCTTTCTTCCTCATATAATCTTTCAACGCTGACTTTTCATACCTATCTCTTCTTCAGAGAGAGAGAGAGAGAGAGAGAGAGAGAAAAGAGATTAGAAGAGAAGAGAAGAGATGTATGGAATCTTGAGATGGGTGGGTTTATCATTTAGTATCAAAAGAGTTAAATCTCTCTCTCTCTGTGTAAAATTTTGTTTTTATTTTATGAACTTTTTTATGTATTTTATTTAAGCATTGAAAGCTCTCTCTCTTTCTCTTTTAATAACAGAAGAGGTTTCCAAAAAAAAAAAAAAAAAGGGTTTTTAAATAGGGGGTGAGAATTATAGAATTGAAAAGAAGGCGGAAAGTAGCCGCATTTCTCGGGGGGTAGCCGTTTCAATTCATGGCAAGTTGTTCTTACAGATTCTATCTTTCTCCCTTTTTTTTTTTTTTAATTTTCTATTAACCATAGCTTGTTATTAGAGTTTCAGTAGCTCACGGCTTCTTTTTCTAATTTTTTTTTGTGAAATAAAACCAATACTGTTAACACTTTTATACAGCATCATTTGTCATTTGCACCGTTTTTCATTTATTTTTTATTTTAGGAAGAAGTTTTCCTTCATCCATAAAGCACAGTGTACCCATTATCTTAGGGTTCACAAACCCCTCCTGGGAATGTTCCAAAGTACTTTTCCCTATCCTCTCTAGCTCTGCAGTGAATGGGATCCCATTCACCATGGGTGGAGGGAAACTAAGTCTTTTATTTTATTTATGAGAAATAGTTTTATGTCCAGAAGTGTGGCCTACATTAGTACTCCCATGTGTCTATCTCTCTTCTCCTTAAAACAATGGGGCAAAGGTGTCTTTACATATGGGGAGGAGAGATATGGACTCATGGGAGTGCTGGCGTAGATCACACTCCCGAACAGAGTTCTTTTTCCCTTTATTCATACTCTCTTTTTCTTTTCTTTTTTTAAATTTTATATTAATTCACTCAGTCTGTCTTCATTTGATTATAAAGCTTAAACTACTGTACAGTAACAAGTACACAGCAGCCATGGCATTTTTTTATTTAATTGTATTTTAATCTCTCTCTCTCTCTCTCTCTCTCTCTTGATAGGATTGTGTGGATGAAACCTTAATCAGACACCTTTGAGTTCTCTTCTATAATCCAGAGGAATAGGATTGATTGGGTGGGTAATTATTGAATCTGATATAGTTTTTTTGTACTGTAGCCAACAAATAAATAACCACAAATCCAAATTGGTGGTCCATTTGAGTTAAAAATGATAATTTTTTTTTTATTTTTAAAAAGTTGGTTTATTCAAGATTTGGTTTAGGGAACTGAGTGATCAGAAAGCATCTAAGTCAAAGAGGAATCTAAGAGTTTTACATTAAAAAAAAAGACTCATTACTGATCAGAAAGCATCTAAGTCAAAGAGGAATCTAAGAGTTTTACACAAAAAGGGGAAATTTTTTTTTTTCTATTTTATGTTTAAAGCAATTTATATGTTCATAATTAACATTAAGATGTTAATTATGATCCATAGAGAGTATTAATTAAAAAGAAGTTGGAGTGTCAAGAAATAGAAGACATGCTGGGTTTGGAGATAACATAGGCAGTTTCAAGCTAGAGCATTGAGGCTTGGCTAAACATAGGCATAAATGCAATATTAAAAATAGAAAATTTCTATTAGTTTTGGAGTTCAAATTAGGTTCTTGAAATTATTATTAAAACATTAGTTATGGACTTTTTGGGATGTTAAGGTTTGAAAAAAGGAGATTATGATTAGACTTAGGGAATTAATAAGGGGTCATTTAAGCTTGTCGGCATGAACTAAGACAAAAAGTTTAGTTTTTAGAAGTCTAAATAAAGCAATGTGAGGTCTCTAATTTTGTGGAAAGTGGGGGGGGGAGGTAAAAACAAAAAAAAAGTGTTTCTTTTGTAGGATTGAGTGTGAGAAATGGATTACTACCTATTCTCCCTTAACTTTATTACATCATTCATGGCATTGTTTGTTTCAAAATCAGGGTTCTTCAGTTTATGGACCGAAATGCTTGAAATTATTGAACTAATGAGGTGTTAACCCTTATCTCTCTAATGGGTTTTTGGCGTTTTGGGAATAATTTATTGAAGGAAAGTGTTTTTGGCATTTCTAGGAATAATTATTAGGGAAGAGAGAGAGAAAGGTGGAAAAGGGTTACTGGTCTGGGGGAAGGACTAAGGAGAGGTGGGGTTTGTTTAGTGTTTGAGTGATTTTGAGTTTTCAATGGAAGAACCAATGTTATTGGGGGAATCATTGACCTCTTCTCTTGGTTGATGGGACCTTTTGAGAATCTTCTATGACTTGGCCTCTCTCTCTCTCCACTACTTCAAGTTTTTTGGTGTGGAATACATCAAATTTGCTTCCTCACTTACTTCATCTTTGTCCATCCACAGTCCTCCACTTTGATGGTTCTAAAGGTTTGAGGGTCCTCTCTCCTCTCTCTCTCTCTCTCTCTCACTCTCTCTCTCTCTCTCTCATTGACTTCTTTGAATTAAGGAATAATATTGAGGGATCTCTAGCTTGTCTATTCCATCCTCCGTAATTAATACTCCAAATGATGCTTTGAACGAATTTAAAGGAGAATATATAGGTATTAATGCTTGGTGTCATGACTAGTGATCTACATATAATCTATCAAACTAGTATTCTTAGTCCTCCATTCACTTACTTTAAGAACTTGACTCATATGAACCAATTACTTACTACTTTTTCTTAATTTCTAGCTTTATGGATCACTACTAGGGTTAGCTAGCTATTGTGGTCCAACCCTTAGAATCCAAGTGTTTAGTCATCTAAATCATTGATTGGCTTCTAAAACATCACTTCTCCCACGTTCCTGCATGACAAGCCACTCAATCTCTCCTCTCACTATCTAGAAAACAAACCCTTCAAACCCTAGCTAGCTTTGTTCCACAACTAATTAAGTTCTTCCCTCCCTCAGTCTCCCAAGAATCACAAGCATCGATCATCTTCCATGTGATGCAGACCCATTAATTATATTAAATAACAAATTAATTAATATATATTAGTTTTGAGTCATGAACCAGTACGTGCCACATTATAATACCAAATCCTCTTCTTCCTCATTTTATTATTCAATTCCCTGTTCTTAATTAAAGTCATGTTTAATGCCCACCTTGGTCCTTACTCCTTACCTTGTGACAACTATGTAGATTTGCACGCAAGCAATACCTAAGCATTTGATGCAATGACGTCACCCCGCCTACCGGCATCCTCCAAGTAACGTTGATCTTGGCCGTTCATTGTACCTTACATGGACAGCCGTGATTCTTATACCACCTGTCATATCCCTCAAATGTCACAATTTGAGACCCCTAGCAACAAGGTCAAATGACAAGAAAACCCAAGCGATTAGTAATGTAGGGTTAGATGGACTAAACCCTAAAACTATATGAATGTCTCAAACCGTAATTTGGAGGTAAAATGGGATGGGCACCTCGATAATATAAGACCCATGAAATAGATATATATAGGGAAACTCCAAATCCAAAGCTTCCCCTTCTTTCCCTTATTTTTGTATGCATTGATTATTAAATATAAAATAAGGGTATATATGGACAATAATAAGCCTAGAATTGTGTAGCACGTGGCTCTTTCCCATGTGATCTAAATGGTTTTGCTTTCAAAATGAGAATAATTTAAAAGGGTTTAATTGGCCTTCATTTGGGGGATCATTTTAGAGATCCCATGTCCCTTTATTTGCATTCCAAGCCCAAAAAACCAGGGTCTCTTACACTTGTCTTCTATTCCATTTACCTTGTCATCACTAGAATTCAGTGCAGATCATCAATGACAAAACCTCAGATCTTTTTGGAAGAATTGGGTTTTTATTCTATGTTCTCAATGGCACCCGATTAAGATGAATTGGGCTATTATATAGGGAGAATGCTCTCTACGCCGAAGCGCAGGCTGCGCCCAAGCACATGGGCAGTCTGTGCAGGGGGCAGGGTGATCATTGCACCCACCCCCATATGCCTAGACGCAGTCTGCGCTGTAGCACAGAGAACAACGCCCCATTAATTATATTAGGGTTTGATGCTACTCACCAATTCTAGCTAGCCTTTCTTCTCTATATGTTTCATGTATCAATATTGCCCCACAAGATATTGTTTTCATAGATAAAGAGTACCAACACAGATCTTCTATGAGGCGCTGCCCTGTCCTGCCTGTGGTGCGTAGGCACAAGGCGGCGCGCATTGACCTCCTTACCCCCCCGCTCGGGCAAGGCGCTCGGGCAGGGGTAAGGCGGTCAATGCATGCCGCCTTGTGTCTGCGCAGCACGGCAGGATGGGCAGCCCGCGTTGTAGAAGATCTGGATCCAAAAAATGCATAGTCACCAGTAAAATCAAAAATCACATCCAAACCAATGCTTCTATGCACATTCTCATTGGTTCTTACGCTGGTGCAGAGGCTATATGACCGATTAGGTTCTCTTACCTTTTTTTTTTTTTTTTTACAAGAAATATGGTAGAAAATGTTGATTAAAAATCAAGAGTACCAACTGCTTTTTATAGACTAGATATTCACCTAACAGGGAATCTCAGGAGACCATCAGTTCTTATCCACAGATTACAATAATACTCATTAGGAGATAACAATAAAAGTTGTTGCCCTGTTGGAAGGCATGCATCATAGTATTGATTAGATTATCCAAGCTGTGATTACAATAATATTGATCACTTATTTTTTTGCTGCCCTTTCTCTTCGCGTATTAGAAGGAGGTTTCTCCCCCTTCTTTTCTTTGAAAGTGAAGGAAAATGGGTTATGCAAGAATTCAAAAGCAAATCGGTATGTAATCTTGTGGTCAAAATGGTTTTCTGTGCTTCTATATCATATATGGTGGAAAAAAAATATGCGTAGATGGACTTTCTCATCTCAAGCCTACAATTAGATTTGGAGTTCAACCATCTCCATGCCTCGGATTTGGATTCTACTAAAAATTGTCACATTGTATCTTCTTGGGATCTTCAGACCCGACATCTCTAAAAAACCTTTTGTTTTTTTTGTTTTGTATCTCTGTTTCTTCTTGGGATGATTTTGTATGTTTTTTTTATTTTTATTTTAAAAAAAAAAAAAACATAAACAAATATGCATAACCCAATCAAAGAGAAAACAGCAAAAAATATTATTTATACTTTTACTAATTCAAGAAAATGAAACTTCTAACCCAATACCCAATAGTTGTCCAACATTGTCACTTTCTCTTTCTTTATTTCTTTCTAATGTTGTAGGCCTAATCGGATGGCATACTTCATGTCTGCAAAATCTTGAACAGAATGTTAAGTTGATGATAGAAAACATGCTTCTTCTTAAAATTGCAAATAATTTATGCATTTTTTTTTCTTCATTTGGAAAAGTAAACTTACACTGACCATGGAAATTAAGGGATTCCTACACTGTCACTTAATATTTCACTACATGGATTGATGATTTACTTATCATAAATAGCCATTGGGTAGATGGGAAATACCTTAAATAGGTCAAATTTCAAATTTAGTGGTTTATCTTAATTGTACAACCCACAATTTTCTGGGGTCAAGGCATTTTTTTGATTTGAATGATGTTGGATTTGGTTGAAATTCGACATGATTAGATGATTATATAGACAACATACATAAAAAAACTTGGGGATAATCAATAATGCAACGTGGCAAAAATAGCCAACAATCCGTAGTAGTTTTTGTGCCACCTAATGCTCAAATTGACTGAATAACCTTAAGGATTATATCGTCTTTGAATGGTAGTTTAGGCATTATTCTTAGATTTTTGCTTGGTAGATTGTCGTTATCAGGAATGGGGTTGATAGTTCTTCCCTAACATCCCAACATGAGATGACACCCACGTAAATAGCCCCCAAAAAAAAAAGAAAAGGAAATAAAGGTAAAAGTTCTAAATCAGTAAATGAAAAGGGTATCTCTAGACTCATATAGCAAGTTTTACCACTTGAAATTAAGGGTGATATGATAGTTTTGACCGTGTATGGGTATCTATGATATGGTTTTGATTAGCGAGATATTAAATTTCAAACTCATTCAATTCTATTTTTTTATTAGATTTTCAAAGTTTTATTTTGCCACTTGGTTAACTAGGTTTTGGGCTGTCTTGATCGACGAGAAGTGAGAAAAAAAAACTTGAGGTCTAATTGATCATAAAATTTCATCTCTAATCAATTATATATTTGTCATGTGAAAGACATTCATGCCAGTTTAGATCAGGAGTCTAGAGATATCCTCTAGACCTGATAGACTGGAAAATTTTCTCCCAAGAAAAAATTGCAGGCAACAAGTTGATTCATATTCCCATTAATTTCCTTGAAAGTGGCTTGTCATATTAGAATTTTGTTATTCTCATTGCATTTTCCAAACAACCAAATGCTCCATGAAAAGAGTAGGAAACCAGCCATCATAATTCATAAAGGAATAGTAATTAGGTTAAAGATGTTAGATGTTGGCTTGTCAAGAAAGTCTTTTCTTAACAACTTTCTTTTATTTTATCATTTTATGAGAGGAGGAAGGAGTGGTGATTGGGGGAGGGGGGAACAAAATTTGAAATTGATATTGAAATTGAACCATTGGTTTTATATAATACATTTTGAATAAGCCAAAAGTCAAATTTTATGATTTATGTTCCCATTTCCCTTCATTCTATTAGAAGCTTGTCAAACTACTTTGTTTAGAATTTTGAATTTTAAACCATTTTTAAGAGCTTCATGCAACCATGTAGGGTAGTTGATATTTGAATTGAACTTGCCACATGAGTGAGTTGGAGATGGTACCAGCAAATTCAAGAATTATTAAATTGAATATTATATGAAATTAATTCTAAAGTCAACTTGATATATTTAATATAGGAATTTATGTAAATGACATTTATATAGGTGTATTTAGAATTTATAATCATCTTTCGATTTCCTCTTTGTCTTATTTCCAAAAGTTCATTAAGTAAGAAAGGATATTCAAAATAATTTTAAAAGTTTCATAATATTATTATCAGTATCTAAATAATTGTTTCTAACAATTTTAATGTTGCATTTTATGCTGTTATGAAAGAGGCTCTATACTAATAAGACACCTCATGAGATGTTAGTTGTTAAATTTTAATCTCTGTTATAATTTCTATAAGGGGAGGTGGGGCCTTCGGTATTGCTTTATTTAATCTGAACAAAGTGTTGGTCTGTGTAGAGAATGATGTAAGGAAAATTGTTACTCATCATAAGGGGCAGAGGCAATTGCGGACCGAGGAAGGCGTTAGGCACCTCAATTCATTCTGTTAAACCAGACTCCAAAGCATATAGATATGTTAAACGAGTCTTAAGCCAATATACGTCATGAATAAATGAATAATAGTAAAAAAGAAAAGAGGAAACTCATCGCAATCTAGTTGTTTTACATGGTTAGTATATTGAATGTAAAACAGATGTTCAAAAGAGCTAGGAAGATTTCAAACCTGGACTAAGGTTAGAGCATGCCAAAAATTACAAAAATACCCTTATACATTTAAATGTTGCATATAGGCCTCTAAAACATGAAAACCCTAAGACACATGTTGATTGAATATTAGTTACATGATAAACAGAGAAATAACAATCACATGAACAAGAATAAAACCCTAAGAAATTTGTTTACATGTGAAAAGATAAAAATACCCCTAAACATCCAAAAGAAACAATTAAGCTTTGGTGAGTAAGACCTAGAAATCAAATCATGAACAGGTAAAGGATCGGATTTGAACCCAAGTTGGCCATGAATAAAAGTGATGTCTCACTGACAGAACAGCTTTGCCTAAGATCATTAATCTAGGTCAAAACCATTGGCCAAGATTGAATTTTAAGTAGCTAGCTAGCCCATCCACTATAAATAACAACAAAAGCAAAGGCTTCCTTTTGGCAATAAAGTCTTTCCCAAATTGAATGATGAGTATCGAAGAAGTTTTTTTAACATGCAAGTTGAAAAGTAGCAGTGAACGTGACCATATATGCACTTTTGATCAACTTTTTTAAACTCTTAGGATGTAAGGCCCCCCAGCCCACGTGGGTCTCTAAACCAAACCAAAATACCAAAATCATCCTATGTTCAAAATGCTCAATGACCTCAGCAATCTTGCAATCTCGATATGTTTTGTTTTTGGTGCTTGTCCCTCCCTCTCTCTCTCTCTCTTTCAAAGCTCCAATAGGAATAGGAATAAGAAGATCCAATACTGTTGGGGTACGATATCTTGTATTCCATTGCTTATATTAGTGGGTTTATTATAAAGAACCGTTAAGAAACTAGAAGCCCAAAGAATCCAAGACCCATCTTGCATGTTTATTTTTGTTACTGGGTCTCGGCGAGCTAGTAGGTCCATGGTGGGGATTCGGTGATGGCAGGTCTTGAGAATTTTTGTTTAAGATTATATGGGTATTTCAATAAATTGCATATATAGGGTTTCACTATATATTTGTTGTGAGACTTCTTTCTCTGTAATCAATTTGAGAGAGGTATGAGAACGAGAGGTTGTAATTCTATTTTCATTGATAGTGAAATAGATCTCATCTTACCGTGGATGTAAATCTTTTTGTGTATTGTGAGAGTGTTGTTTGTGATTTCTATTCTTTTCTGCATCGTGATCATTAATATGAACTGCACCACCGAATCTCAATCAATATTCCAAAAAGTTGGGTATCTGATGATGATATGATAGTGCTCTAGGATACATTATCCTTCTATACATATAACCTGTAAAATTCTAGGGTTTTTTTAAAAAAAATCATAAAGCATGTAAAGATATCTCAAATGTAAGTAGAGCATAGAAGAAGCTTAAGCATGAACCCCCTTTTATTCCATTTGACTGCAAGATTGCTCATGAGCTGTCCTAACTTGGGACTCAACTCCTCTTAGGTTCCCTGCCCGGTTAGGTTCATAGGTTCCTCTCATAGGGGATCGGAAATGACGACCTCACCCCCTGCCCGAACACACTACCCGGGTGGGGTGAGGTCGTCATTAATTTCCACCCTCCCTATGAGAGGAACCTACGAATTGAACCTGATCGGACAGAGAACCTGAGAGGAGAAAAATTCCCTAACTTGATATGTCCACCATAAACTAGCTACTGACCTAATGATAGAGGATTAGCACTTATTTATTACTTAATGGTGCTTGGGAAATTTTAATGCCTAACAATGGATTAAATTAAAAATTCTAAAACCATAGTATTAAACTGAGACCCTTTGTTACTGATCATCATTTAAATGAGAAGAGCTCACTAACTCTCCTAATTAAACTTTTCCTACAATTGTTTCCCTTATCAAGTACAAATCTTTCTTTAGCACCCAAAAATTAAACTTGAGTTTACAAAATACTCATTCAACCTTAATTCTTAGCATATTCCAGTACCTCTAATGGATCTCTAAAAAAGAAAATTATCCATCAACCAAGGAGGATAGAAGTAAGTCCCCCCATAAAAAAATTGAGAAGAAATGAATTACATAAATTAAGTGATATTGAAGTAATTCACTTCTTAAATACACTAACATTTGAAGAATGTTCCTTGTTGGCTTCCATGAAGTAAATATATAACTAGATATATCCTTAGTTGCTTGTCCAACTAATTGGGAAGAAGAGAATGTTTTCCTTAAAAAAAAATTAAATTACAAAAACTTATACAACATATGTAGCTTAATTTGACAAACTCTTTCTTAAGTACCAGAATCATATTCAAAATTTAATGTTAATTAGTGCATTATTAGGTGAATATTCTCTCAGCATCATCAGTTGCTAGGCAATTGGTTTAAAACTAAAAAGAATAAAGATTTCATAAAGTCAGAAGGATAATTTTGTAAAAGCCGCACTTATTTTTGACAAGTTCTCCAAAATACGTTCAAAATGCTCCCAACCTTGTACATATATTTTTGTACCCTGATCATGGTTTTAGTGCAAGGAATCGGAATGGGTATCGGCGATCCACAAAACTGATATGATATCAATACGGTATCGACCTGGATTGGCTGTATCAGACAAAAATACCCCTAAATTTCCTTTAAAATGAATTTTTTGATCATTTTACCCCTTGTTCGTACCGTGCTATCGATACAATATCAGCATGGTATCAATATCGGCAACTAGCAAAACCGATACATATCGTCCGAATGATACAATACCAATACTTAGAACCATGACCCTGATGGGCTAAGTCTTATAACAACCTTACAAGGAAAAATCCTACCTTATATTATAATATTATTTCCTGTTGCAAGAAACTAGACAAGTAAATCTAGAATGTATAAACTATTCTTGTGTATTTGTTATCCTACAGTGTCTCACTTCTGGACCACATTATCTCTTCTCATAAACAGCAGAACAAAACTGTCATAAATTGAATGGGACCCCTAAATTTATTGATCAAAATAATAAATAATTCATGTGTTAACCAGAAATAGATAACATGGTTTTGTCAACAGAGATATACTATACACATGTAGTATGATGTAGAGTTTCAATTTAAAGGTTTGAATTTTTAAATAAAATGGTTTAACTCATTGTGACCAACTCATTTTTAATGTAAGGATTTTAGGTTTGATGTAAGGACCCCCCCCCCCCTTATGGTTTGCCCTTAGACAAACTAAAATTCTTTTTTTTTTTTTCAAATTTGACACTTAAAAATGCACTCAAAATTTTTGTTTCTTCTTGTAGAAGCTACTCATTGATGGTATTGATACTAAAGAGACAATTCAGAATTTTTTGCATGTGGACCCCATTTGTTGTCTTTGTTCATAAGGTATGGAAACCCCTTGACATTTGTTTTTATCTTGTAGTTTGTCTAAGAGGATCCTTGCAGCTGGACCATTAGGTTTTAGAACTGAGACTCTCTCTGCTCCTAGCATTTTTTATTTGATTAAATCCCTCGTTACCAATCCCTCTTTATAAAAAATCTTCGGAAAAAAACTATTCTCTCTATTTTTTCCATCGCCTCTTATTTCATTTAGTCGGTTCGGGATGAGTTTCTACTGAAACATGTCAAACCTAATCCTAACCATGTTGTTCACTTAATCTATATTGGATGATGTATGTAATTATATCCTGATCTGTCCTCAAGGCCGGATTGGGCTGACCCTGATTGGTTCTAACCATGCGGTTGGATATTAACAGAAATCTCATACATTAATTAATATATGAGAATTTCAGTATATATCCAACCAAAATTGTATTCGAACTTCATAAATATTGCTGGGACAGCTCCTATTTGAGCCGTGCTATCCGGCAAAGAACCGATTCATTTTATTGCTTACTTCTTGTTAGGAAATCTAAAATTTGACCAAACTACCAAAAATATGCAAACAAATAACCAAAAATCCATTACTTGCAAGTCCCAGGTGCGTACTCAAACAGTCTCAAAGATGAGAGTTTTGATAACTTTGATCACCCTAGACTAGTGAGTGAAAAAGTGGTCAGATTTAGTGCAAAATTCATGGTTTTATTAGTAAAATCAGAGACCAAATTTAGGTACCTGTTTGGTAATCAAGTAGGTTCCTAGATAATGGTTTTAAGAGTTATTTAAGTGACTACAGGAAAAGAGAGAAAATTATAATTATTTTCATCTACACAGCTAGCCATACCAACCAACAATGTAACGGCAACTGAGCTATCAAGTTCATTTAGGTGACTTCTGCTTCAATTTCAAAAACTCTTCAATGGCATTTCTTAATCCATTTTGCTATCTATAACTAACTTTATAGATCATGTTGCTACTGTTATTAAATAATGAAAATTATTATCAAATTTGTCAAAGGTAGGTATATGGTATTTATTTATAGGTCGGGTCTATGATTAATGGATTCAAACCCTAATCCCCTTTCTCTTACCCCAAAAAAAAAAAAACCCCTCACATCATATAACATTTTTCTCCTGTTTAATCTCTACTGTACTACCAAACTATAAGTTGCAAACATAGTTCTGAAAATCAGAGCAGACTCTACAACCAGCATCCCAGCTTCAACCTATACAACCCAATGACCCCTTCCCCCAAAAGAAGAAAACTTATATTAGTAAATTTTTTTGGACAAAGTTTTCCTCCACCCATAGAGGATGGTTCATTCACCATTCTAGGGTTTTAGTACGTTCCAGAATATCCTCTTGATATCCATTCTCGCCCCTCAGTGAATGGGATCCCATTCATCCTGGGTGGAGGGAAACTCTGTCCAATTTTTTTTACTGGGTTTTTTCTGGTGTAC
The DNA here is from genome assembly GCF_018873765.1 of Telopea speciosissima. Taxonomy (NCBI): domain Eukaryota; kingdom Viridiplantae; phylum Streptophyta; class Magnoliopsida; order Proteales; family Proteaceae; genus Telopea; species Telopea speciosissima. Next base: position 79,149,417 of record NC_057917.1, read on the forward strand.
ATATTAAAAAAAGAGTAAAATAAAGAACTAAAACCATCACCAACTAACTAAATTGGATGAAAACCCTCTTCCCATGTACTAAAATGCAAACTTGAAGATATAGTTGAGGAATGAGGAGCATGTAGCTACTGCTCTCTCTCTCTCTCCAATATGGCCTGGTTACATTGCATCAATGACCAGTGAGATTGGAAAAACGAGACTATCCTGCAAGTGTGATATGGATAACTAAGAAATATGGGAAAAATATTGCCACAATGCCAGTGTGCAGTTTCTCTCACATGAATTTTATTATTATCTCCCATGCTCTTGAAATGTGGATCCCATATAAATGATACCTTTCTCAGAGCACCTATTGGTAGGGTATGTAAAATCCTCCCACACCGGCTATGTGGGGAATCCTCTATGAAGGTTATTCTATAAAGGAAAAATCATGATATAACCAAAATTGATGGGAAAAGTCTTTCATTTCACATATGTACTAAAAAAAGGTGCAAGATAGTTGCAACTATGGTTTCAAGATTGGCCCCAATCAGCTCTGAAATGGCCGAGGTCATTCCCAATTCTGACTGATCCTTGTTTGGAAACTAGCATTAAGACATGTTTAGACCAATTCTAGCTGATTTCTTACCAATCTTCAGATTGCGACTTTATCACCAATCCAGATCCCGATTCAAGATTTTAAACCTGATGGCAACTCTTAAGAATGACAAAATGGTAAGTCATTTTCAAAATATTTTGAAAACCCCTTTTTACCTTTGACTTAAAAAATAAAACTTTCAAAAATAAAACAAAGAGCACTTCTATCTTGTCCATTAATTAATGAAAAATCCAAGTCTAAGTCCATCAATAATAAACCTCAATTCTTATCTCCAACAATTGCTCAATCCATCTACAACTTATTTGTTATCATCCCACAAGAAGAGCAGAAAAGTATAGTATTTACTATTCCATATATGACACAATCAGAGGAGCCAAGAATACAAACCCCTCAGTGACAGTAGCTGGAAATAAATTTACAAAGCGGGGTCAAACTAGACCATCTTTTTCCCTCCTTTCTTCATCCTATTCCATCTGGGTTATAGGGATTGTTTCTTTTAATAAAAACTGAATAACGAAGGCATAAACACTGCAAAACCCAAAAAAACAAAACGAAGAATCTATTTCATTCACTTTCTTTTGTTTTCCCTACTATCAGTTTGCTTTTACTATTAATAGTTACATGTGAGGCTTGCCTTGTTTGTTATCTGTGTGAAGGCTTGTGCTGATATGGTGGGGGTCTACTAGGGCGAACAGGTGATTGCTCAGGACTTTCGGAGACCTCCACTTGAGTAGGCAACATGCTGATAAAGCTTCCTTGGGCAGGCTGATCATGAGAATCAGCCGTGTCTGTAAATGACACCACATTGTAAATTTCAATCCAAGTTAAAGAGGTAAAAGCTTAGCAGGGAGATTAAAGTGATCAAAAAACATACCAAACAATGACTTGATTGATGGCCGCTTCGGCTTATTAGTCTTTTTCTTCAAGTCAACTGCATTAAGGTCCCAGCACAATACATCAGCAAACTTTTTTTTTTCCCGCTGAACAAGATTTGGACTTGTTAATGTTTAAAGGAGTACAAAAAGAGCGCATCAGCTAATTTGCTGAGATTAAACCAACCTCCCACAAAATACGCTCTACCAATTAGAAAAATATGGACATAAGAGCAGATCACCAATTGCTATGAATTCCTTCTCCATAGTGAAAGAAATATGCCCGATATGCCAACATATCCCAGCAGAAATCATATGAAGTGATCATTATCTACTCACTCTTGCAAAAGATAGAACATGGTTTATCACGTAACATTCTTTCTTTCATTATTACTTGTATCACATATTATTACATTTCAATCAAAATGCACATCTAAACCTTGAATGCAATCTCTCACACATTGTGAAGCTTAGTAGTGCCAAGACAGGTAACCTCACCAAAAAAGTACAACATATAAAAGGTGCATGCATGTACTTTTAAGCATCAATGGGTGGGTGGGTGGGTGGGTGGGCGGGTGGGATGTGTGTGTGTGTGTGTGAGAGAGAGAGAGAGAGGACAGACCAATGCCAGGCATGTGATTGTCATTCACAATTTCAAAATTCTTGTACGTGTAACCCACAAAATTTACATCCTTGGATGAAAGCATCTGCAAGAATGATGGAAGACAAGATTACATTAGTTTTTCCAGACATTGAATGAACATTTTACGTTACAAGAAGAAACAATAAGTTGAACCACAGATGAATTCACATGCTATTCAAAGAAAAATGGTTTCTCCTAACAAGAAGAATGGGAGTGAATTACAAGAAGCTGAGAGAGAAGAATTCATTTAATATTATATACTTTTCTCAAATTATAACAATGATGCCCTTCCATCAACTACTTTAGCATGAAAGATTTCCTTGACAAGGGAACAATCCAGTAGGATCATGTCTCAGCTAGATGATAATTGGTGGGACCAAACTTTGTGCATTTAGCACATAGACGCATAGGCCTGGCCAACATCTATGCAAATCACAACTGGAAGTACATAAAAAAGACTGGTTCTTCATATAAAGAAGGTTTCATTCACTCCAGAACATGAACAATCTGAGTAGAGCTACCACAACATGTATGCATTATACATTGTACATAAAAAAGACTGGTTCTTCATACAAGTCTACCTAAATGGTCCTTATACCTGACCAAGCAATCAATAAAATTTAAGCAAACATGGAAGCAAGGCAGTCAGATCTACAGTCTGTCAATCCTGATCTAAAGTGTTCGGACAAAACATATTTTTTTTTGGGGGGGGGGGGGGGCGGCGCAAGGATACCTCGGAGACAAGTAAGCTATTTAACACATTCCCTGTACTTTCTATTTCCATCAGAATAGTTTCTTCATGGGATACTGGATACCTATAGGAACAAATCATCTTTACAAATGCACTGTCTTCTACAGACTCCTTTCCATAACATGATAGAGAAAATATAAAAAGGGCATACCCAGTGCACGAGCTCCCGTCACTGCAGGGTCTGGGTAGGGTGATAATGTATGCAGCATTACACCCGCTTCGGGAGAGGCCGTCTCCCGACTCGAACCCATGACCACTAGGTTGCAATGGAGCAACCTTACCATTGCACCAAGACCCATCCTCTATGATGATGAATATATGATGACAAAAAAACTTAAAAAAAGAAAGGGAAAAGAAAACGACAATCAATTCAAAGAAAAATACTTTCTAGCCTATCAAGCAGCAACATTTTAAAGTTTGTGTAACCATTCGAAGTTAAGACATAGTCAAATATAGGTTCACAGTTTTGCAGATAAGCTACCATAGTAAGAATGACATATACAGAGAATGCAATGGTATTTGATACAGCAGGTCCAGCAAAATATTATCCCCAAAGCAGGCCAAGCCAATCAAATAAAACTTAAATAAATCTTATGACTACCAAAGACCACATACAACAAAGTAATAGATCTTCTTCATGCCAAAAATAAATTAAGAAATAATATGCCCCAGGTTAAACTAGCAATATGCAAAACTTGGGAGATGAAAACCAACAGAGAATACTTTAAAATGTGAGACATGAGTATGCTAATTGATAAGAGAGTTGAAACTTACTTTTCTCCATGGACCAGACTTTGATGAATTTTTCATTGCAGGACCTGACTGCATTCATGCAAGAGAGAGAGATATGATTATTAAAAAATATAGTAAAAGATTTGTACACGCCAGCTTAATTTCAAAATTGCATACTGGCACCCCTCATAAGACTCAGATTACTGTAGCACACCCCTTGTAAAATGTCTCCTATGGCCCCCCTGTTTTTAATTTTTTTTCCATAATGCCCCTCTTCCAAGGCATGAAACTGCACACTGTCCATGTAGCAAACCCTCTTAAAAAAATAAACCCAATTGAGGCAAGAACAGTTGAATCAATCATCTGTCACCCTAAGCTCCATTTATGCAAGTGGCGGAGTTGCAATAAAAAAACTAGAGTCAATAGAAAGCCAACCAATCATGAAAATAGAATACCACCCAAAAAAGTGAAAGTGGCAGTCTGGAAGTGTTCCTTAGAAGAGTATAACACCTCCAAACTCCCCATTAGATTTCGACAACCCTGACACTTGTCTTAAATCCAAAACTGGCCACAAATTTATTGTTTTTTTTTAGAGAGGAGGGGGGTATAGCCGTATAGGTAAAATTTTCATAATGTTGGTCCCACATCATCAAGCCGGGCCTATAAGGTAGTCAACAAAATGATATTTCATGCAGCCTCCTAAGAATCCGTTCAATGGTATAATTGAAACCATCCAGAACAATTCATCTTCCATATAAAATATTCATAAAATAAAAGAAAAGATCATCATTACCTCCTCAAACTTTTCAAAGTTCTGAGTATCCAGCTCATCTTTAACCTCTGGTTTAAAAGCCGCTTCCATCTGGTATAGTCTGTCCCATGGGATGCCTTTGAACCATGGATGTGCCTAGAGTAGGGATCATAATCAAACTCAGTTTTGGAATTTGATCCAGTTAAAATTTAAAAACAAAGAGATTGATAGCAAAAGAGCACGAACTTTTATTTCATGTGCTCCTTTGGTCCCAAGCCTCTGTTCTACATTGCACAGAAGTTTGCATACGAGATCTTTTGCCTCAGCAGAGAGCTTTGCCTCTTCAGGGAATTTCAAGTGAGTTCTCCAGTTTACTATCTGCATAGCATCAATGAATCAAATGCTGTTATAAGGAATTATAACTAAAAAAGGGCATGATTATCCACACTAGATTAAGTAATCAATTCACCATGACATCATAACTCTAATGTGCAAGGTTTGCCACCTCTTTGGTTGGAACAGATTTCATAAAGCAATAAAGACAGAGAACAACCATAATTAATGTGCAAGGCTTGCTACTATTATACTCTTTTGGTTGGCAAAATCCATGGAAATCAGAAAATTACAAATTCAAGTGAAGAATCTCCATTCAAAAATTTCACCTACCTTTCTGCAAGTTGACATTGGTTCTTCAGAATAAAATGGTGGATAACCTACAAGCATCTCATACATAATTGCTCCAAGCGACCACCTACAATACAGATCAGATTTAAGGCATGGAAATAATTGTAAAGCAGTGATGGTGCTTCCTGGGCAAAACAGACATGCTTGTCCTCCTTTAATCGAAACATACATTTGAGTGTTGATAGAATAGGCTGAGGCTTTATGACTACTTCAGTAAAAACCAACCTCAGGCAATTCTATCAACACCATTGACAAAAAGGCCAAGCAAATGTTTTTAAATCTGAGAATAACGCTTGCTGTGATCCACAGGAGATACCATACGACAATAAATTTGAGAGGTAGTAATACATGAAAAAAGATAACTAACCAATCACACTCCATTCCGTATCCTTTCTTCAGCAGAACTTCAGGAGCAATATAGTCAGGAGTCCCAACTGTGGAATAAGCCTGAATCCACAAGGAAAATAAATACCATAGTTGTAGGACAAAGCCTCCAAGTAGACAAGTGAATAAAAGCACATGGACCATGAATCATAAAAGCTTTTCACAAACAATAAGGGTCCGGAACAGAACACAATGACATGGGAAGCTATACATTGTTAGTAAATGGCATATATGCCTATCTTTCGATTTCTGGAATGAAAAATATAAGGGAAAATTTTAAGTAGAACTTTTCATCAAGTAGAAATGAAAGGCATAAATATGTAAGATGACAAATTCACACATTACACAGTCACATTATATGATTATTTTCCTAATTGGAAGCACAACCAAGTTCAAGAGTAAAACAATATTTTATAGGTCAATAAAGAAGAAGGATCAACATAATGGCTGACCAAGACAACCACTCTGCTCTGTCAGGACCATAGACACCAATTGGTCTTAACAAGTGGCAACATATGAAACAGGGGAGGTGGAGTACAACCAGACGCAATGAAGCATCATGCTATACAAGCATACCCAATTTCCATAAAAAGTGGGTAACTCGATAGAAGAATTCTTTCCACTTCCAGAAACCTTTTTAAATTCCAAATCATTTGTCTTCCTTTTCTTCTACGTTTCCTTTTACATGGGCACAAATTAAAGTTAAGAGAAATGAAAATTTTCAAATCATGTTGGGTAATAATTATAACATTTTTCACTTCCCTTCCCTTTAATTTCCCTTGCAAGCAATCGGAACGCCAGTGTAAATTTTTCATTACGATAATGAAAAGATCATGAAAAGAATGGAAACGATGCAGGAGCATTTGAATATAAAATCTGGTGACTTGATCATTAATTATCAGTCATCAGATTGGGATTTCCAGCAGAGAAGTACGTATTATCAAGTGCTGGGTTGTATTTTATTGTTTTTAAATGAAAAGGGGGGGGGTTGTAATATTATTTTTTTCTTAAATAATGTAAGTGGTTAGTCGTGGGACATGGTGGAAAATTTTCAATCAACTATGTCTAGGGATGGGGAGTTTTGGAGAGGTTCAGATTTGGTCAACTTCTTTGAAATGTTAAAACGGCGCAGAGATTAATTGGGTTTTTGGGTTAGGATTCTCCTAAGAGTGGAATTAGCAGGTAGATTTTGGATAAGTCATTTATGACGTAACTGTTATTACTGTTGGATATGGTTTTATTCTCTATCTATCTATCTATCCATCTATATACTCAAAATAAGCTAAACTACCTCTTAATCCATTCATTCAATTGTGGAGGGCTGTTAAAGCCTTACATGTATCATAAAGACTGAAAACAGGGATAAGAAAAGAAACAAAAGCAAGTAAAGAACCTCCTACAATCAACTAGCAGTAAGGGTATCCTCAACAGAGTCAACTACCTAGGAAATAAAATAGAATAAAACCCAAATATTTTAAAAAAAAGAGCCTTCCCAACTGCAGGCTATGTTTGGGTGTCCTAACCTGATCTAATAACTGACACACAATAAAGATAAGACTCTAAAACAAAAAACGAAACTTCCTACATGCATGGGCTATGTGGAAAGCCCCCTAACCTAACCCAACAACCTACTTAAATAAAATAAGAAGCTAATATCTGATTCGATCCCACCATAGTATTAAATCTTGTTTCGGAAGGCCATTTTGGCCAAACAAAAAATTTAGAGATACCGAAATTTTGCCGAAATATTGTATTTATTCTGAGTTTTGCTTGGCCAATTCTGGGTGTAAAATGTCGAAATACCGAAATGAATTGACCAAAACAGCCGAAATTTTGACAAAACAGTGCATTCTTTTGACCAAAATTTCCGAAATATAGCATTTTTTTCATTTCAACATAGCAATCTCGTCTCGGCCTGGCCGAAATATTCGAAATTTCGAGATTTTGAACTATGATCCCCACAATCTTGGTTTTAAGGAAACCAAAATTATCCATACCAAAGACTAAAGATAAGAACCCCATGGCCTCAAGAGACACAAAGAATATCTCCCTACTACCATCCACTACGACACTTAAAACAAAGACTCAAAACAACTTCAAAAAACTATCCTATGTATCTAGCCTTTATTATTACAATACATCCAAGTTACAAAGTACAAATCACTTTCCGCAAATAAAAGATTGCCACATCCAATGGTGGTGATCATGCTCCTGCATTACTTTCACTTCAAAGATCCATATCTTAAGAATTCCCCAGCAAATAGCATGTCATAAGCATTTTGATAACATCCCTTTTGCTTCCACAATTTATTTTAGGGAAACGAGCAAACAGTATCCTGGTATCTTTAGGAGTGGTACAAACTTAACATCTTGGCATTTTGTTTTTCTCAACTCTGATATCATTTATTACCTACAATATTATGCTATCTATTAAATAAATGTAATTAAGTTTCATCATCAAGACATCAACTCAGCTAGCTATGCATTGACTTAACACACTCAATATACTAAATAAGAAACAAATAATTGTTCTCTCCCCTTCTATTATCTTTCTTCTTCTTAATTTCACTGATCAGTTACAAAAAATTATTCCATTAAGTAAAGAGAGCTTTCTACATGTTGACAATTAACAAAACGGCAAATTTTTTGTAGTGTGCAAAGACAGAGAGTATCTCTAAATCAGACACCAAGTTTTTCCACATAGAAGGGTGATGTGGCAATTTTAACCATGTGTATCTAAAAAATGGTTTAGATTGGCTACACACCAAATTTCAGACTCAGATTCATCCATATACCCCTCCCATGTCTCGGCAGATTCATTAGATCTTTAGACATCCATTTCCTTTTAAGAGAAGTTTTAATTCTTCACTGAATATTTAAAGCTTTATTTTGCCACATGACCAACTCTGTCTTGGGTGAAACTTGCCATGTGAACGAGAGGACCTTGAAGGTCTACCTCTCCACAGAATCTGCTAGGTGTCAGTCATTGCACCGGTCTAAAGATAACGTCTAGATCTGCTACACTAGAAAAACTACTCCCTTAAAATAATGCATTCATAAATTTCGACCAGGATGCACACTGGCTGAGTTGATTAGCAAGGTTTCAATTTCTTTAACACTTCGTAAGTTTAGTGATGGTAATATTCGTTGAATATACCAATGCCTAAGAATAGTGTTCATTATTTAGTAAAAAATATGGTTCTGAGAATGATTATCTACAATCTAATAAATTTCCTGTTACTGGTTAATACTGTTACTAGCAGATTTAAGCTCCTCTAAATAAAAAGATAGGGCTTAAGGGAAAAGAATTACCAACATCCGCCGGTTCTTTTGCCAGTGTAATAGCTGCTCCTGCTGTGTACGCCTTGGTGCAGGAGGTGCGTTGGAATATCTATCACTCTCCGTTGTAGTTTTGAAATTCCTTCCCGCTCCAGAATCATTTTCACTAAGATTTGGAAAACTGCTACAGTCCAGGGGTTTACATAACCCAAAATCCGAAAGCTTCATGTGGCCATTACGATCGAGCAACAAATTGTCAGGCTTGATATCCCTACCAAGGATCAGAACAACCATTTTTACTTTGTGGATGCCTTATAAAGTGTCTCCTTATGTATGTCTTGCAATGACTATTTATCTCTTTTTTAGGTCTAAGCATAAAGATATTTTATAGAAGCAAACAAAAAAGGAGGATATATGTGCATATCATATGGATCATAAATCTTTTAGCAGCATAATGTTATATGTGGTGCATAAAAATTCAGTTGATTGAAAATTTTTGACCAACTGATTGGCTCGATAGTTTGCAGAGCAGATCTCATAGGTGGAGGAACCATAAAAATGCTGGCTATATCCCCCAGACTATGCAACAGATGGTTTTTACAAATTGGCTTTGTCCAGATGGTCTAAACAGTGAGCAGTGAGATCCCTCAAAATGAAAGGAAAGAAAATGTTGTTACACACCTGTGAATGTAATTGTGCTTGTGAATAGACTCGATGGCAAGGACAGTCTCTGCAACATAAAACCTGGCCTCATCCTCTGTCAAGGTATCCTTGCGCATTAATAATGTCATCATGTCTCCTCCAGGAAGATATTCCATTACGAGATACAAAAACTCTTCGTCCTGAAAGGAACAGTAGAGCTTGACAATGAAAGCACTGTCAACCTCAGCAAGGAGATTCCTTTCAGCTTTAACATGCTCAACCTGGAAAAATGTGAATGCAAATGATAGGTTATAAAAAGTTAGATAAGTGTAAAAGAGTTTTTCGCCTCATTAGAACTGAGATTGTTAATTCTTTAGTAACGAGAGACTTCTAAGGTATCAGCCATGATTGGGAATTCAATTCCCCTTGCAACTTTTACTTTTTCGATATTTTCTTTCATTGAAATCGAGAAGTTTAATTATGAAAATTATATAGAGCAAACAATAGATGAATTATTACAAATTTAATACCTGGCCTCTGCGAAGCATCTCAGATTTCTTTAGTTTTTTCATCGCATACACATGACCAGTGGCCTTTTCTCTACAGAGCCTCACCTGCACAGTTTTCCAAATTTGATTTCACAACAGAAAAACTCAATATGCTGTGTCCTTTGATAAGTTGAGAATGTGTAATACAAAAAGAACAAAGAATGATATAACATTTAATGAATGCTCTTTAATGGACGTCTTTGAAGGAAAAATTTCTTTCTTTGTCACAAAGCCAACAAGCAGGATTCCATAGAGGGGAAATGGGCACCCTCCACAGGATTAATAACATACGAAATAGTTCACTTTGCTAGTAGATAGCAGTTCTCCCCCCCCCCCCCTTTCCCTTATTCTAAGAAAGACTGGTGTGATCCAGGGGTTGAAAAACCCTATTTGGGTTCGCTATGGGCCCACCCAAATGTATAGTAGCCAGAAGTAGAGAGAAAATGGCAGTTCTGGTAAATATAACAAATGTTGCAAAGGGGGAGTGGCAAACTTGTAATAAGTCAGAAACTGAATGAATCTATTGGGTAATTCAATAAGAAAAGGATACAGTGGGGATTAGCAATTATTGTAAAGGGACAAACTTGGAATGAAAGTTAAAATAAGGATCTAGAGAAATAAAGGGGAAAAGTAAATGTAAATATGAAAAGGGAAGGAATAAATAAACAAATTTGTGGGGAGGGAGGTATAGTCTTCAACCTCTAAACCCCCAAGCCAGAAGCGGAAACCAAGAACTCTCTCACACTGCCACAGATCAGCCGGAAACTAGAGGTAAGGAGTCACAATGACAAACTCTCTTAGTAGTAAACAACAATGATCCAGTAATCAGGTAAGCAATGAGTTTATTTTCGGCAACTAATTCCAGCTCATAAACTGGAACCAGCATTCAATTTCAGTTCAAAACTCTTACTCCGAGTAGTACTTTGGTCAGAGGGTTTGCATGGAGAGTCACCCAGAGATTGAGATTAGATCCCTAAATTTATAGAAAGAGAATAAAGGAAGTGAAGGAGATCGACCTCACACCCTCGGACTGAAGTACAGCCCAGACACAGTAGGCCAGCAAGGAAATAGTAACACGAAAGAAGAAGGAACAAGGTCTCACAGGGGGGGGGGGGAGAGAAAGAAGAGATGAGAGAGAGAAAAGGGGGGAAGAGGACGACAGCCAAGCCACGCAGGCACACACTCAACCCAAAAAAAAATCAAATTTAATCATTATTATGGAACTCCATGTAGGTATAAGCCATATAGAAGAAGAAACCCAACTAACAAAGAAAACTTACTTAACTAGGAAATAAACTCAACAAGGAAATTATAGCAACTAGGAAACTTGAAATGGGGAAAGTATCTCCTAGCATCTAACTCTATCTAAAACAAGATAGGGCGTACCAAGTGCACAAGGCTCCCGCCACTGTGGGGTCTGGGGGAGGGTCATAATGTACGCAGCCTTACCCCTGCTTTCACAGAGAGGCTGTTTCCAGACTCGAACCCGTGACCACTTGGTCACAATCGAGTAACCTTACTGTTGCACCAAGGTCCGCCCCTCTATAAAAGATTACAAGATAATTCAAAATAAATTTCTAATATCCTACTAAACCACAACCACACTTGGACCCGGAGCTCGGTCTAGGTGGCCAAACTGGTCAAGCCGGTTCAACCACGAATCTGCATCAAAGGCCCTGTTTTGTCTAGAAGTGGGTGGGGAAAGGAAAACTACCATAGAAAAAATATATATTGAAATAGAAAATGCCACAAAGGGAATAGTAGAAAACAAAATTGAACTCCCCAAAATGTTTGGTTGGTTACTAATGCAAAATGGAAAATTAGCATTTTGGAATAACCAATTTGCATTTGTTTACAAAGAAAATGGCTAGAAAAACAGGTAAAAAATAGAGAGGAGACCAGTCCCTTTATTACCATGAACTTTTGAAAGGATATTTTCATAGTTCTTCTGAAAAATAGCCAATTTAATGAATATGGAAGGAAATAATGAGTAAGAAAAGAACAGAACAAGCTTGGATTTTCTGTTTCAGCACAACCAGATGGATTGAAAGTCATTTTTGCATGGGAAAACTCACATTTCCTAATATTTTCCATTGGAAAACCACACGAGACGTTCTAAATAATTGAAAACAGACTATTAGAAATCAACAGAATGATTGTGCTTCCACAAACAATAATATTACAGAGATAGTAAGAATAACGCAGAGAATAAAATTGGGGTATGCCCATGGTTCAAGAACCAGTTTCGACCGAGATATCTCAGTTTTGCAAGAGACCGAGACGAAACCAAGGGTCGAAATCACATGTTGCTTGGCTTTGATGGGTTTTGCATGGTTTCAACACTGTTTCGACCATATTTCAATAATTTCGCAAGTTTCAACCTGAACACCTATATAAATTCACTTATCGCCATTGAAACTTGAGGAAACCTGGCTCGAATCCAGGACAGGCACTTATTTATGCCAAATCTCATTTAAGTAAATGTTTTTATATTTGTTATTTCATTTACTTAAGATATTATTCATAAATATCCAAATACCCCCTATTTGAATCAAGGTTTAAAGTATCGGTATTGGGTATCGTATCAGAAGGGTGATATTAAGAGACGTATCATACCGTATCGAAGAGACGCAAGATACACTAGATATGTATGGAAATGGTCAAGAAACATATGGAAATGCTTAGGATGTATGCACAATACAGTTTTAAAGCATAAAACAATATAAATAAGTAATATGTAAAATATATAATGTATAAAAAGGAGAACAAAATACGATGAAACAAGTGCATTCAATTAATTATATAAAAGATGTGGTTTCTTACATGTACTAATACCAATTTTTTTAAGTATTGTATCGCATCAGTACCTTAAAAATAAGATACGTATCGGTTAGTGTCGGAAGATATGGAAAGATACTTTAAACTTTGATTTGAATCCAATAAAAATAGTTTAAAAAATCAATTTCTAAAAGGATAAAAAGTAACCCCCCCCCCCCCCAAGTTCAATAACAAAAACTGGATTTTTGGCGGTAGGTGCAATTTCCAACTTTTAAATGTTGGGGTTTTCCTCAAATTTAAAAATTCCATAAATTTTAATATGATAAAACTTTGCTAAAAAACAAAAGAACGCTAAAATATTCATTTGTTTTTATGTCTAAAATTTTATATTCATTCAGAAAGATTTTAACAGCCTTCAAGCACCAAATAAGGTTTGACCGGAACATAACTTTATCTATATAAATCAGATTTAAGCAATCTTAGACTTGATGGAAGCTCATTGTTTAAATCTAATTTATATAGATAAAGTTCTGTTCCGGTCAAACCTCAGTTGGTGTGCGTGAATGCTGTTAAAATCACTATGAATGGATATAAAAGTTTAGACATCAAAACAAATGAATATTTTACCGCTCTTTCGGTTTTTATCAATGTTTTATCATATTAAATTTATGGAAATTTTAGATTTGAGAAAAACCACAGTATTTAAAAGTTGAAAATTGCACCTACCACCGAAACCCATGTGTTATAAAACGGTTGATTTCTGTTGTATATGTTTAATGCTATTGATAAATTTGCAGCGCATTATAGGTTTACTGGTAGGATAAAATAGAGCAGATAGATTTGTGGTTTGAAAGGGTGAGTTTACATTGTGATAAAGAGAGAAAAGTTTTGAGGGGGCAAAGGGTTCATGTCTGCAGATCATCGGGCATGGTATTCTCAAGCAAAACCACAAAAAAAAATGAAGAAGAAGAAAAAAGAAGAGGAGAATAAAGCACCACATTTTTTTTTTTGATCTAGAGAGCCTCAAAATCATCACATCTTGGAGAGATTTGGATGAAACCAAATAAGCAGCATACAGCCCACACATATTCATTAGCGTATATAGATGTCACATAAGTATACTTCTAAATAACCAAATTCCACGAGATATTGAGGTCACTATAAATATTACTAGAACAACTCTCAGACGGCCCTATAAATCAAAATGAAAAGTTTTCACCTCCAAAATAAGGGGCTAGCAAGTAGTGGTGAGGGATGGTACCTATACTAAAGAATACAAATGTAATAAAAGACGACTCAAAAGTAAGTGTCGCCATTTTGGTCACAAACTGCCTTCGTAAAAGTAGCCAAAAAAATGTATAAGGTTGACTGAACTTGAATTCAACTCCTCCGCCCACCAAAGAAAAAACCCAAACTTCAAAAACACCTGTCAAACTCCAAGAATTTGAGATCTTAAAAAATTATAACCCAAAGGGCATCCTCCATTTGCCACAGCATGGTTTTCCATGCCCTAGAGTTCAAGTCCACAGGACCAAATACAACCCACTTGAAAGTAGTCTGTTTTTCTCATATATATCTTGCTTTTTATCACATCCATGACACAGTATTTACAAGATGTCATTTTCTTCAGGAGTGACTACATATCAGAATGCTGTAGCATAGGAAGTAAATGAAAGCTGGACTGATAAACATTACAAGCCAGACAACCATGTCTTAAAGAGACACCGAACTAGGCTAGCTGATAAATGGTTGATGTTAAAACCATTCTTACTGAATCATCAGGGAAGATGGAAAACAAATGCAGCCTTGACTCGTACTTTCTTAACATAATAACCAAGATTCTTTTTAGCAGGATACTACTCCACTTTTCTAACCCCAAGAATGAGGACAGGAATCATAAAATACAGAGGCATATGAACTTTCAACTATAAATATTATATAAAAGGAGTCAAAACAATATTTTACCAGATCCATTAGGAGCAGCCCCATATTGGGAACTGCACAAACAATACACAACGCATTGTCTGAAGTAGATTTTACAATTTTCAGTAAACTAGAACACATAAAAGCAGAAGGCTGGATATTTCAAAGTAACATGGAATAACTAAAATTAAGACGAAAAAAAAAGGATCGAAGATTGAGAAAAGATCAACCTCTCCAAATGCACCCCTTCCTATTATTGTCAGGAGTTCAAAATCATCGACACCCATTTTATGTCTCTGAAGGCGCATATACTCTGTCTCCTTCTTCTCTAAGTGTTTGAGAAGATTGTTCTGTTCTTCAGGGGAAACATCAGCATCGGCTAACTTCCTCTCCAAAACCCAACGTCTGGATGTAGTAAAAACAAAGTCAAGGAAATAAGGCGAACACAAGTTTAACATTTACACTTCATGGATGTACAAGAGAATCATCAACAGATAACTGGAAATGCAGCAAAGGTGGATCCACTCCAATCATGGATCTTAAACATCAATAGACATCTCATACTATTGTTATTTGGCGGTAAAACAGAAATATAGCACAAAATGACCAACAACAATACACATATGGTTGCTCGTGATCTATGAATTTCTATTCAATTATATAGTTGGATCCAAACGTTGCTTGAAACAAGATAGATGGCTAATTGAATGGCATGAAACATCTAGAATGGTCCCCCGTATATGTAAGCAATAGGTACTTTTCTTCACTTGGTCGACAGACCAATTCAAACCCCACATTTAGTGACCCGTCCAAGTATCTGCAGGTTACATAAAAAAATAGTGACCATACCCATTGTCTGTTAACTTCTTGCACCTATCAATTGATCAATTCTAGAGCAAAAATATACAAAATCACTGTTACTGGATGGAGAATCACTTCTTTCAACAGACTGCCATGCTGCAACAGTTTTTTCCATTTTCTGTTTTACTCATAAGTTAAATTTTAACACTTACATTGGGAGGAATATTTTCCAAAGTTGAGTATTGCAAATAGTTAGTTTTAACAATTGGTTTACCATGCTATTTCAGGCAATTCCATAGCTTCAATTTCATACCCTATTGATTAACTCACATCATATACACACTATTAATTACTTCATGCATGGATAACTTTGACCACATTTTGATGAAAATTTTCAGAGGTTAACATTTGGTACATGTACCTCTCCTTCCTATCTTGCAAGGACTTCATTTGAGCCTTGTAATGATTCTCAATGTACTGCTTTGCAGCAGCAGCCTTCTGTTTTGTGACAGTTGAAGGTGCATCATCAAGTGGAGGCTTCTGTGCATCCTTTCCATTCTCTGTTTCTTTCTTTGTGGTCTGTCCAGGCCTCACTCTATCAGCTCTAGGCTGAAATTTCTGAAACCAACTCCTTGCAGAATCCATTATGGATCAAAATACAACACCACCATCACAGCAACAATTCAACATTCATTCTTCACCTATTGGTAAGCCAGTAACAAAGACTTCAAATCTTCTTCTTCTTCTTCTTCTTTTTCCTTCAATCCACTATTCTGCCTCATAAATTAACAATGAGAATTCTCAGCAAAAAAGGAGAATAAGCTAAACACAGTGACTATAATACAAAATGTAGTTATTATAATATGAAATCAAAGGCTAGTTTTTCTCTGCATTATGATGTCTGAGAGATCACAAACCTGAAATTTTTAAAAAAAATATATTTGAAATTTTAAAATTATTTTGTGAAAACTTTAACTCACAAGATCCAATTTTAACAAGATCTTTTATTTTTGCAAATAATTTGAAACCATTTCATACAATTAAAGGAAATACAGATAGGATAGCTAAGTGGGAAGGGGAAGGGTAAAATCTAAGCATATCAGGGTAGGGGGGAAACTTTTTGGGAAAAATAGTACTCCTTCACGAACCAAAACAGGACTCAAAATGGTCATACCATATACTCAGTGCTGCACCAAACTCAAAACTAGAAGTCTCGAGAACATCATCAACTAAAAGCCAGCAAGTCGACCGCGAAAACCAAAAAAAATTTATCAAAAACAGCACAGAATCTCAAAGCTTCCCAGAATTCTATTGGTATACAGAAGCGCAGTATAGAAAGAACATTATCAATTCAAGTAAATATCATCTTCCGAAGAAATCGGCTTCAAAACAGGAAAAAAGCGAGAAAGAAAATATCTGAATCCACCAACCACTTTAAAAAAAAACGATAATTTTCCCCGAATACTGCAACTTAGACATCAAGCTACAACTCAAAATCCAAAAAATAGAAAATAAATCCAGTAATAATCAACTGAACCCTAATCTCACTGAAAGCAACTCATTTCGGCATCAAACTTAACTCAAGAAACTTTTACAAAAAAACATAAAAGAAATACCCAAAGAACTACAAAATCCACTAGCATCGAAGTCATACCTGGATCAAGAGATCGAATCAATTGTTCAAATTAACTCGTCAACTCTAAATCAACTGTTGAGACTCTCTCTCTCTCTCTCTCTCTCTCGCTCTCTCGCTCTCTCGCTCAAACAAACTATTGACGACGAAGCGCTTTCTCTGCACTTTCCTTCCTTCCTTCCTTTCTGCCTCCAGCCTAAAGAGCAAAAGTAAAAAAATCTTCTATAATGTAAATTGAAAAGTATATCAAATTACTATAATACCCTTTGCTTTTCAAAACTTGGCAAATAGTGACATACGGTTCGAAGTGACTCATGGGGGTATTAATGGTTAAATGAAAAAGGCACTGGCAATTAAACATCGTGCAAGTTACGGTGACGTTGACGGCAGAGTTACCGTCAGTTTAAGGTTTCCCGCTAACCGGTGCCTGATAAAAACTCCATATTGAATGCTCCTCCAACGCTCCATGACTCTAACCAAACCGGAAACCACAGAAATCGACACCTGGATTTTTTGTGAGTGGGGCCCACACGTTGGTGGAGATATTCCCGCGTTGAGTACGTGACACCACGATCTAAGGATTTTTTTGCCAAGTCAGACCAGCATATAGCCGGCATATGGCATATGGAGTTTTAAAAAAAAAAAAAAAAACTGTCAACGCGTTTTGAGGGATCGTATAGGAAGCATACACGTGGCTGATGAGTGATGGGTCGTGATTGTGTATGGTCAAGGGTTTGAAACCGTGTGGACTAGAATGTATTTAATGTTTTCGAGAAATTAAAATTATCATAACTCAAGATATCGTGAACTTTGCGAGAAATTGAATCATTGGAATTGTGAGCCAAAGTGAACTCTCTACGGTACACGAATTACCACGTGGCAAAATGTTAGATATGGGTGGGTCCCTATCATGGTGTACACAAATGTCCAATTCCAATCAATCTTTCTCATTTCCTTTGTTCTTTTCCTGTTGACTATGGGTATGACAAAGAAATTTATGTACACGTCAAGTTGAAGACAATTGTTTTTTTTTTTTTTTTTTGGATGCGAGTTAAAGACAATTGTTTAGTTTGTATGTTGTCGATACATTATGGGATTTCAAGAGTTCAAGGGTTCGGTTCTCTTGTCTACACTTTGGGTTATGAATCACTTTCTCTTTTTGACTCTTTCTATAAACTCATAGGCATTAATCAATAATCAGCTCAATTAGAACACATGAGTGAAGAGATTCTATTTTCATTGCTACTTCAAAATAGATATTTGTTGTATTTTGTAATTTTTAAGAGTTTTTCTTCATCGTGGATGACGAAAAGCTTGATCCATAAAAATATATAAATAGATCAAAGTACGATCGATATAGTTCTACCATCCATCTCAGTTATTTAATAATAGATTTTTTTATTTTTATTTTTTTTATATTTTTGTGATTTTAATAACTTTTTTTTTGGTAAACATGCTTTTTAATAACGTAAGTCATACTTTTGACCCATATAGCACATACCCAAGGGCTGAGGTTTCCTTAACGCTGAAGGAAGAATTCCTGGTCATCATTGCACTTGGATGGGTGCAAGAATCCTAACATATATTATAAGATCTCAAAACAATAAATCATATAAAATTTTACGGGAAGTAGTTTTCTTTCTTGGAGTGTGGCCTACGCCAGACTCTCATTTGTTATCTCGGAGAAGAGATAACAGGAGTAATATGCCCGACTTGATCTGGTGCGGAGCGCTGGAGCCAAAAGCCACCTTGAATACAAGAGGTGGATGAAATGACTACCTTATCTTAGATGAGCTCCGTTACAGGATAAGATCCTTTTCCCCACACTCCTACCCAAGTTTTTTTTTTTTTCCCCTCAAATTTTACTATTAACCCAAGTGGGCTTTTTTGTTTTGTGGGTGGGGATGGGGGTAGTTTTAGCGATCACCAATACATTGTTAGTCACGTGTAAGAATGATTTAATAGTTTTATACTTTGACCATTGGAAATGGCTAAATGTGAAATTTTATATCAAACAACATTATAACTTAACATGTATGGGCTTTCCCCCCTTAATTTTGTCAATGGTTTCTTTTGAGTTCATGTTAGTTTCTATTAGGATCTTCATGCATGCCTACAAAATTTCAGTCCGATCTAACCTATCACGTGATAGACTAAGTATGTTTCTTACGTCCACTGAATCAAAAACCTTATTTTATTATTTTTTTCATTGATATAATAGAAACTAAAATAATTATAAAAAAAAAGTGCAAAAAATGGTGCACCAATGAGAAATTGAACCTACCTAAAAACCCTTATACTAACTTAAATAAATAGAGATAAGACACACTAGAGTATTGGATAATCATATAGTTGTTCATCTATTCTATTTTAAAAGTGAAATCTCTGGTTGTTGAGAATTCTTTGGCATAGTAAACTTTTAAATACGACTCATTAAAAGATGGAATGGATTCTCTCTACATGAGGCACATGTTCTATATATGAACTTGATTCCCAATGGGTGGAAAAGGGAAAAGTGGAGTGTCCAGCCTTGAGCTTATCATAGCTAAGATATATAATCAAATCTCATGTTGCCTTGTTTTGACTGGTACATCTTAATTAAAGGTGCCAACTAGAGCAATTGGTAAGAGTCTTGGCTTGTTGTAAGTAGATTTTGGGATCTAATCCCATCTTCACCTAGGGTTGGATCGTATCATAATTGCTTCTCTATTTTTTATTTTTTTTAAAAAAAATGCTGCCAAGGCGCATGGTTACTACGCCCAGATACAGGATCGTGCAAAATTAACTCCCAACCCCTCTTAAAATAAAAAATCCCATGTGTTGATGCCCTGCACCAACTCTTTATCATAAATGCTTATTTGTTCTTAAAAAAAAATAAAAATGGAAAGAGAATGCCACCCGATCACGAAGCACACACCATCCCTATGCCCTGACACAGGGGCATACGAAATGACCGCTCCCCTTGGAACCCCAAAAATAACAAGAGGTGTGATTCTCATTTTGTGCATCCCTGTGTCAAGGCGCAAGGGCGATGTGTTTGGTGCGACCGAATGGCATTCTTTCTCCCAAAAAAAAATAATTAAAAAAAAAAGAAAAAAAGAAAAAGAAGGTTCGCCCTTCCCACTTTCTAGTAATTCAATATTATATCCTTGGTGACTTGTGGCGCATACAATATGTAAGTTTTAAATAAGGTTATCATGTGTTCAAGTGTTCAACTCTCTTTTGGGACCTACTTATCAGAAAATAGAAAAGGTTTAAAAAATTAGGATTGGACCAGAGATAAAAGCTGATTTGTATTGAAATTGTCCATTACCTAATGAGCCAAGACAATCTGATGTTCCTCAAAGATTGGCCACCACCCACCAATCCACTTTGACATCATATTTTAAAAAACTTTGTTTAAAATGTCACAAATATTTTTGAGTTACTTTTTCCCCCTCCCCCTTTTGCAATTTATGGAATGATAAGCATGGATCTATAAGGATCTATATATATCCATGTCACAAGAGCTTTTTAATAGATCAAGAGCCTTGAGAGCATGGATTTAAAATTGGATTAAGCTAATTGGCAAGTGATCCATACAAGGTTTCTAGGGTTAAGGCGAAATCTTCTGATTTCCCAACCGATCTTAATAGAATCAGATCAAAATCGGCTGGAATCAGTTACTTGTTTTAAAACCCTACTTGAGAATGAATTCAAAATAATAGAATGACAGAGAAATACCATATGATTCCATTAACTATGAAATGACAATTCCATTATTTTGTGAAGTACTCTTTTTTTTAATCACTTGTTACTATGATTCCGACTGATCTTAATAGAATCAGATCAGAATCGGCTGAAATTAGTTACTTGTCTTAAAACCCTAGTTGAGAATTAATTCAAAATAATAGAATGATTGAGAAATACCATATGATTCCACCAATTATGAAATGACAATTCCATTATTTAGTGAAAAAACTCTTTTTTTTAATGACTTGTTACTATGCTGATTTTTTGGGTGAAACCTCACCGGTGAGAGTTTATGGATATAAGGTCTGAAATGGTGCCATCACAAAGACAAACCCAAAATTAACAAAGCTTACCCAAATGGCAAGGGATAGGACCTTGTGACAAAGGCAAAGTTCACATATTCTAGTGTTAAATATCTCTTTTAATAGATCACAATTTCCATAAGTGTGTAGTCTCCCAAGCCACTTGTTTACACCTTCTTGTGCTTTATATTCTTTAGTGCTCCATTTGGTACCATAGACAGTGCAAGGGAAGTATATATTTCAAAAGGGCATGAGAATAAAGTGATAAAAATAAAATACAATATAGTTTGACCATTCTCTTACTCAAGAAAGTGAAAAAGGATAATCTTTGTTGCTTTTTTAAGTTAGGGTAAAAGAAAAAGAGAATATTAACTTTTTCTTTGCATTTGTTTGGTAAAGAAGATGCATAAAGTTAGTGACTAAGGTACATCTAGATTGTTCTAGTGGGAATCATGATAGATATGCTTTATCTTTTTCCCAACAAAAAAAAAAAGGGGATAAACCATTGATAAGTTTTACTTAAAATCGATATATTTCATTGCTTAATGGAAAATAGATAATTAGCATTTAAATCCTATTTACTTTTCTTTATTTGGCTTCGATCACCAACCACCTATGAAGGCCTTATTCCATGGCTCTAATATCTACCATGTGACAAATGAAGTCATGAACGCTCTTTTTAGGACTTGTTTATACCTAAGAAATCTTCGAATGATGAATGACTAAGAAACTTGTAGATTTATCGTGTGTTTTTTTCTTCTTTCAATTTGTTTTTCGCTCAAAAAAAGGATTGTGGCATCGCTCATAGGATAGTTGCATTTTACAGTTCATTTTCATAGGGTTTTATTGGAAAAGTAGATTTTCTTCTTGGCTAATTGATTTTGTTATGAGTTCATCTGAATGGATGATTTTGTTTACCACAAAGCAAGAGGGGGGGGGGGGGGGAGAGGGAAACCTAAAACCCAAATTTATAGGTAGATATAAATTAAGGTCCCTTACACATGTCGAGGTTTAGACCAAACAAAGGTGGTTAACTCTTACTAGTTATGAGTTCATCTTTATTAAGAATAATTGTTGATGGCGATGCCGAAGATGGTTTATTCTTTTTAGTTTTGCACATGTTTTTTTTTTTTTTTTTCTATCTATGAATTTATTCATTTTTCATTAATATTCATTGCTTACCTTTTAGCCAAAAAACAAAAGTAGACCAGGTGCATGGTTCATAAAGTTTTGATAATCTTTTGAAAGAGGTTGAAAATATGAAACTTTTTGAAAAATAATTGAAACATATGAAAGACTACAAAACCTCTACAAGTAACAAAATCTAGATTATACTCTATCCATCAAATGGTTAGAATAACACAACACTTTGCCTTCTAGCAAAAGTCAGTGGCCTATGGACAAAGGCCTTTCTAGGTGGGCCATGTAAAGGGACATTTTGCTTTTCTTACCTTCATGATGGCTATAATTAATCTTTACTAAAACACTAAGATGCATTTTTTCTTTACATACCCAAAGGGACATAGAACTGTAGAATGATTTGAGCTGATATTACATGGCAAAGTGGTTCATGTTCAAAGGATCTAGAAAACCATTAGACTCTCTCTCTCTCTTTTGAAGGTTTCAATTGAAAGTAGTGATAAGGTGGTCCCTTAATTCTCCCATTAGCACCCATGAACTGTCTGGCCTCCACAATAGATGGGTACTCCTCCATGAATCTGAAATAGTCACCATTGTTGGGTTCTGTAACTACATAGTTTTTTAAATGAGCAAACTTGCAAGATAGAGACTGTGAATCTGCTCATTGTTTTTGAGAATCCCAACAAGAAACATGAGGACCATTGGGACCAGAAGATTGATCTTTGGGGAGTGAATGTAACAGTACATAACCAATAGGACAAACAGGAAAGGGAGAATGTTCTCTGTGCCGCAGCGCAGGCTGCGCCCCAGGCACATGGGCAGCCTGTGCAGGAGGGCAGGGTGGTCATTGCGCTCACCCCCATGTGCCTGGGGCAGTCTGTGCTGCGGCACAGACAACAGCGCCCCAACTGGAAAATAAGCCCAGGCAAGTGCCTCAGCCACAACTCTTAATCCTTAGTAGCAAGACTACAAGAACACTGCAGGAACCCAAGCTGCCGAGGTAAACAAAAAGAAAGGGAACACAAACTTAATGCTACAAGATGAGGGCTATATATAGCTGGAACTGGTAGAGTCACTATAGCTGTTAAGAAGAAGCTGAGGTGAAGATGGCAAACCAATCTGCAGGTAAAAAAGCCAAGTAAACTCATATCACAAAACCTCATAAATAAATATTGGCAGAAAACAAGGATCCGTTTGGACCATTTCCTAAGGGTGCCAAGAAAGATAAACAAGAACTGATGTGAGGATGAGGAGAAAAAAGTCCTGGACATCAAATTAATTGGTTCCATTGCTCTCAGGAAGTTCTTAGTTTTTTTCCACCATTTCTTTCTTCATCAGCTTGTTTCTCCAGGCCTTAGTGATAGAAGAACTGGAAAGTTAAAACGAGATGGATGTTGATATACTCTAAAATCCATATTGGGTAAAGATAAAGTGCAGTCAAGAGAAAGATGGATGAAGACATCAACAGAAGATTGTTGTGCTTAATATAATCGCAAATAACACATTATGGAAGAATAATTTCTGGCAAAGATGGAAATATTAAAAATTCGAAAACAATTTGATGATTATATATACAAGAAGAAAAGTCCAATACATGATAGGTCATACAAGACAAATAGACAGTAGACATAGACATGTTTCAGAGTATTGGAATCTCATAATTGTTTCTTTAATGATACTTAACGCGATCCACGATCATAGAAGAATCAAACATATTAAAAATGTAGGATGGGAAGAAGTCTTCAAGACAAATTATTTGTTTGCTGATGATTTTGACTTTGTCAAATTACATAGATTTAAAAGCAGGACTGAGAACAAATCACGGTTTCATCTATTTCCATTGTTATCATCAGTTTTAACTAAAAACTGGGACTAGGAGTACCTGTTTTGAAGACCAACTAGAGGGATCAAACCACAACAAAAAGCCAAATGTGGAACCCAAAGGGTATAGTATTATGATTTTGTGCCTAAGACTGATTTTTAGACATAGGTATCAAAGGATAGTGACCTCCAATTTCAGTAACAACTAACAAGTTCTAGTTTGGAGCTAATCAAAGAAATTGTTTGCACAAATAAGATCTTAACTATCTGTTTTACTGTAGCCACCAACCATTGAAGTCTGCATGAGCATAAGATAAAATATGGAATTTGATAAAAACTTAGAGAAGAGGTATTCATCATTTTCTTCACTGACCAAGTGTTCTGTGGCATAATAACCGAGTAGAATGCTGGTGAGTATCTGGGCCACCAAGGTGTAGTAATGAGTATTCTGGGCTTAGAAGGTGCCTACGCCACAGCTCATTATCCTTAAGAGAGAATGCAATGAGTATCTGGGCCACCAAGTTGAAGCAGAAGAAAGGGACGGCCACCATTCAGTCGAAACACTTTGGCTGTTGTTGACAATGAACCCAGAGTGTGAAGACAGCAAACCAAATTAGCTAGCTATCAACATTGACAGGAAAAATGCTAACTACCCAACAACCTTAACATCGATATGCTGACATTGTTTTCTCAAGGGTACCCAATCCTGCAATGAAAGGTTGAGCAGAGCACGAAGATTAGGATGTCAAATTGATTCCATGTCCCCCAGATGTTTTCTGGGACTTCCATCATTCTTTTTGCAGCTTCTTTCTTTTGTTTTTGATTGTAGAAGTCAAAAAAGAATCAAGATCTGTAAGAACATGGCCTCTGAATCACACTTCCTTGGATCACAAATCCCAGCAAATATATAAATAGATGAAGGGCTAGGTTTCATACTGGCTAGTTTCACTGTATCTTCAAAGAAATTTAACCCAAAATTGAGACTTGTTCCAGCTTAGATTTTTTTTTTTTTTTTTTGGGGGTTGGGGAGAGGGGGGGGGGGGTAAGACAAATAATCAATTGGGCATGCATGGTGGCAAGGGTTCCTCACGAGCTTTATAACTCTTGTTATTACAAGAAACAAATGTGACGCAAAATTCTGTTGGATTACTCCTGAAACTGCATGTATCATAGTTGATAGTATCACCATGCCTACACTTGATGGGCCATTAGAACAGTGTGGACATCTTGTCCATCAAACCCTCTGCTCAAAAGTGGTTAACCCAAGTAGTAAAGATTGAAAAATAAAAAATATAGAAAAACGGTTATAGCTTACAAGAAGGGAAGTCCAATGCATGCTGGGCCTTGCAAATGAGATTGGCCTCAAAATATATTACTTTATATTTATTTTGGTCAATAAGAGTATAGGACTGGGGATATAGATGTGTGAAACCCCATAGTATTCTACGCTTGCATTTGTTTCCAAATGACATTCACGGTGCGTGTGATCTCATAAGAATATTTAACACAAAAATGTTTAAAGAATATATTAGGGTTGATCATGCCTTTGTAAATGTTGCTGACTTTATGAAATTCATAAAATAAAATAAAATAAAGAGACATAGGCTGTAGGTTTAAAAATCAGTCCAGGCAATGAACCAGAGAGGGTCTGCCACTACTCCATATTTCCAATTTTGATCATCAGTTTTCTCTGAAAACCAGTTGTCTTTGATTCAGTTCAACCAGCCATTCCGGTCCAATTTTTAAACCTACTTTTTTGGGTGCTTACAACTCCCCCTAAACCCCCAAACCCCAACCCAACCACCCCAAGTGTTGGTAGAAATCCAATCACAGGGCATGGCAACAAGATGCCACCACTCTTACCAGCTGCACTAGCTGGCACCTTTCAGTCCCATATTTTATATTGATTGATCATTAGGTGCCAATTCAAATGTTAGTTATTACTAGACTAGGAATTAAAAGGTTACATAAAACAGTGGAAGACTACAACTATAACTACATCATTTGAGAGAAAGCAGAAGAGATAAACTCATGTGTACAAAAAACTGATGAAAAGAGAAACAAAAACTTCTGCCCTCACTTCCTCTTTCCATCATCTTCTCGAAATGAATTTGTTTTCTTCAATGGTAGAAAGACTGGAGAGATTAAGTGATGATGGATGACCATTACCAACACATAAGTATTGGCAGCCAAGAACAATAGGCTTGCTAACCACAGTTGAATAAAAACATTCTTGCCTTTGAATTCAAGCAGATATCCCCACATCAGCCAATGCATTTGAGCTCCAACCCAAAAGAAAGTGCAGGACAGACCTTTCCATTTCATCTTCATGGTGTTCCATGGCATTATCAGAGGAAAAAGGCAAAAGAACCACACAAAATACTGTGCTGTGATGACCTGTCAATTCATATCATTTAAACCCATCAAACCATAAGGCAAGGGAATGTGACAAAGTAATCAGAACTTTGATACAGTAAAAACCATGAGTACCATGAATCCAATGGGTTCTAGTATTCTCAACTTTATTAAACAATCAACCAACACAAGTATTAAAGCAAATCAAAGAGTAGTAAGAATACAAAGTTATTAATGCTCCAACTCACCTTGTTGAATGCCACAAATGCAACTGTCTGTACGAAAAGGCAGAATGGGAGGTCTTGGGCAAAGCATAAGGTGAGAACCAGCTGTACCAGTAGCTGTGGCAGGAAAGAGAAGAGCTTTTCCACCGTTGAAAACCCATGTTGGTGATGAAGATAGATATGATAGAAATATATGGAGAAGTTGTGCCTTGGATCAGTGCGGGTAAGATGGTACAGCAGCGCCTCATGCAAGAATTCCCAGCCATAGAGATGGTAAAAAAGGCCAGTCCAAAAGAAGAACATGGCCCCAGATATGAACCCAAAAAATATCCTGTCTTTCGTTACAAATCTCTTCAAGAGAAAACATAGAGACGTAAGAGAAAAAGTTTCTGTGCTCCTAGAACTTTGGTCTTGTTTTTGCTGTCTAGAACTCCATTTCTGAAGAACAGGAGTCCGACCAGTTTGAAAGTTACGTTGATCAAGAACAAGGAGAATAGGAAGGGAATAGATGATCGGGTAGATTCTGAAATGGACAACAAGCCCATAGTAAAATGCTGCCTGTAGCACACGACCTGTAAAGGCAAAAACACAGAATGATATGAACATAAATGACATATAATAATACTTACATAGCACACCATTTCTTACTTAGATGTGCAGGATAATTTTTGCCGCTTAAAATAAATCTAAAGGCGTATCAGTAATGTTAAACAGTATTGTTCCACAGGAATTGAATAAAATACACAAAGGAAATCAATAAAGATGTTCACAAACTATTTTCCCAGTGTCTTCACCCACCTTTCCCTATCTATTGTGAAATGACTAACTACCCAACTACATGTAAAGAATTTCGAGCAAACATGCATTCAGCAGCAATATAAATCAACCTTACTGATAATTAGAGTAATAAAGTGTAAATAGAAATGTTATTAGAAATGACTCTGGTTTTCATACTGATTTATAATTCAGCATTAGTTACCCCATTCTCCATATTTACAGCCAAAACTCCATTACACTAATCCTAGTCAAATCTTGTTTAACAGGAAAACCTGGAGAAACGTTAACTAACGTAAATTCTAAAAATGTAGACATCATCAGAAACTGAGACCCAGATGTGTTTTCACATGAGAACCAAGTGAGGCCTTGGATTATTATATAAGTAACTCATAAACCTATCCGGTAACACCAAAATCAAGCCACAGAGAAAATTTCATAACACAAGAAATATGGCCACTCACTGAAAAGATAAAATTAAGGTAAAAATACAATATATATAAAAAAGAAGAAGATTATGATAAAAACTTTTCAGTGATGGCTTTGGACAAATGCACAAAATTCAGAGATGAAATGAGTACCAAAAATTAACAACAAAAAAAAAGAAGAAGAACTGGCAGGCCTCCTACAGAAATTAAGACCAAAAGAAGATTATGATAAAAACTTTTCAGTTTTGACCAGCCACAGAAATAGGCAAAGACACCAGTTGTTAAAAGTGGTATAATCTCAAAATCCCAAAAACATCTTAACTACTCCCTATTTAGTAAAGACAAAGATTTGTGCTACCAACTGAAAAAAGAAAAACAGTTTCATGAGCACAACTGAGGTGATGCAATTTGTTGTTGAGATTGAACAAGTCACAAAAAGAAGGCAGAAGAGAACATTTCTTTTTAATGGATACCAAAAGGGAACGACCCTTCTCATTACTATGCCTGCTTCTGAATCTGGGGACACTTCACTTCCGCGTTTCTTTCTATCTGACATGAATCATTTTCAGAAAAAGTCAACTTCTGGGATGCAGGGCTCCCAGAAGAAGCTAGGCAAACTGTTGCTATTAGAACTACCGCCTTCCACTGATCAACCTGCAAGTGCCCCACTTCTTCAGCAGTTAATGATCCCATTTCATTACCAGTGAGTTCACCGTCTTCATCAGCCATAGATGACCCAGTTACCCCACAGGAGAGCTTTCAAGCATAACCAGCAAGTAGTCATCCACCACCACCGTTGGATGCTGATGACTAGATAGAAGATAATCAGTTGGCAGGTGTTCCAATCCAACCACCGATGATTGACCCACTTGCTTGACCAGAAAATATTTCAACATTGCTTATCAAGGCTGCCCGCACGGTAAACAGATATTCAGATGATTGTTCCAACTTTCTCAGAATATGATCAATCCAGGAAGCTTGTTTCTCAACAACTTCCGAAGTCCACAGTGACAACTATGACTGAAGTACATTATAGTGGGATTTTCATTGTTTTTAGATGAGCTCCAGCAACATGTCTAAGTTCCCATTCATTTATTTTCTTCTGTGTTCTCCGGTTCAGTGGGTCTAGTTTTTTCCAGCCTCCTATCTCCTGATCTTCAAGAGGCAGATGAACTAGTAATTTCTAGTCTGAGTATGTCATGAGAAATTTGGGTACTTGTGTATGTCTTTCATCATTGGTTTCTGCTGCATTCCATGCCTCTCTGGGTTTTAAGTAAATTCCTACTTCCTTACCTCATTATTTTCAGAAGGTGGATATAGGATGTGAGTAATTTTCTAGTTTGTAGTATATTGTGAGAATTTCTGATCTTGTACATGGGTTTCATTATTGACATGACATGCAGCAAATTTTTTATTGGCACAGCAATTTTTTTACGGTAGTTATTCTGCTCTTTTAAATTATTGACAGTTACTGTGGAAAAGTGGCTTACCAAACTTAAAGAAATGAGAAGTGCTGGTGTGCCACCAGATTCTCTCTTCTTTTTTTATTATTTATTTTTTTTTTTTTGGGGGGGGGGGGGGAATGGTTTGGGTTTGTTAAGCCTCATAAAATGAAGGAAATCCGCCGAGTTCTCTTACTACCCCCTTTTTTTAAGTAACCAATCTAGAGTAATTTATATTGGAAAACCAAGAGAAAAATAAATTGGAAATTAGCAAACAAGGGTGGCAGAACTTACACCATTCATAAGACAAATTATGATCCAAAGGATCATGGCACACACAATAGGCTCACAGTTTCCACGAGTTCCGATAGTGAAGGTGAATGGGTTCAAAACCCAAGCTGCCACAGAATAAAGGCGCAGATTCTCAGGAACACCACGTAGCTTCAATATGGTATGGATAAACAACCCCACAAGTAAATCTGCAAAAGAACAGAGTACAATTTTGAGGGATAGTGGAGATAAATCAAATAGATTTTTCCTACGTTAGTGATAGAAAGAGAAAAGTAGTTCTATATATACAGATGATCCTTAACTCCTTATTAGTTAGTTACTCAATCAGACTAGACACACACAAAACAAAACTAATATGCATGAAAATCATTCCAAATCTTCTAAACTAGAGCTGGCTCACTCATTTAGCCATCATATTTATTGGGTTTCTTAATATGTTTCATGTCCTTGTTTCCCTTCTTGGTTTTGGTTTCATTTTTTCTTTTGGGGTGTTTGGGGAAGGGGTGAATTGGGTTTTCAAAAAGGAGATCAATAAGCAAATTCCTCAGGCACATATCCAAAAAACAATTATTGAGAAGATTATTCTAAAATATTTTGAAGGAAATATCAAACTCAAAATGAACATTCACAAATAGTACCAGTGTCGTTTATGCCCTAAATAAACGACGTCAAATGCATAGCTAACCAACTGACATGTTTTATAAATTATTGCAATTGAGCTTTCCCTTCCTTCAACTAATGAAAAAACAAATAGAAACTACCACAGAACCATATTTGCACTTAACACCCAATCTATTATATTTTAGTAGCTCCATACTTGTAAAAGAAACCATGGCGAGGTCTTGATGCTGGCAAACCAGTCCATCTGGGTCTGGTTAAGCCTTGTTTCAAGCCCTTATAGGGACATATGGGCTTTAGGCTGATTAAATTTGGGTTATTTGATGTACCATACCTTATTATAAACCTGTATAGAGGGGTATGTGGTTTTATACTGGAATAGTAATTCATTTAAGTGTCTTTTTTATTTACTACTAGTAGTAGAGTTTAGTTGAGCGGTGAGCAAGTATGATGCAGTTACAGGTGTCCAATCAGGCTAATTGGGCTCTGGATTTAGCCCATGGTTGGGTTCCATGGGCCTTGGAATTGTTATTTTTTGGGGTTTTTTTAACGTAATGGGCCTCTTTATAAACCCATGAGTTGGAATTTAAGGGCATACACGGGATTAAGTATAGGCCTATAGGGGTAAAGTTTATCTAATACGCAGGGCCCATTATTCTATTTTATTTCTTAGTTGGGAGTATAATTAGGATTGGACTCAATCTTATCATTGTTTCTAGCTTTTTAGATTAGATTAGGAAACTCCCTCACAGCCTACAGTTGGAGGATAGAGTCCCTTTCTGTTTTTACTTACTTTTCTTTTGAGTGAGATTGAGTTGTCTTTAAGTATGTAAGGCTGTTAGCAGCCTCCCCACAGATTTGATAATGAGAAGATTTAGTTTGAGTTTGAAAATTGAGTGGGATCTCCCATTCTACCCCACCTCCTTCTTCTCTTTCCTTTCTTCCTATTCTCTCCCGCGGAGATCGATACTGCTAATCTTCTTCTTTCTCCTCCATATTTCTCTTCCTGTGATACCTTGCTTCCTCTCCTTCTCAGTTGATTGCTGAAGATACTGAAGAAGATTTTCTGCTGCTAGATTTCTCTATAGCAAAACTTGGATATAGCTCAAGATGTAAGCAATGTGAGATCACCACCAGCAGACCCTATTGTTTGTTCTGCATTATTTGGTATCACAGCCAAATTTGAAGCTCTTCATCATGGAGGTTGTGAATATATGACTTATTACTTTTGATGAAAGATGATATTCGTAAACTCCAAGAGAGTGTAAAGAGAACATTCATATTTGAATATCCATGACCATGAACCACTGTAGCTGAATGCTATAATCCTTTCCTCCTGATTCAGATCAGCCTAATTATGATCCCGATGACGAGATTGAAGCAGAGGAATTGATCAAAAGTCCGATTGAAGATGTGGAATCCAAAAAAACAGATCACAATTGGGCTAACACAATTTGACACTGTTTATAAGAGATTGAGATGGTTGATTTCCTTCTTCCTCCACAAATCTTGGATGTGAGGAAGCCGAACGTTACTGATTTTGGTCATGAGAGGCGTTAGATCATCGCATCATCAAAGTTGACAATCGTGGATGTTGATAGAGTGGTGGTGATTCTCCCCTTTTTAAAACTCATGAGATGTGTTAGATCATTGTATCATCAAAGTCTTACCCCCGCTTCATGGAGATGCTGTTTCCCGACTCAAACCCGCAACCACTAGGTCACAATGGAGAAACCTTACCGTTGCGCCGAGGTCCGCCCTCTCCAGACCCCGTAGTGGCGGGGACCTTGTGCACTGGGTATGAGTGTCCAATCGGGCCAATTGGGCCTTAGAACATTTTATTATAACCCATTGTTGGGTTCTATGGGCCTTGGAATTGTTATTTTTGGGGTTTTTTTATATAATGGGCCTCTTTTATGAGCCCAAGAGTTGGGATTTAAGGGGGTACACGGGATTAAGTATTGGGGTAAGGTTTTTCCAATACGTGGGGCCCGTAATTCTGTTTTATTTCTTATTTGGTAGTATAATCAGGATTGAATTCAAGCTTATTCTTGTTTCTAGCTTTTTAGATTAGATTAAGAAACTCCCTCCTAGCCTATGGATGGAGGGTAGAGTCCCTTTCTGTTTTTTCACTTACTTTCCTTTAACGAGTGAGATTGAGTTATCTTTAAATATGTAAGGCTGTTAGCAGCCTCCCCACGGATTTGATAATGGGAAGATTTAGTTGAGTTTGAAAGTTGACTGGGATTTCCCTCTCTCCCCTCTCTATCCCATGTCCTTCTTTGTCCTTTCTTCCTATTTTCTACCCCTAGCAAATCGATACTGATAATAATAGTTGCCATGGCATCTAGGCAACCCAAGGCATTGGAGGGGGTCCAAATGCAAGGCGACACCAACAAGGTGCCCACCTAGGCAACCAAGGCGCCTGGATGCTGGGCAACACCTGGACAACTATGCTGCTAATTTTCTTTCTTTTTCTTTCTCCTTCATATTTCTCTTCCTGTGATACCTTGCTTCCTCTCCTTCTCTGTTGATTGCTGCAGATACTGAAGAAGATTTCTGCTGCTAGATTTCTCTATAACAGAACTTGGATACAGCTCGAGATATAAGCAGCGTGACCTCACCACCAGCAGAACCTACTGTTTGTTCTGCATTAAAGTGAGTTTAAGTCTTATTAGGAGTCTTCTATTGCAAGCACTTGGTCAGTTTATGATGCAGATTTATCACCAAATAGGGCTTGTTTCATTGGGAATAAGTCTAGGGTTGGGTTACATACATGTTGGGCCTTTGATCCCATGGGTTTCTAATGCAATAGGCTACTTTTATGGGCCTAAAATATGGGTATATAGGTTGCATACGGGATTAGCCCAATACTTAGTTTATTTTTATGTTTTTTAATTGAACCGGTTCAAATTGGTTGCATCCAATTGGTTCAATTTAAGCGATCATGTGACTTGATTAAGTGGTCATGTGATGTAGGTTGGGCTGGATTAGGACTCTATAAGTCCAGCCATGTTTTGAGTCTATTTCCTTTAGTATTCTAGTTTCCTAGTTAGTTTAAGTTACCTAATAGGTTAGAGATAGGGTTAGGGGCCATTCCTTTTTAGTGTCTAAGTCTATTTTTGAGTCTTCTATATAAGTTTGTAAGGGAGGCCAGCATTAGATACGAATTTGATTAATAAAAATTAGTTTTATGCTTGCTGCCATTGCTGCTGCTCTTTGTGAGTGTATATCCTTCTGGATCTCAAGGTGGTGAAGGGTAGGTGGACTCCTGCGACTCCTTGCATTGTAAAGATCGGGAGGCTCTTTCAAATCATCAAGCTGCTGCCATTGTTCCTGCAATACAGTGAGTTTGAACCTGTTTTCTTATTTTAAACCTTCTTCTATCATCCTTCATCTTCCCTTAGACCTAATCCACAGTCTCCTCCATCCATCAAACCCTAATTCTCCATTAAACCTGCAACTCCTACTTCAACTAGGACTCCCTTATAACTACAGATCTGGCCATCAATTTCGAACCATACTTCCAGCCTATATCCCCCACACCTCTCCCTACACTCGACCTTAAACCCAGTCCATAATCCCCACTATATCCCCTCCTTTCCTCCACTCCATTAAACCCAAAACCTGCAACTCAATTCTATCCAGAATTGCAGAATTTTAAAACCTTCCCAAATTCTATTATTTTTATACCATATTGACCCCCCTAGACCTGCCCGTTAATACCCTATAAACCCCTTTCCCAATATCCAACCCTAATCCTAGGAATTGACCTAAATCCAAGTGCTGTCCATTCGAACCAGCAACCCTTTTTGTTATTTGATCCTATTGTTTGGCTCCTAATAGGTCTCCTACCTATCTAGGACTACATTAAGTGGTATCAAAGCCAAGTTGTATATGGCATTCCAATTCTACCACCTCCACCAGATGAACAAGGTTTATTTGCCCTACCCTCATATGATAGTGATGATGGGGCTGATTACTATGAAGACTTGGGTGAAGATTATGAAGATACCCGAGGAGTACATGTTGTAGCACGTATATTGATGGTTGAAACTGAAGGTGAAGATTGGCGACGTAGCTGCATATTCAATACTCGTATGAAGGCTGGAGAACGCACTGCTCAGATTATTGTTGATAGTGGCAGTTGTGTTAATATGGTTTCTGAAAGATATGTGTAGAAGGCCAATCTGAAGCGTGAAAAGCATCCTCTACCTTACAAGGTTGCTTTGCTGAATAGCAACAAATTAGAGGTAAATGAAAGGTGTTATGTTCCTTTACAACTCCAACACTATGCTGAAGAGGTTTGGTGCGACATCATCCCAATGCAAATGACTGATGTGTTATTGGGAAGACCTTGGTTATATGACAACGATGTTGCTATTTATGGAAGAAAAAATCAATGTGTGTTTCAACACAAGGGACAACAGATCATTCTAAATCCTCTTAATCTACCCTCTGAGATGCGCAAACGACAAATTATGCGCACCAACCAGAAGGGGACAGATTGTGAGAGTAAAGTCTTAGCTGTACCACAGAAGGAATTTGAGCAGACCAGCCATGATTCAGGTCTGATCCTAGACGTGGTTACACAACAAGTTGCTGCCCAGCCTGAGGTCAAGTTAGCACAGCCCATCAAGGAGTTATTGCATGATTTTTCTGATGTAGTGTCAAAGGAGGCTGCAAAGCGAGTTACCCCACTGAGAAATATTCAGCATGTAATTGATTTGGTGCCTGGTTCTACTTTACCAAATCGCCGACCTCTGGAATGAATCCTACAGAGCATGATGAACTCAAGAAGCATTTCGGAGAGCTACTCCAAAAGGGTTTCATTCAAGAGAGCCTAAGTCCTTGTCTTGATACAACGGGAAATGAAGAGGTGATTCCACAGGAGAACAATGACCTGCAAGATGTTGTTCTTGAAGAGGTGGAGCTTGTGTCTCAAGCATTAGATGAGATGGTTACTAACACTGAAGATCTATAGACAAGACATTCACAATTGCTGTTGATTCAGAAAAGGAACACATAGAGTTTGTTATGCCACCATAGTTCTTCGAAGAGAAAGCTCCACGCCTTTAAGATTTTATTCCTAATGTCCCTGCTTCACCGGAATTCTGTTTGGGGATGGTCAAAGTTGCCGATCACATGTTGATTCCCCTTCATCACTACAAAATTCGAGGACGAATTTTTTCAAGTTGGGGAGAGTTGATGCAGATTTATTACCAAATAGGGCTTGTTTCATTGGGAATAAGTCTAGGGTTGGGTTACATACATGTTGGGCCTTTGATCCCATGGGTTTCTAATGTAATAGGCCACTTTTATGGGCCTAAAATATGGGTATATAGGTTGCATACGGGATTAGACCAATACTTGGTTTATTTTTATGTTTTTTAATTGAACCGGTTCAAATTGGTTGCATCAATTGATTCAATTTAAGTGATCATGTGACTTGGTTAAGTGGTCATGTGACAACTAAGTGGTCATGTGATTAAGTTGGCTGGATTAGGACTCTATAAGTCTAGCCATGTTTTGAGTCTATTTCCTTTAGTATTCTAGTTTCCTAGTTAGTTTAAGTTACCTAATAGGTTAGGGATAGGGTTAGGCCATTCCTTTTTAGTGTCTAAGTCTATTTTTGAGTCTTCTATATAAGTTTGTAAGGGAGGCCAGCA
Source organism: Telopea speciosissima (assembly GCF_018873765.1). Taxonomy (NCBI): domain Eukaryota; kingdom Viridiplantae; phylum Streptophyta; class Magnoliopsida; order Proteales; family Proteaceae; genus Telopea; species Telopea speciosissima. The sequence goes on from NC_057917.1 coordinate 79,185,232, forward strand.
TTAGATACGAATTTGATTAATAAAAATTAGCTTTATGCTTACTGCCATTACTGCTGCTCTTTGTGAGTGTATATCCTTCTGGATCTCAAGGTGGTGAAGGGTAGGTGGACTCCTGCGATTCCTTACATTGTGAAGATCGGGAGGCTCTTTCAAATCATCAAGCTGCTGCCATTGTTCCTGCAATACAGTGAGGTTGAACCTGTTTTCTTATTTTAAACCTTCTTCTATCATCCTTCATCTTCCCTTAGACCTAATCCACAGTCCCCTCCATCCATCAAACCCTAATTCTCCATTACACCTGCAACTCCTACTTCAACTAGGACTCCTTTATAACTACAGATCTGGCTATCAATTTCGAACCATACTTCCAGCCTATATCCCCCACACCTCTCCCTACACTCGACCTTAAACCCAGTCTATAATCCCCACTATATCCCCTCCTTTCCTCCACTCCATCATCCTTCATCTTCCCTTAGACCTAATCCACAGTCCCCTCCATCCATCAAACCCTAATTCTCCATTACACCTGCAACTCCTACTTCAACTAGGACTCCCTTATAACTACAGATCTGGCTATCAATTTCGAATCATACTTCCAGCCTATATCCTCCACACCTCCCTCTACACTCGACCTTAAACCCAGTCCATAATCCCCACTATATCCCCTCCTTTCCTCCACTCCATTAAACCCAAAACCTACAACTCAATTCTATCCAGAATTGCAGAATTTTAAAACCTTCCCAAATTCTATTATTTTTATACCATATTGACCCCCTAGACCTGCCCATTAATACCCTATAAACCCCTTTCCCAATATCCAACCCTAATCCTAGGAATTGACCTAAATCCTAGTGCTGTCCATTCGAACCAGCAACCTCTTTTGTTATTTGATCATATTGTTTGGCTCCTAGTAGGTCTCCTACCTATCTAGGACTACATTAAGTGAAATCTAGGGGGTTATTTTGGTATAAAGAAGTTAGGTTTGGATGAGTTACGAAATTCTGCAATTTAGGGCAGAATTGGATTTAGGATTTTGATAGACAGATTGGGCTGCAACTAAGATCGAGTGGAGGGATAAGGTTGGACAAAATTTAGAGTGAGGCTAGGGTTATGGGAATCGATTAGGGTCAAGGGGAGGATTAAGAAGAGGAATGAAATTGCAGAATTATAAAACTACTTACTTGAATTAACACTGATCTCCAACAGTAGTAGATTGAAGAACTAGAAGAAGGACCTCCCGATCTACAAGATGCAGGATTTATCAGTTTAAGTTAGTTTTTTATTAGTAACTTTAAAGGACTCAAGTCAATCTATTTGGTCTTTATAAATAGGGTTGTACCCCTTTAAGAATTTAGTGTATTTTTTGGAATGAAATTTTGAGTCTATGTGCTCCGAGCATGTGTTATGTTAACCCATCTGGCCAATAGTTGCTCCTCTACTTCTTCTTCTTCATAGTTTTGGTTCATCTCTGCAGCCAGATGATATCCCTCTATTAGTTCTTGATGCAGCCCATGTAGGGCACATGACCACTCAAGTGAAGGCCCAACTTGACCAGCCTACACAACTAAGGAGATCAGCTCGTATTCAAGCTATAGAGCCCACAAGGCCCATGAAGTACTTAAACCCAAGACTAGGAACCAGTCCAAACAAGGCCGACCCTTAGCTAAGACCAACTCAACTCCAAGATCACCGGACCAGAAGAGAACCAGCTCAAGATTAACAAGAGCCTTACTGGTGGAGAATCTCTACAATGTCTCTTGAGCTATCCTACTGGATTGATAATGCGGAGAGCTTCTTAGTAGATGATGATTTGGCACCCACTTTCAAAATATCTTTGGCTAAGTTCTTTTCCTCTTGAGTCTTCTCTTGAAAATAACATCAAGAATCCTCAAAACAATAACCAAGGCACTTTGAAACAGGAATCAAGACATTATACTTATTGTTTAGAGCAACCAACAAGAAAGTGGAGAAAAAGTTAAAGAACAAGAAAGCAACTTGAATGGAGCGAAGGGAGGGGTGACTTACTTCTCTTCTAGGATGCAAATCAACTCCAAGGGCGGCCTGCAGCTCTTCTAGGATGTTGGTGAAGAACAAAACTCCTACTCTTCTAGGAAGGAAAGAAAGTACTTCAGGGATTTCAAGGGGAGAACTCTTCAAGGTTCAAGGCAATGCATAAAGCAATTTCTTTTATTCCCAAATTCAAGTCCCCGCAAGTAACAAAGATAGGACTTTTTATAAGTGAATAACATAAACCCTAAAATTCCTACAACATCTCAATCCTTTATTCAAATAAGGTTCCAATGGTTGAGATTACACCTTGATTTAGAAAAACTCTATAACTTCTTCTCCACTTTCTTGTTGGTTGCTCCAAGCAATACGTACAATGTCTTGATTCTTGTTTCAAGGTGCCTTGGTTGTTGTTTTGAGGAGTCTTGATATTATCTTCAGGAGAAGACTCAAGAGGAAAAGAACTTAGCTAAAGATATATTGAAAGTGGGTGCCACATCACCATCCACTAAGAAACTCTCCACATCATCAATCCACTAGGGTGGCTCAAGAGGCATTGTAGAGATTTTCCACTAGCAAGGCTCTTGTTAATCTTGGGCTGGTTCTCTTTTGGTCCGGTGATCCCGGAGCTGAGTCAATCTTAGCTAAGGGTCAGCCTTGTTTGGACTGGTTCCTAGTTTTGGGTTTGAGCACTTCATGGGCCTTGTGGGCTCTAGCTTGAATACGAGCTGATCTCCTTAGTAGTTGTGTAGGCTGGTCAAGCTGGGCCTTCCCTTGAGTGGTCATCTGCTCTACATGGGCTGCATCAGCTCTTCATCTTATTCTTTTTATTTTTCTTCTTTTCCCTCTTGAACAACTTATATTCTCTCTCTTCTTCTCTGTTTTCCAATATCAATTTCATAATTCTGATTGCTATCTCGCTGGTTATTGCTTCTGAAATTAAAATCTGACATTCTCAATCCGTTTGAGTCATAATTAGTCAGTTCCTTAGATCTGATCATAAATATCTGATATATTTTCTCAGTTCTTGTTTATAGCTTGAAAATTAAGCAAGTTGAGTTTCATGTATTTTCTGGTTTCGGATTTCCAATATTCATACGCCCATGGACAGATTTAGTAACCCTCTATACTCAACTAGATTCTTGGCCTGATCAGATTGTTGGTCTGTGAGATATTTAATTTCTCCTATTTCCTATCAGTTCTGGCCATAATCTGGTCCTATCGGTTACTTAAAGATCCTGGGCTGTTAGTGTGGTTCTTAAACTCGTGTGTTCCTAGAATCCATTCTAGAACCCTGAATCACATCAGGTCTTGCTTCCTTCCTCTATGCTCTTCAAGTTTGCGGCAATAACAGACTTTAAACACCACCAACCATGCAAGATAAGAGAAGAAGATTGAAGAGGGCTGAAGAAGGGAGAGGTGAGACTGCTAAGGATACCAGCAGGCTCGATATTCTCTGCAGCTCCCCCTAACGATTGTATTTATAATAAGTAAGAGACTTACATATTAGATATAACAAATAGGAATCCAAACTTAGAGAATAAGTAGGAATCCCCAGGACAAAACAACTCAAGATACTTAGCTAAGAAATAAGAGAAGACCTAATCTAATTAGGAAAGAGAAATTCTACTCTAAGAAAGAAAACTAACAAACCAAAGACATCAAGCCACGATAGGGACACTCCCCTTATCATGGCACACTATAACATTGCTAACAAAGTTCTTGTTAAGTAAGTGTTGAACTGATATGCCCTCATTCCATTTTATAGCCCTTTCCTTTGGAGCATGAATCACTTGTCATCCTTCCAGTCTATTCTTTCTTGTCATACTACTATCTAACATAATTAGCAATGCACTTCCTAGTGATAATTTCTAGTTCACAATCCTCAATTTTCAAATATATCAGTTCTTATAGGAAGGTTTTAAAAGGCAAAAGTATGATGCAACATTTAAGAAATGCCAGATGCATGAAACTTAAGCTCCCCCATTTTTAAAATAAAGAATAGTAATTAAAAATAAGAAATAATATACAGAAAAGGACAAAAAAAACAAATCGAAAACAGAAGAAAAATGTCTAAATCATTCAACCACCCCATAAAATGATAAAATAAGAAAAACTGATTTTTAGAGAAATATCTTGATGAGAAAATGAATTTCAAATGAGTTAATTAGTTAAAACATAAATATATCAATTGTAACAATGTGTATGTATGCAAATCAGAACAGGAAAATAAATAACTTCAAGAAAAAAAGTGAACCACAAAGGTCTCACACTTTAGCATGCATCTCCAGGCCATGACGTGTGAGCTCATTTCAATGGAGAAAGTACCTATGTATATTGACATTCGAGAAAGTTCCTCTTCCCAAAATGTATAAGAAACTATCATTTTGTACTCTACAAGTTCTGGATGACATAGGTATTGACACAATTTACATTCTCATTCATGTCTTCACTACAGGTATGTGACACAATTTACAAGTTTTTCCACTGTTAACAGCATATAGATTCTCTTTTCCTTTCTTCTTCATTTTTGTGCAACAGACTAATTGTGATATTGAGATATATTGGTAACGAAGAACATTTTTTTTGGAAAAGTAACCAAGAACGTTTATTACAAAAGAATTGATCAAATGCGCAGTACGAGAAACAGCCAACATTGTCCCCGTGAACACAAAACCAGGGAGTCAACTAGGATCACCCCTGTACCATCAAATACATGAGTGGTGGTAAAAGGTTCCTCCTTTCTCCTTTCCCTGTGGAAAATGAATTTTTTAGGAGATTCCCTAGGTTGTAGAGAACGACTAATAATTTTTGTTTAATAAACACAGATTACAGATCAGAAGTTCCCGAACCTATGTTGTTCAAGATTACCAAGTCAAACTCTAGAAATATTGAATCAAAGACTGCCTTGAATTGGTTCCCATGAACCTCAACCAAGATGAACTTCACACGACTCATAAACCACTGCCTTGGCTATAATAAAATGCAGCTCATTTCCATTTCATAATTGGTAGAAAATCTAATCGATACAACAAGTGTTCCTTGTTATGCAAAACAGGGGTGGACACTGACAGAGTGAAGAACCAGGTCACAAGAAACAAGATCCCAGTAAACAGATCCAAATAGCTACAAAATCTCACAAGTCCAACCGAAGTCACGATCGAATACAGACGTGAACAAAAATAACAAACCAGTAATCATAAATCGAAGGAGATAGCAGAGAATTGTCAATACCTGATGCAGAGAAGAGGAACTTCCCCCATGAACGATGAAGAACCGAATTGGGTATGAGCAGAAATGCAAGTAGAGGTGAATAACGATAAGTTGATCTATCGTAAGGAGATTTTCCAGAACCCATTAGAGCGGCTGCATCTGAGAAAACAAGGTAATCGACATCTGTGTAGCGAACTTCCATATGGGTATCCTGCCATTCTCCATACACGATCAAAAAAATTCGAAGGAGTGCCGAGAATAGAAGAAGAGAGCGAAAGTTTACTGATGCCATTAATGCGAAATAAATGGAACTGCAGCCGCCGTCGAAAGAAGGAAAGCTTGCTTAGTATAGAGCCTCCAGAGTCCAAACTCCAAAAGGTTTCAGTTTACAAAACTACCCAAAACAGTACTCCCTCTTTTTTACATTTTTTGACATTTTTGCCCCAAACTTCTCCTACCTCCCTCCCGACATCGACATCGAGTCTTGAGCTCAGAAACAACGTTGTTTCTCTCTGTGTCCGTCTCTTTTTCTGCTCTCAGATTTTTCGGCAATGGCGGTTCAGAGCATGGCAGTGATGTATATGATCCTGCTGCTGGCCTTGGTTTCGGTGATGGATGAAACTTCAAATCTGTGATCAACAACCTCAGTTTTATAAACCCTTTAATTTGCAGTGATTTTTTACCTTTCTCTGGGTGGGAGTAGACATTGGGATGGAGGGGTCGAGGTCGAGGTCGAGACTCGAGATCGAGGTCGGGAGAGGGAGGGAGGTATGGTGGTGATCGGAGGTGGGGGGAAGTCAGGGCAAAAATGTAAAATTCTATCCAAAATAAGGAAGGATTACTATAATGGGTATTTTTAGAAGGACAAAGTTTCCTCCCCAACCCAGTGATTGGAAACACAGATCCAGATGGCGCGTTGCCCGTAGCGGTCTGAGCAGCACAGACTGAGTTGTGCATGTAAAGACCGTCTTATCTCTACCCAAATGCTTTGCCCAAACCAGGGTAAGGCAATTATGCGCGTGCAGCCCAGTCTATGCCGCACAGGCTGCTATAGGCAACTGCACCGTAAACGATCTAAATTCCTGGAAACCCACCATCCTTGGGTTCACAAAAACCTCTTAGATTTTAGTATGTTTTCCAAAATACACTTAGATACCCCCTTTATGTTTTCCCTTTTGTAAATTGAAATCCAAAATTAGGAAATCTTGTAATTTTTCAGAAGTTAAGGGTTCACTGAGCATAAGAGGAGTAGGGAAATCTTGTAATTTTCCCCTACTCATGTATAGAGACTTTCCTTTTTTCAAAAGATTACTTGCACATTCCACTTGTTGTTTGGTTGGTCTACAAGGGATTGGGCTCCTCTCCTTGGAGGGCATCGCTCCATGAGGCATCTAATGGCTTGGTTGTGCCCAGTCAACCATTGAGATATGTGTGGTATAGTCCAACCTTTGGATGCCTCATTAGGTATTCGGCATTCATTGGTGATGCCCTCCAATGAGAGGAGCCCAATCCCAAAATATCCTTCTTTCGTGTCACTTTTTTCTCTCCTAATTAATGATACAATTTTTGGTTGAACGAATTGACATGGTTTTAATATATGGTATTGGTCCCTATGGATACTGGTACTGATGCCAATCGTGATATTGATTGATGATTAGTCATATTGGTCTGAAATTTGAATCAAATCGATTCTAAATAATAATAATAAAAAGAAACTCTGTTTTGAATGATTCAATTAGAATCAATAGGGATCATCCTACACCTAAAACCCAATATGAACAAGTCGATTATTGATCGAAATCAAGGCTAGATGATTCCAATATGACTTGATCAAAATCGGCCATTTAATTCTAATTCCTCAAACCATGGAGAGAAAACATAATACATAAAGAGTCATGCTCGTTACCTGATTATATGGAGTTATAGCGAATAATTGGAGATTCTTTCTATGGCAAGTATTGACTGGAGAACTAGACCGGCTAGCCAGGCTGCTCGGAGATCACCTGTGAGTTTTGCCCAATCAAAATACAATAGTAAAACATCATTTGCATAATAACGGTATTTTTGATAATTGAGATTTTAGTCTTACATCAACCATGAATAAGCAATGAAATGATGTTTTGTCTTTTCTATGATTGTATTTTATGAATGTTCTGTATAATCCTCATGGTTACACCAATTTTTATTTGTCTTCTCTTCATGACACTATCATTCCTCTTGACTATATGAGCCATGAAAATGAATCATGAGGAATGCTTCTCGTATGTCTATTGGCTTGACATGAGATATGCCAATACACACCAACAACTTGTAGATTCCTTCATAAACAATAAAGGCAAATAGGGGAGCATGAGTTGGGTTCACGTTCATGCATGTAAACGATGAGAACAACCGTTCAGATGGAATCCACTCCACGTGGGTCTCATAGGGTGGATTCCATCTGAATGACTCTCAGCCATTTCGTATGTTCACGTGCGTGAACATGAACCTAACTCGGAGAGCATAGCCTTTACGCTTGGGACCAATGAGAGCATGTGCGGCTGCATCAACAAGGCAGTCAGTAACCAGTACCACCTTTCATGGGAGTGGGCCGGTCATTTCATCCTCTTTTGTGTCCAGCATATGGCGCACACAATTAAAAAATAAAAATAAAAAAAATCATAGAATTTCAGCCCTAAAACACTACAATTGGTTTAAAATGATCCGCGTTTCGGCTTGTGAATCATACCATAAACAGCAACCCTGAAAATCAGTAAACTGATCAAAACATTAGCTGCTAGTTGCAACGAATTCAATTGAAAAGATTTCATATGATCAGGTAATGAATGCTTCATCACAACGAAGCTAGACCAGAGGCCAGAGGGCGGAAACAGCAATTTTTAACTGTGTTCCTGAATAGTAATTAATGCAGTGGTGTGTGTGTGAGAGTGAGCGAGAGAGAGAGAGACACATAGAGTGGTCTAAATTCCTATACCAATATGAAGAAGGGAAAGAACAATTTTCTTAAGCATCAGTAATTGTAACACACAGTTTTTTGAGATTTTCATACATGAGCCACAATCTCAGCTGCAATTAAAAGCAAAGTTCTTCCCACATTGAATAAGCCTTAGAAACCATTAGATTTTGCTCTTGTAAGACTCTCTGTTTTTGGTGAACCATAGGTAGACTTATATTTAACCTAACTATATAACCTATGTCCCTGGTTCTAATTATTCGAGCACTACAGATAACCTAAAAGGAGAATCGGACCTTTCTCGGGTGTGTTTTCTTCATTAAGGATGAAGCGTGGGTATGAAGCATCTGCTTCGACCTCTGTTGGTCCACCTCAATCAAAGCGCAGATTCGATACTCATGGTAAGTTTCGGCAAGATCCTTTTTTTCTTTCTTTCTCGCTTTCATTTAGTTCCTGGAAGTTTGTGTTGTTAATTGATCCCCCTGGTTTAGGTTTATCAGTTCGTTATGTGTTTTTGATCTTACAGACTCAAGGGTTTAATTATTTTATCATCCATGATAATGTTATTTACACCCATTTTTCAGAGGAGGATGAAAGCACAAAGAAACTTGCACGGAAGGTGGCCGACCATTACAGTGCAAGGACAAATCAAACTCTAGAGGATCGAGAAGCAAGTCCTATCATTCATTTGAAGAAATTAAACAATTGGGTAGCGTTGCTTTGCTCTTCTCATCCATAACTGCCTCCTCTTATTACTTCTTTTCTTTCCGGTTTTCCCTTTTGATTTCACTGAATTAAGTGAAGGAAAAGTTCAATCTTTCATCACATTCTTCCTGGTTTAGGCTTTAGATTAGAAAATCCCTACCACCAATCTGCATCATAAAGAAACATATTTTTGATTTGATTTCTCTTTTATTTCAATTATTATTAAAACAGATTAAAAGTGTTCTCATTCAGCTGTATGCTCGCCGAGGAGATTCTGTTCTAGATCTTGCTTGTGGCAAGGTAAAAATTTGGTTTCTTCACTCTTGATTTTCCATTTCTTTGGCTGTCATGAATGCTTGACTGTTATCTGCTGGGAGTATGTTTGGCATGTTGGGCTTTTTAGAACTTTGAAGCAATAGTTGTGGCCATTTTTGCCCTTTCTGAACCTATCAATTTTCATTATCTGTTGTTTATATTTTCACTCAGGGTGGTGATTTGATCAAATGGGACAAGGCGAAAGCTGGATATTATGTTGGCATTGATATAGCCGAAGGCTCGGTAAAGTGCTAAAATGCTTCTCTTTTATTTGGTTGAGTGTCTTTCTTCCTAGATGTTCACCAGACACCAATATGGCAATTAGGATAACTTGTCTGTTTTAAGCATTTGTTATTAGTATTTCGTATATTTGTTTTTGGAATTCTCTGATTTAATTTTCTGTATTCACTTTAATTCACTTGTGACTATATTGTTTTTCACAATATGTTCAATATCAAGTAAAAAATGTTCTTGACCTGAAGACTTGTCAGCAACTATAGGGTTTCACGGTTGAGTCCCAAATAAAGTAACGGAATAACTCAATTGGTTAATATTCCTTCTCTGTACTAGCTATGCAGAAAAAAAATCCTCTGTACTTGCTTGTAGAATCTGAAACTCTTTTAAGCCCCGAGGGCTTGAGAAAGTTTGCAAAAGACTCAGCAACTTGTGACAGCAATCTCTGTTAGATGTTGACCAAGTACATTGAGGGAGTACCCATCATTGTCAGTCTGAAATATGACGGCAGAATGGCAGATGGAGCCAAGCAGCCATTTTAATTATTAAAGCTAACCCATTATTGTCACTTGTAAATCCATTGCATCAGTTGATGCTTTCTGTGAAATTAAGATCATCACCACTAGTAAAGAGGGCCACCCGCCTGCCCTGTTTCCTGCCCTTCAATTCCAAAAATTTGAAACCCCTTCCACAATTCCTTTATCTCTTCTACAGCATAGTTAAACAGATGGATGCTATTTTACTATAATTGGGACACAATAATTTAATTTATAATTTTTTTCCTTCTCTGTTTGCACCCCTTCCTGAACTTCCAAAATAACCTTTTACATTCAATCGGTTTAAAGGATCATTGCCAGTTTCAGTGTTTCACTGATAAAATAAAAGTTATTTTGTTTAGTTCCTTTAATATGCATATTATTATTCCCCAGTCAGGCAGTTTAGCTGAGTCATTAAAACCTTATTATTGGTTCCCTTCAAATACATGATATGTTGCGATGTCAAGTCTTTTATCACCATTATACTTTACAAATTATGCTGGTAGATTTTTTCTGTTCTCACTGACCTGCTCTTTGTCTTAAAACAATTGTATGAACAGATAGAAGACTGTCGCACACGATATAATGGTGATGCAGATCACCACCAACGACGCAAGAAGTTTACCTTCCCTGCACGGCTTATCTGTGGAGATTGTTTCGAGGTAACTGCTATTATCTATCGCCGTTGCGTCTTATAGTTTCAAATCATCTTATCTGATAGTTGCAATTGGACCATAATGTTTCCTCATAACCTCTGATCCCTAGTTTAGTGTTTTCTTCTCCTTAAGGTTTTACAACGGCATTTCATGGAGAGTGCATATGTTTTTTACTTGTCAACCTATTTTATGTTTGCATAGCTTGATTAAATGAGTACCAACAAAATTTCTTTCAAATTTGCAGATACTAGATAGCTTGATTTAAATGAGTACCAACAAAGTTTCTTTCACATTTGCAGATACTAGATACTGTCTTATTGTACATAATGGCTTTGGAATGATTAGGTTAGAATTGCCTTTAAGCTGTCTGATCATGCTAAAATCTTTTTTACTTTATAGTTAGTATTATATATACATCATTATGATATACCAGTAAGGTAATTTCCAGATCCACCTGGTGCTGATGAATTTCAGGTACGCTTGGATAAAGTTCTGGAAGATGATGCACCATTTGATTTATGTAGCTGTCAGGTGAATGGAAAATTTGATTTATTTAAAGTTGCAAGTGTTTTGTTTAGTGGTCTTTCTGTCTTGGTTTTGATCTTATTGTTTATGTTTTTCATTTCTTGATGAGGACTAACACATTATTCTTCTGGGGGGGGGGGGGAGGGTAAACTTTTGGTGGTGATTGAATTATTGAGAATCTAATCATCTCTACCTCTCCGTTTTCTTGTGTTTTCCTTTTATCTCTTGCTTTGATGATTTAAAACATCAAGTTCATCAATTTGGACGGTAAACCATAGTACTCATTTGAACGTTGGTGCTGAAAACTATGAAATGCATAGGGTCTATTCTTTGAAATTTAGTGGGGAAAGTTCACAATTGCAATTCTCTGAACAACTGGATGCTTAGTGGAATACGTTTGTCACTTCTGGTTGCTACCAGATAACCATCGGAGTCTATTCCTGGGATACACATAATGAAAGAAAACAAATGTAAGAATAGAGTTTAAAGCTGTGATCAGGAAAGACTTAAGGATTTATTGGGGTCAATCTGAGTGAGTATAGGATCCTAGAGATAGCTACTCAATTAGAGTTTTTTTCCTTTTTCCCTTTTTAATGCCTGAAATTGAGAAGTGGTCCATGGATGAGAAGATTGATGTGGAGATCAGGATAAATAAGAACGCTTTCAGACAAAATCTCATAAAAGGCGGATCCTCTGCTGAAGTTCCAAAGAAAGGAGGTAGCTGGGTGATAGATTGCTGAATCATCTATACAATAGGACTTCTTTAGGCCTAATGATTAGAATTAAAACTTCAGCATAGATCCAATGACCACTTTCTTGGTTGTGTCTTAGTGATCTTTAGGCTTTATGGCTATTATCGCTTAAAGATATTCTTCAAGAACTGAAGATTCAACTCAAGAAGCTATAAGAGCACCTCTTATATTCTCTCCCCGCTCCCCCCCTCCACCCCAAAGAAATGGCGTGCTAAATAAACTTAAGGATAGTTCAATTGAACAATATCTCTAAACATATAATTCTCTATGAAACTTGACTAGTAGGACCATCGTCCATAACTTATTTGTAGAGAGAAGAAGGGATTCTTTTCCTCCTGCTTTGAGTCTTTGACTCGAGAACTTTCTATGATGTAGTGGCATTAGAGTGGCTGTACAAATATGAGACTTTGGAAAACAAAGACTGAGAATCCAGCCAAAATCCCAAGGTGATGGGCTCAATATTAGGCCCATACGAAGGTCCAAAGTGTCGGTTAGTCGAATGGAGTCTTTTAGTTAATTGTCAGGGGTATTCTTTTAATTTTTTTTATCTTCTAAATTTTGTTGCTGTTAGCTGGGTCGCTGGTCAATCTTAGAGTTAGTAGTTTCTAATGTTAGGACTTTTTTTCATTTGGAAAGTAAGAGTTTTAGTTTATTCTGTTTCTGTTCTTGATCACTTTGTCTTTTCATGTTTAAAGACACTCGTATTTATATCCATGTAATCTCCATCGATTAATTCAATGGAATCAAATTATTTTTGAAAGAGTTTGTGTGAGTGGAAACCTCTTCCTCTCTCCCCTTCCCATCGATCTCTATCCTTTTTCTTTCCTCTGTTTCTTCTGTCTCTTCCCTTCGATCCAATCTCTTCCCCTCCCTTGCGCAACTCAGTCTCTCCTATTGTCTCTCCTTATTTCTCTCTTTCTTCCTCCCTTTGATACTCCGTTTCTCCTTCTCTTCTTGGCCTTCACAGGTACTGAACCAGCAGTAGATATCATTCATAGTTTTACTGTTTCTGCTACAACCAGTAATTTAAATCCACAAGTAATCAGGTCTGTGAACTGCTCTCTGTTTTCTATAATCTGTTATTTTGTTAATTCAGATCTGTCTTCACAGGTTTCTTTTAATGTTACATGTCTGATTCCTGAATGTTAATCTGTCAGTTTCTGCCATTAGTTATTTTCTGTTGTTCTCTTTCAGTTATGTTTCTTTCTTATACCAATAGCCTGTTATCTTGATATTCAGTTTTTTTTCTTAATTCTGCTCTCTTTTAATTGCTCTGGTCTAGTATTACAGGGCTTACCTTTTCTTTTCCCAAATTCATTCCATTAATTCAATTGAGCACCTTTAAACTTGGGCCTGTTAGCAGCTAATTAACCCTAGATTATGATTAGGATTTCAAGGCTTGCATTATTCTAACTCCTGAATTTAGACATCTTTACTTAAATTTCTGATCATGACTGTTGGAAATACAATGAAGCTATTATTAATCAACTTTCCTAAACCCATGAAGACTCATTAGTAAGTGCAAATTAAGAAAGACATGATTTCAGTTAGAAGACCTTGTTGTCTCATGAGTAATCTTATTTTTCCGCCCAATGTGTGAGGCTATTGGCCTGGTCCTTGTTGACTTCCTTTATTGGTATTTCAAGGTTGATCATGTAGGCCCACGAAAGACTGGGCTGGGCTACAACAGTATATGCTTCCTAAATAGATAAAACTGTGGTTGTAACTGTGCTGGATTGAGTTTTGCCGGTTTGGCTTGGATTGAGCTTAAGGGACTTGAGTGGGGCTCATTCTCATTAAGAAACGGTTCACTAGTCTTCGGCTCAATTCAGCTTAGTCCTCCTTAAGCTCACTTTCTTAGTTGGCCTCGACAACCCCATTTGGAACCATTCAAGTTTCACAGTACAAAGCCCAATTATTAAGATTGAAGTGGAAATTATGTAGTAATTTCATAATATTTGATCCCTTTAAAAACCAACTTGATTAAGTCATCTTGGTGCCATGTTGTTTATTAGTGCACTATGCAATGTGCCAACATGGTTCTCCGGAGTTTCTTTAAATTTTTTGTGTGGATATATTGTTATTAAATAATTAAAGCATCAAACAATATGAAATTTTTGCAGTTTGCCATGCACTACTCGTGGTCTACAGAGGCACGTGCACGGCGAGCATTGGCCAATGTATCAGCATTACTGCGTCCAGGTGGCATCTTCATTGGAACAATGCCAGATGCAAATGTTATCATCAAAAAGCTTAGGGAAGGTATTCTGATTTGGGATGTAGCACTTCCCTACTAGGGTGGTTTTTTTTTTTTTTTCATTGACATGGTTGAGAGAAGTGTTCTTTGTTTATTGACAACATGAGAAATTGGTCTATATTTTGTTTCTCTAATTTTGGCCACTCAGTGACATTTTGTGTAGTACTGGCTTTCTGGTCCAGATAAACTTTTTGGTTCTATACTTCTGTATGTTTCTTTTTTAACTGGTTTAAAATAGTTTTTTTCTTTACATTTATTTCAGAAGAAATTCAATATCATAGGGAGGCCTTATAGGAAAATGTTTTGCTTGATATATTGTACTGTGGTAGAACATCAAAGTCTGGTGGTATTCTGGGAAATGGGGTTATCTTTGTAGTCAACATAGTAGATCAAGAAAGCCTTGTTCACTAATCGAAAGAAAGTAAATAAAAGCAATTGATGTTATCCATGATTACTCGTATTGATGAACTTAATCATTGCTGTAATTTTTTTTTTAAATACTTCTAGTAAATGACTTTAGATGTTAGTGAAGTTACTAGCGAAGAGATATGTAAGTTACTACTGAATTACTAGAGGATCAAATCCTTGTAAAAGGTTGGTCAGATCTGATCAAGCTTTAATTGTTTCCTGAATTGTTCTAGTATTAGTGAACTGTTTGTATCCTTTCAGAAGTTAGAAGTTCTTGTTCTGTCTTTTGGTTTCATGCTCGTCATGTGATTTGTTTTCAATATTTGCTATTTTACCTAAAGTTGACTGTTTGGGATGTTTGGGATGACGGACTATTTTTATCATTTTTAACAGCCAATGTTTTTTCCATCTTGATTATGCAGTGGAAGGGCTTGCATTTGGGAACAGTGTATATTGGATTCATTTTGATGATGAATACGCTCAAAAGGTGAGCTCTCTTTTATTTTTTAGTTTGTCATGATATGGTAAAATGAATATGTGTGCTTATTTAGGTTCCTTGCTAATTTGTATTTTTGTGTGGCTCAGAAATTTAAATCTTCTAGCCCTTTCGGTATCAAGTACAAATTCCATTTAGAGGTACGATCTATCTTATTGAGTAACTTTTCTCCAAACTGCTGCTAATCTTGGGTTTGTTGCGGACATGAATTTCATCAATAAAATGTTTGCTAAAAAACTTGTTTTTCGAAATGATGATAGTGACCTAACTCTCTAACTTAAGCCTGCTTTGATGGTTGAGCCTTTTGAATTTGAAAACCAGAAAATTTTTCCATATTGTGGGCAGTATTCTGGAGTTTCTTTGTTTGTGGTACTGTCTTTAAATTATCACATGTTTAACTCTCTTTTTTTTCTTTTTCTGTTTTATCCTTTCAACTTTGGCTGTCGGTTGTTTGCTGTGTCATTTTTTGTTTTTGAGATCATTCGAAATTTTTTGCAGGATGCAGTTGATTGTCCGGAATGGATTGTTCCTTTCCATGTCTTCAAATCGTTGGCAGAGGAGGTTTGAATTTTGTTTTGATTCTCTCTCTCTCTCTCATCACCCCAAGGGATTCCAGTAGTACATTTGTATGAACCATAGCCCTTACCTATCAGAGTAGGTTGCTTTTTGTTCTTTTCCAATGTATAGGATCAGATGTAGGTCTTAGGCAAAGGAGATAACTCACTATATACCGCCATCATCTAATGGCTGAGTCAAGAGTTGTGAGCCAAATCAGAGAATAGGAAGTGGTTACTAAAAATTAAGGCTTACAAACAACCCAAGCCGATAGGACCAGTGGATGACACCACAACTCAGGTTGAAGGGAGGGCTTCCAAGGTGGTCTAATACTTCAAAAGATCCCAATGATCTGATGGCAAGATGTGGTGATAACACCCTAGGCCTGAAATTAGAAACTAAGAGAGAAATGACCACTCACAAACTAGAATGAAATCCAGCCACTGGATGTGGTTGAAACTGATATCGAAGGAAGGTCCCAATGTTGGGACTACACTCTCCAAATACTAGCTGATTCTGTCGGCCAGAATGAGAGTTAATGGGGTCTTAGATTTGCTGCAATAGCTCCAACAGAACAGGTGCTGCCGGCTAAAGTTTATGCCACAGTCTTTGCTCTTGGTACTGGTTTGATAAGATTAAACACTTCAACTCTTTGAACAGCAAACAACAGCACTGATTCAGCAATTATCAATGCCTCACAGAACAGAGATTGTAGCAATAACAAAATAGAAACAAAAGCACTGAAGAAGGGAGGGATAAGGGGAATATGACCAAGGCCTCTCACCTATGGCCTTGATCAGTCTCTCACTAACCACGATGGAGTCTAACCAACCAGTGTTTCTTACAGCAAGCTAGGGCACAAAGCCAAATCAATCTTCATTCATAAATTGTGCGTATAGGCACTAAGACCCTCACAATATACAGATGGTTGTAGCAACATCTAGAAAGAAAATTAGAAAATAGAAAGTGAGAAAAGAGGCATGGCCACACATGTAGTGGATGCCTTGTACAATAAGAAACTGAAATAAAAAGAAATATGTAATAATATCCAAGTAGTATGTACTAAATACTTATATTAGAAACTACTTAACACCCCAATGATTCTGGTTTTTAGAGAACCATTAACACACCATGGGCTTGGTCTGGCCTGAACCTAAAGGTCCAGTTGAAGAACCATAGGCATGAGTGTAAGTATGGGCCTGGTTCTTCTTAAGCCTACGGCTGTAGTACTTGTGGTAATGCTTGTCTACATCACATGTTCACAGAAAACAAAGTTTGGATGGATTTGGGGATGTTTTTGGTATAAAATGAGCCTGAATTTGTTGATTTAATTGCCCTCCAGACTGCCTAATTGACAACCATATTTGGGCTTTACAGTATGATCTGGAGCTTGTTTTCGTGAAGAACTCCCATGAATTTGTGGATGAGTATTTGAAGAAACCGGAATTTGCTGACCTTATGCGGAGGCTTGGTGCCTTGGGCGATGGAAACCAGGACCTAAGTGAGTCTATTTGCTCTCTTTTCTTCTGCATCTCTTTCTTTCTCGTGCTTCGCTTTTCATAAAGCAAACCACTTTTTGCTTCAGACTTGTGTTCCTGATAGTGCTGATGGAGGTTGGAACATTTTATTTTCTTTATCTAGTTCAAGTTTTATGAAGCCCCTCAACTTTGTTGTTTTGGTACTCTGGAAACAGTAATAAATACTTCAGTTATATCAATTATAGGGTGTTTTTCCTTTACCTTGTTAGTCATGCTCTGTAATGTGCTTATGTGCAGGCACACTATCAGAGGATGAGTGGGAAGTTGTTTACTTGTATTTGGCATTTGTCTTGAGAAAGGTAATGAAATTTCCATAGCTTAACGTATGTGTATAGATGTTGGATAATTTCCTCCTGTTTACTCAATATAACTTTTATGCTACTACTGTATTTGGAATAAGTGGGATTTGATTTCTTTTACATTAAGAAAACTATATCATTTGACATGTGTGATCTTTGAATACGCTGACTCGATGCATAATTATCTGATCATAGACCTCTCTGAATGATTGGAATAGGGATGTAGTTCTTTACATAGAGGCCAAAAATAATTGCCCTATTATTTTGATAAGCTGGGTATTTGATTTTTCGACAAATCAATTATAGAATATTATTGGTAGGGTTTGAGCTACTGCAGTGAGCATGTTTTGAACGATGTGGACTCTCTGCGATTTGTATTGTTTGGATCTCAAAAAAGTGAAACACCACTTAATTTGATATATCTTAAGTTTTGTATGTTTCTCTCTTCCTTCCCCCCCCCCCCCTCTTTCTATGATCTTTGGATGTATAAGCTGAAATTCAAATTTCTATGAGCAATCTCAGCGAGGCCAACCAGATGGCAACCGGAGGAGCAACAATAATAAAGGAAACAGAGGGGAGATGCAGATATCGAGGGAAGACATCATGCACATTTAACAGTGGGGTGCGAGGGAGAAGGTGCCAAGTTTGATCCCAGAGATCTTCATTGCAAAATATGGGAATGAGGAGAGAAGGGCCACATGAATAGTTGATGCATACCCATGATGAAAAAGAAGAAAAGAAAAGGAAAAACAAAATAAGGAAAAAGAAACAAAAGAACCTGCACTTTGGAGAGGGGGATCAAATTTGTTATTCAATTTTGTAGAATCTCAATATCTCTTGTAATTACAAGTAACGTTTTGGTTCTTTCTATTTATATTTCTACGCTTTAAAAACTCCGAAACAGAGATGGGATCGGCCTTTATCAATTCTGATTCAGATTGGATCGAAATTGGTCGAAACTCTAGAAAATGGAATCGAGTAAAAGAAGCACAGATTTCCATATTTGATTTTTAGGGTTTTTTTATTCGAAAGTCTTGTAATTCTAACTAGAAGTCGACAATAGGTGAGTTTCATTGATTTTCTGCCCTTATAGTAGCTAAAAGGAGAAAATGACAAAAAAAGAGGGAGTTCTGTGGTGCATTCATGGCCGATTCTAAATATGTTTCTTTGAATGAGAAGGGGGGTTGGGTTGGTGGAATTGAATTTGTTGATTCGATTCAAATCCGCTGATTCCGTTGATTTTGATCTGATATATTTTTAAGGGTGATGTTCTCTACCCAGAAATGTAGGTTGCGTCCAGACACATGGGGTGGAATGTGATGGTCATTTTGGCCATTTAGAGGATGGGATGGTCATTTCACCAGATCATCATTCCATGTGGTCTATTAAGTGGTCAATGCATGTAAGCTTTTATGGGTGGACCGACCACAAGAAACTTTACGGATTTGGTTCTCCTCCAGCTCACTCCAATCGTGGCGGGAGCTGGAGGGTCCAGCGCTCAGAAACCATCCCAAAAACAAGGGTGGGTTGGTCATTTCACAGGTGGGCCCAGATGGGACCCACCTGTGAAATGACACCTGGCCCCCACCTGTGAAATGACCAGCCCACCCCTGTTTTTACCGTCGTTTAGCAGGCTGGACCCTCTAGGCCTCCAGCTCCCACCACGGCTGGAGGAAATCCATTTCCGAAACTTTACATAAATATTAGAGGAAAGGGGGAGTAACATGCGGTTGGGGTGAGGGCTTCTCCGACTTGATGTCGCCCTGGCCATCGCCGCCGCCGTCAAATGTATTCCTTCTTCATCTCGACCTTTTTCTACTACTACTGTTGCTGATGTGGCGGTGGCTGTTGTTGCTGGGATAAGCTGTTGCTTCTAGTGGGGGTGGCTGCTGCTACTGTTGTTATTCAATGTCAAATTATCTCTGCTATATCAGTCTTCTTGACTGATACAGGTCGAAATGGTCTGATACAAAAATATATTTTTTCTTCCCCTTACCCATTTTGGCTTGTATCGTATTGAAGATTTGTATAGCAATATATGTCGGATTAATATGTATTCGAGAAAAAGAATGCTGCTCAATCGTGTGGCCCTAACACTAGCGCGAGGCCAATGAAGGGACACTCCAGGCATCGACTGGGGAAATTTTATTTTGTAGAAAGACAGGGCGGTCATTTCAAGGGGCTGTCTGTTCTTTTTTTTTAATCGTTGCAAGAAAAATACGCGTCAATTTCTGATAATTAGATATGGTTTTTTAGTGACGGAATTATTGCCTTCGCCTAAATATTAAAATGACACATGGCATTATTCTGATTATATGGTCTTTTAGTGACGGAATTATTACCATTTCAAAAGTAATAACCTGACACATGGCATTTTCTGATTGTATATGGTGCGCTCTTTTTTTCCTATATATTTGGTGAAGCTTGATCGAAGAAGTACTGTTCACTTTTCCCCAACTCCAGGCCAACCCTTGGCTCCTTTTAGTTGAACCCAGGCTTAGCTCAAGATCGGACATGGATATTGCAGCTCAGGTTCAGTCGTATCAGGTCGAACCTAATCCAACTTGGCCCTAATTAACCTTGATTGGACTTGGCTGGGCTGGGTTGACCTTGATTGATCCTAACAACCAAGGATTTATTTCACGGTATCGACACTGGTATCAATCGTCACCAATATTTATACCATTACATATCAGCTTTATCAGGTCGATATTGCTTCCAAAAACCTGTTTTTCACTTAAAATCTAGGGTTCGGGCCAATTTACCGATCCATTTTGGTATAGGACCGATATTGATTGATCGACACAGCCCCAAATTTTGTCGTTTCAGGGCTATGGAAGCCTGAGCAAGTCATGTTTTTTTGTCCACATGTACAATTATACATACATCATGATTTTTATTGTGTATGATTATATGATGGGAGAATGTTCTCTGTGCCGCAGCGCAGGCTGTGCCCAGACACATGAGGTCGGGTGCAATGACCACCCTATCCCCTAAGTGGCAGGCCCATGTGCCTGGCGCAGCGCAGCCTGTGCTGCGACACAGAGAACAACCCCTTATATGATATATATTTATAAATATCGGGCCAGGGTTGAGCCGGGCTAGCCCGGCCCTACCTCGGGCCTAGAAATATTAACAGTGATTGGCTTGGCAGATGGAAGGGCTGAGCTTCAGATTTTATAGCCTTCCAGAAATATTGAACTTGGGTGTCCATAGTTTCTGTGTATCAGTGTATGTTCAACATGACCCAGAAACACCTCTTCCCAATATATAGACGTTTTTGGTGCTTCACTGCATCTGGATTCAAGTCAGTTCATGTAAAGAGCAGAAGTATCTTAACATCGGCTCATAGTTCCATTGATTTTGATGGGTTCATCCCAGATTTTGATGAGGTTTTAGCAGGCAGGTTGGTATCGATTTTGCAGTCTTGTTCAAATGGTTCTGCTCTTAGACAAGGGCAGCAAGTGCATGCCCAGATCATCGTGAATGGAATTAGCAATGTGGGTCTGATGGGAACAAGGATTTTGGGTATGTATGTTCTTTGCAGCAGTTTTATAGATGCGAATAACGTATTTGTTCAGCTCCAGTGGCAGTATACATCAGCTTGGAATTGGATGATTAGAGGATTTACCATGGTGGGTCTGTTCAAATACGCTTTACTGATTTACTTCAAGATGTTAAGCTGTGGAATTCCACCTGATAAATATACTTTCCCCTATGTAATTAAGGCCTGTGGTAGTTTAGCTGCACTAAAATTGGGTAGACTGATTCACGAGACCATTCGTTTAATGGGTTATGAGATGGACGTCTTTGTGGGTAGTTCTTTAATCAAGTTATATGCCGAGAATGGTTCTATAGAAAATGCACGGCATTTGTTTGATAGAATGCCTGAAAAGGATTGTGTTTTGTGGAATGTGATGCTTAATGGGTATGTAAAAATTGGAGAATATGGAAAGGCTCTTGAGGTGTTTTGTAAAATGAGAAGCAATGAAACAAAACCCAACTCAGTAACATTCGCTTGTGTTTTGTCGATCTGTGCCTCAGAGGCAATGATTGAATATGGTACTCAATTACATGGGCTTGCCACTAGATATGGATTAGATTTAGATTCACCTCTGGCTAACACATTGGTGGCGATGTATTCGAAATGCCAGTGTTTATCTGATGCTCGTAAGTTGTTTGATTTGATGCCTCGTACTGATCTGGTAACTTGGAACGGAATGATTTCTGGCTATGTCCAAAATGGGTATATGACTGAAGCTCGGGATCTGTTCCGTGGTATGCTATCCTCTGGCATCAAACCAGACTCGATCACTTTTTCAAGTTTTCTTCCTTCAGTTTCTGACTCAGCCAGTCTGAAACAAGGTAAGGAGATTCAGGGTTATATCATAAGAAATGGTGTGTTTCTAGATGTATTTTTGAAGAGTGCACTTATCGATATATACTTCAAATGCAGGGATGTAGAGATGGCACGGAAGATTTTTGGGCATACAGACAATGTAGATGTTGTTATCTTCACAGCTATGATTTCAGGTTATGTTCTTAATGGGATGAGTGATGATGCTTTAGAGATTTTCCGATGGTTGCTAGGGGCACAAATGCAACCCAATTCAGTGACATTGGCAAGCATTTTACCAGCTTGTGCTGGTTTGGCTACTTTGAAGTTGGGGAAGGAGTTGCATGGCTACATTCTTAGGAATGGTCAGGAGGGAAAATGTTTTGTGGGAAGTGCACTTACTGATATGTATGCTAAATGTGGGAGATTAGATATTGCTTATCAAGTTTTTCATTCAATCTCTGGAAAAGATTCTATTTCATGGAACTCAATGATAACAAGCTGTTCTCAGAATGGCAAACCAGAAGAAGCCATTAGTCTTTTTCGCCAAATGGGCTTGGAAGGAGCTAAGTATGACTGCGTCACAATATCTGCTGCTCTTTCAGCTTGTGCTAATTTGCCAGCACTCCATTATGGCAAAGCGATCCATGGTTTCATGGTTAAAGGTTCATTGGGATTTGATCTCTTTGCTGAGAGTGCCCTGATCGACATGTATTCGAAATGCGGGGACCTGATTATTGCCCGCCGTGTATTTGACTCCATGCAAGTGAAGAATGAAGTCTCGTGGAATAGCATAATTGCTGCTTATGGGACCCATGGCCATTTCAAGGACTCACTTGATTTGTTCCATAAAATGTTGGATGAAGGAATTCAGGCAGACCATATCACTTTTCTTGCCATAATGTCTGCTTGTGGCCATGCTGGCCAGGTTGATGAAGGCTTCCGCTACTTCCACTATATGAGTGAGAGGTATGGAATCATGGCTCGGATGGAACATTATGCATGCATGGTTGATATGTTTGGGCGTGCTGGCCGTTTAGAAGAAGCATTTAGCATCATAAACAACATGCCTTTCAATCCAGATGCGGGTATTTGGGGAGCTTTGCTTGGATCTTGTCGGGTCCATGGGAATGTTGAACTAGCTGAAGTGGCTTCAAAACATCTTTTTGAGTTGGACCCACAAAATTCTGGATATTATGTATTATTATCAAATGTCCATGCTGATGCTGGTCAATGGGAGAGTGTTCTTAAAGTTCGAAGCTTGATGAAGGAAAGGGGGGTGCAAAAGTTACCAGGTTGCAGCTGGATTGAAGTCAACAGTGTCACACATATGTTTGTGGCTGCAGACAGCAGTCATCCACAGGCAACTGAGATTTATCTACTGTTGAAGATGCTCCTTCTAGAGCTGAGAAGAGAGGGTTATGTTCCGCAACCTTACCTTCCGCAGCACCCACAAACATTTGGTTCATGTGATCAGGTTAGATGTGCCTCGCTTTGAAGTCTGAATGTCTATTTTTACTCCATCAGATTGTCTCGAAGGCCATAAGGACTTTAGACCATTTTCGAAGTAATTGTGATTTACTGGTA
This sequence comes from Telopea speciosissima, assembly GCF_018873765.1. Classification (NCBI taxonomy): domain Eukaryota; kingdom Viridiplantae; phylum Streptophyta; class Magnoliopsida; order Proteales; family Proteaceae; genus Telopea; species Telopea speciosissima. Next base: position 79,208,604 of record NC_057917.1, read on the forward strand.
AGATATAGCACATGGGCCAACATCCTGCTCAGAAACTGAGGCCTTACTCCATCTATAAATTGGTATGTATATGCCCACAAATCAAGGCTCTTGAATTGATAGTTCATAATGATGGAGTCATAATATCCCAACTGTCCAAGAGCCTCCCCAATGGGAAGATCTTAATCTTCGATCTGATATCTGTAAATTAATATACTGTTGTCTCATTTTTATGTAACAGTCAGATACAGGATCTGAATATTCATTTCTCTTGACCCTTAACCATCTGTGTAACATTTGTAATATGTTGTTTTTTTCAATTTTTATGTAACAGAAGAGTAAATCATAACAAATTCATGTGTCAAAGAGATTCATGTATTATTTGGCAGCTTAACCATCTGTAACATTTGTAATATGTTGTATTATTTCTTGTATTATTTCTCTCGAGCCTTAACCATCTGTGTAACATTCGTTATTCCTCTAATTTTTTTTTTCTCTCTTATCTAAAAAACAATAATCTATAAGCAACTCAAAATAAGCAATCCCATAAAAGCCTTGAACTTCATCAGTTGCATTATGTTTTTAGTTTACAAAGTTAACCGATACAACTATCTAATTGAAATGCACCACACACAGAGAAATGAAGCAATAGACCGCTCCTTAGTTGGACTACTGAAGAGGCATAATTTGACTTTTGTGAAAAGCCCAATTATGCGGCGAGCGAGACAACCTACCTCTGCCATGAACGCAATTGGAGCCTTTCCAAGGCAGGGCAGTACGCTCTGCTCTCTCGTGACCCCTACTCTAATCAAAATACTAAAGGCCCCTACTGAAGATTCAAAAGTTGAGCACTGAAATGAAAAAGGTTTGTAGACAGACAGTCACCCTTGGCCCTAACTTTCTTCCCAAGGCGGTGGGTGGGAAAAATCAGTATGGCAGAGGGACTTTTCCCCCACCCAAGGGAGGTGGTTATCCAAGGAAGAATGAAATTCATTTGATTCCAGGACTTTCTATGTCCCATACATTGCCTTGCTAAGTAATATAAAACCTTGATTGAATTTTACTTTAGTTACTATTGGTTTGGGAATTCAGGACAGGATGGTGCAGATCATAGTTTATTTGTAAAATATACCGCTCTAAATCGGTTCTATGTGGTCACTGTGACTAATTTTTGTGGTACTAGGTAACTTCTTATGTAGTTTGTGCTCTGCATTGTTAAAGTCGGAATGCTGGAATGATGGCAAAGCATGCAATAAATGAGAACGTATCGTTCTCTTGAAAATTGCTTAATTCCTTGAATTCTACTTAATTTTACTATATATGAAAGAGAAATGATGTTTCATTTTAGGCTGAAATTTCCTGCAAGGCTATGGATGGTAAGTTGTTCATTTTTCTTGCTTAACATTAAGAATGTGATATGCTTCAATGAATTGAATATTCACTGAGGATTTTTTTTTGGGGGGGGGGGGGGGAGGGGAATGCCAAAATTTTAGCTCTGTCCAGTACTCCAGTTTTTGTTCCCTTTACTGACCAAAAAGATCTATATATATATTAAGGCCAAAACCAAAACTGAAGTCATACTGTTGGATCATTCTTCTAAAAGCCTTTCACTAAATACATTTGAAAAAAAAGCAAAAAACAAAAAACCTCATGTCTCGATATACCCCAGATGTAAATCATCAATCCTACAAAACATGTCCACACAAACCACAGATGGAATCATGGACCATGACAACCTCCTCTAAACCCAAAACATGACCATTTGTAAGCTTCTTCTCTGGTGATATTAACCGGAGTTGCTCCTTTATTACTTAGACTCACGAGCTACAGATTAACAAATTCAAAATGTTCTTATCATGGTACCTAGGTTTTTTGCATCTCTTGTGGTACTTGTATTGACACTAATTGACTGGTGTCAGATATGGCTTAGCTGCACCCTAATATCTGAATCTGCTTAAAATGTAAACATCAGCAAATGATATAGGTATAAAGAACCGAGGTCCAGGATCATTTGGTTGCCCTATAAAGGAGATTATCAGGAAGCATTTCCAGTGTTAAAGAGTCCATTCTCCTAAATGTGCATTTGGATTTGCATTGATTTGGTGGAGTCTCTCGCAGGCAGCGGAGTTGGGCACATCTTCGTATTAGTGTCATAATGTATATCCATTTACCTCCTTACCCTTCTCTAGTTGGAGGGTAAAGGTAAGAATTTCTTACCCTCTACACAAAAAAGGGGTGGGTAGTATAAGAGTCTTACTTTAACCATTTAAGATACTGACAGTTAAATAATTTTGAGATACATATAGGTCAACTCAAGGCCTCACCCATATACCCATAATTCATCTCATATAATCTTACAAATACTGTTTAGTCCCAAGTCCATAGCCGTAGCCCATTCCTTAATCCCCAACCCAAAAGGTTAAAAGAGTAATGTTTCAAAGCTTTACCCACCTTATGCATTTACCCTATTCTATAGGAGAGGGGAAGACTTTGCCATAACCCACAGGGTAAGGGTAAAGACCCCACCGATTGCCCCTGCCCCCTTGGGAGGTAAGGGAAGGTCATTGCCCAACCGTACCCTCCTCATTGCCAGCTGTGCTTGGTATATTTGGTGCCAAACCTAAAGTTCAATAGGGAATGTTAGTTAACACTTTAGGCTCAGTAAGGCACCCAATTGTGTGTTTTACACGTTGCATGAAAGAACTAAGAAATGGCTTTTTTGATCATTCAATCACAGTTCTGGTTGTTGGAAACTGTAGAAACATGTTCTTGACCATCTTGCATGTGAGGCCAGAATAATGATAAGAATCAAAACTTATGTATTGGTAATCTGGTGCTGATTAGAGGGAAAATAAACTAAAGACACGAGGGAGGTTTTTACATAAGAATGGCAAAGTCAACAAGAAAATTGTTAATAACCAAACCTTCTCCTTTCTATGCATATTTGGTTCTTAGTTCCTTAATTCTTAAACAAACAGTGGAACTAAACCACCAAAAAGGAGAAGGGAACATTAAAACCAAATCTGATTAGTGATTAGGTATAGTATTAGGATGGAAACAGGTCGTTCAAGGCCGAGATCCTTCTTTTTCTCCCTTATTTGTTAGGGTTTGGCATGACCCTTAAAGAGTTAGGATTGGCCTACCCTCCCCTGGTTACTGTATGAGCGGTAAGTCCATTGCATGGTTGTCGGATTTGGTGAATTGTTACGCAATAGAATCAGGTTCAGGATTGGCAGCTGTTGCTATCTCTAATTTTGATAGATGGGAAATCTGATATTGTCATAGAAAGAAACACTGCAAACACACACTTTGTGTTGTTTGTGCTTTATTTCTTCTTCATTTCTCTTTCCCTTTGATTTGTCAAGCAGTTTCTCTAGACAAAAATTTCTAGAGGGTATCTATGTACGGGCACCATTGGGCTCTTCTTATCTACCAAGCTTAGTTATTGCTTAATGTTTGTTGAGATGTCCATATTAACCTCACAGTAGGTTTCAGCTTAGAAACAGTCAAGATTTGGATGGCTAGAAAAAGGTTTAATACAGTGTGTCATATGATTGAATTTTATTTGTAATTTTTTTTCATATTTTCGAACAGTTAGAATTGCCACATCAGCCCTTCTGATTAGGCTGCATTTGGTATGCATTTTAATTCGAAAATGCAATCTGAGATGATAAAAAACAGTAAAAATTGTCATCTCAGAATGCATACCAAAAACAGCCTTAGTTTGTTCTAAAATATTACAGGTGGACAGGAGATGGTGGTGCTTACCTGCACAGCAAATTTAAGTGCAGGTTGTTCTGCAATGTTGGAGTTATGGCCTGCCAGTTATGATATGCCAGGTGCACTACTATCTTCCAATTATAATGTTAAATTAGAGCCTATGGTATTAGAATTAACTTTCTTTATTTGGTTTACAGTTCATGTTGATGTTGATGCTCTCAGTTTCATCTTTATCAACAATCACTAATCTTAACCAGGATTTTATTGTCCCCTTCATTGAGAGCAAAGCACAAAAGAAGTAAAGAACTCATAAATGCATTAAGAGATTATATATTCTTGATTTTGTTACTCAAGTGACAGCTTATGTTTACTCATCTTTACAGCTAATGTACTCAAATTAGAACTGAAATAAGCCTAACCCCACCAATCTCTATTACTCATCTTTCCCATTGTAAAGCAGAAATTACATGGCACTTTACTTCTATCAGATCAGATACTAAAATGGTGGATTTTCTTTTCTTGAAAGTAACCCTTACATCTCTTCAGGTTCTAACTTCCAATTTTTACATAAATGAATCATATTCTTTGGGGTTGACAACTTTCAAGGGAACTATGTTGGCTACTCTGTAGGGTAGTAAAGCTGTCCAGATGGATTGAAATTATTACTAAATGCAGTGACATTGAAAGTGTAAAACTTCTCTTCTTGACTTTGTTTTCATGGCTAGAATTCAAGGACATGTTATTGTGGTGTGAAAACTAATCTTATCCTTATCCTCTGAAATTCAACTTATGCTGATGTTATTGTCCATCTTGTGTGGAAACTGGGAAAGCCCTCTCTAACCAACCCTAGCCATGACTTTTTTGACCAGATTATTCGAATCATAATGTCTGTAACCATCATTTCACATCAAATGCTTTCCATGTCAGATAATAAGTTTTACTTTGATTCACCACAGCTGTAGTGTCTGCATTTACTCATGGGCTTCATTTATCTACATAAGTATACCTAGAGAGGTATCTATTAACAAAGTGCCTTTGGGTGCTTTTATATGCCACATTGGATCCTAGTTAGTGCTGAAATTTTGTGAATAAGTTGACCATTTCAGTCATTTCACCCTTGACTTATATGGTAAGTTTTGGATGGCTGATGATCCAAAGAAATGGTCAATCCACATAGTCTCCCTATCTATTAATCTGCTTGAATTGCCAAATCAAGCCCTTCATTGATTTGATTGTTGGAAAGAGGGGAGAAAAGGATTAAGTTTACCTTCACCCATGGTGAATTTCTTCACCATTGATGATTTGACCCTGTGATGATGCTGGTGTCATCATTAACTTTCATCCCTTATTATATGAGGTCGGCAAAAATACATTTCTGCAGTTTAGTCAGAGGGTTAGATCCCATGGTTGAAGAGATTCTCTCTTCAACATGGGTTAAAAGAAATGGCAAAGGAAAAAAATCTACTAAATGATGGAGCATAAAGTTGAAAGGAGGTATGAAATTTGACATGTAGACCATCCAAGGCGTCTATCTATCAAGGAGTTCGTTTGGCTACATCAATCCTCGACATGATTGAAATAAACCACTCAAAAGAGATACATCTCTAGAATTAGTTTTCTAAACTTGGAGAACCTTACCAAAAAATTTAATCTAGAGTTGGAGAACCTTCTACCTTCTCGCACAAGTGTAATCAACAAAAAATAAAATAAAATAAAATATTGGAACCAAAGCGACTATATTAATGCAATACTAATGTATTTTGCATCATATGTATGTATGTTTGTTTTTTTGGGGAAAGGTTAAATGAGTCGACGAACATAGAGGGTGCACTAGCACCTCTCTCTCTCATTAAATGAAATGACCTCTTTACCCCTTATGTACAAAACCGTTCCAATGCTCCTTTTTTATGTGCTAGGTATGCCACTTGCTCAGAGGACCCTTTCAGTTTTTGTTTTTTAACATCTATTTTGAATGTATTAGGTATTTGAATTGTAGATGTGCAGTAACATTTAAATGCATTTGGATGTCAAGGCTAAATCATTGGAAATTTGGATGGTAGCAGAGGAAGAAAAGTTAAGAAAAGATTGGAATAAGGAATAAAATAATGAAGATTGATTGAGAAAGTTAGCAATATTAGTAATGATGGATGTTGGGTTTTTATTGGGTAGGAGATGGGCCCCCAGAAAAGCATAACCATTTCTCCACCACTACTTTGTTAGAGGAGATGAAATGAGTGAAGGAAAAAAAAAAAAGGGCAACACAAGGCCTTAATTTTTCCTTCAAAGCATATGGGAATGTCAAAAGATGTCTCCCAAATTAGTGGCAGCCCTAATCATATATCACATCTTATGATAATGAAAGTCTCATCTTTTACATTCTAAGAGGTAACAACAATTCTAAAGAGGGGATTCCACAAATATTACAAGAATAAATAATCAAATAAAATAAAGGAGAAAAAATTTCCCATAATGCCAGTGTATTATTGACAATCTTATTTTTTTTTTTTATACTTTGATCATGTGGGTCTTACGTGAATGATAACATTCTCCACATGGCCATTGGTGTGGCGTGAGAGATTGTCCCCACATTAGTGTCATGAGGAACTCTCGTCCTAAAATAAAATAGGGGGAAGGTTTTTTGTCCTAGAACGTGTCCAATGAAAGTGTGCAAGGAAACATCAATAGGGGTAGAATTTCTTCCTTCCATAGGGATGAGGCGGCCATTTCATCCCATCGCATTCCATACTCTCGGACAGAATACCTTTTCCCAATAAAATAAAAGAGAGACAGTTGTAGGAGGAAAATATTTTTCACGGATATGGGCTTGGTTAACTTGTATCATGGTTCTCACAACCTGACTCAACCCCAGCTTGTCTGGGTTTTCAAACACAGAGATAGAAAAGGAAGAGCAACTGATGCCTTATTGGATGCTTTTTTTTTGTACTTTCGGTGTTGGCTGCCTTTGATCAGAGCCATTCTTACTTGAGATTAGACTGCCTCTTAGAATCCGGTTCAAACTGGTCTGACTAGTGAGTCTGGTTTTATTATTATTCATTTTTTTTTAATAACCATCCTTGGTACCACCTAGGGGTGTCAATGGGTCGGTTTGATTCGAGTTTTTCGATTTCAATATGGCTTTTAGAGAAACCGGGACCAATCCAATAAGAACTTTTTGATTTCGATTTTGGTGCGGTTTGATTTCATGTCGATTTCGATTTATGATAACGAGTTGATATCGGTTTGGATTTGGTTCGGTATCAAGTTTTTTTAAACAAGTTGGGTTCAGTTTGTGCCTATTTTCTTCTCTTTCTCTTTTTAACTACATAAAATATTTCATTAGCCCCACACTTAAAAAGGAGATTAATTGAACAAGCATTGTTACAAATCAATTTCCCTATTTTCATAACCCCATACTCATTGATTTGTAACAATTTATCTTACAATCATAAATTTGCTCACTAATATTGAAACCAATTCAATGATTCATAACTTTATACTAATTATTTTGTTATCGGTCAATCCAGTGCGATCCGGTTTTCAATCGATCCCGTCATACCCCAGTCCAAAACCGATCCAATAAAGATCGATTTGGTTCGATCTCGGGTTTTTTTTGATCGATCTTAACGGTTCGGGCTAGTTTTGACACCCCTAGTACCACCAATAACCAATTCATGAATGTTGTAATCTCTTGAAGAACACCTCGGTAACATGATCTTCAAAATCTAACCCAGGAACAAATTATCCGAACCGGGTTTGAATCAGTTTCACCCTCAAGACAGGAAAGGGAAAGAAAGTAAGTATTTAATTTAGGCGTAGATTGCACCCAAACGCATGGGGCGAGACAAGTGAGTCATTTCAGTCATTCTGGGGGTGGGCTGGTCATTTCACCCACCGACCAGTCCATCCCTATGTGTCGGGCGCATCCTGTATCACTGGTTCTCTCAGACCGGTTGGTTATTTTCAGTGTTGGCTGGTTTTTTTTTTTAATTTTTAATGAAGTTCTTTTTCATCCGGTTTTACTTGAAATGACATTTTATCTTATCATTCCTGCCACGTGTATGATTGAGGAACAGGGGTAATACAGTAATTTCGAGGTTACGTGCCTTTGCCTACTTGCCTTTCTTCCTGGATAGGGAGACGTTGATGAGATTAGAGGTGAGGTGACAAGTGACAAGTGACAAGTGACAAGTGACAAATGGTGGGACATTTGATAATAAAGCTCTCTCTCTCTCTCACACAGCTCTCAAATATAATAATAATATCTGAAATGTCATATGACGTCATCTCTACCATGTCAGCAATACCCGTACGTTTACTTTCACCCCGCCGTCCCACGTTTTGTCTTTTCACCGCTCTCTCACTCAAATTAATAAGTATTGTATAATAATTCGTTACGTATGATATTAAAGCTACACCAGTGCATGGTTTTAGTCGGCAATACGTAAAACCGATACAATATCGGCTGGATTGACTGTATGGAACAAAATTAAAATTTAATTTTCTTAAAAAACAAGTTTTTTGGTCATTTTACCCCTTATCCGTATTGTATTATCGATACGGTATTGATATTGATGACTAGCAAAATTGATATGTATTACCCGATACAGGCGATATGATGTCGATACTTAGAACCATGCACCAATGTGAGTTGTTATTTGGCAAATCGGTATTATCGAAGATTAGTATCGATTTTTTCTTTTCTTTCTTTTCTAAACATCCAAACATAGCCTAAAAAGTGGTCCATTTTTTTAATTTATGTCCGAGATTAATAGAGATGCCCAACAGGCCATTTGGTGGATTGATGGTCTAATAATATTTGGATAAACTTTTAAGATAGTGTGGATTAAATTGAAGTTAAGAACTAGGAGGAAAAGAATATAAATATCCTCTTAAACTTTCAATCTAAGTTTGTTTTTATTGGGTTGTGATAATTTGTTTGGCGTTAGAAGTAGAAACTAGGATTCTTACCACAAAAAGAAAAGAAATTAGGATGAGTTCTCATGATCTTATTATTGTTCCATTTATCAGAATAGTAATAAAACACCATTTTAAGGATGGGAGGTAGATCTAATGGTGCCAACATGGGGGAGGAATCTCTTCATACCATAATAATGGTCGTGCCAAGAATGATATCATCCACATGGGGTCACATGAGTCAAAATATAAGAGAGAGTATCATGTTATCGGATTGGATACAGATCGAATGTGATCGGAGTCGGATATTTTCTGGCCGAATACGGATACTTCTAAACGGATTCGGATGTGAATTGGATTCGGATTTTCGACCATCTATTTACATCTCTGTCTTGTATAACCTGGATCTTCCTCCCCTAGTGGATACAATTCACTCTCAATCCATATCTCTTTCATCATATGCTATAGCTTGTTGAATCTTAAAAAATTCTTAAAATCATTATTTACTTAATTTTTTATTATTAAGTACTTAGATTTTTTTTTTGAATGAATTTTAATCGAAGTATTTGGATTATTTTCCAGATATCTCCAAACGAATACGGACGTCTCTACGGATGCGGATTCAGATTCAGTTATCCATTTACATCCCTACATGTGAACCCCACAACTCATTATGTGAGAAGGCATATGATGGATCTGCACTTCAACTTCATCATACATATATTTTTTTTGCCTTCTAAGGATTTTTTATTTTAAGGATAGGCCTTGGTGCAATGGTAAAATTTGCTCCATTGTGACCAAGTGGTCATGGGTTTAAGGTTAGAAACAGTTTCTCCTTGAAAACAAGAGTAAGATTACGTACATTATGATCCTCTTCCGACCCTGCCATAGCGGGAGCCTTATGCACAACATACTCCCTTATTCTACTCCCTTATTCTGATCCCTGAACTAAAACCCTGATTGGTGTGAAAATCACTCATAATCCATTGGTGAATCAAAATCAATTTTTTATCTTTTAGGGTAGATAATCAAAATCAGTTTTAAATTTTTAGGTTGTTGTGGAAGACTGTGGAGTGGTTATTTAATTAATAATGGAAAGGGGAATATGAATTTTGTTTGATGTCATTGTAATCTTACTAAACCGTGTCTGAGGGACAGGCGACAAAGGTGTCCGAACAACACGTGGGCGTCTACACTTACAGGCCATAGATAGTTTTTTATTTTTTATTTTTTATTTTTTGGGGGCACTAAAAAGAGGAAGGCCCGGCCCCTCTGAAGGAAGGACTCATCCTTCCCCATGACTCTCTCTCTATGTCAAATCAATATATATGGCTGGCTTTTAAGAAGAACTAAAAGAGAAAAAAGAAAAGAGAAAAATTTCAAAGATTATTATAGACCACTAATTTAGTAATATTCTGTTTTCAATTTACTCTCTCATAAGTCATAATAGAAGTTGATGGGACTAGAACATGGTGGGTTGATGATGGTTGATCGATGATGGGTCGTGTCCTCTCTTTGTTTCTTTGTTGTTTTGTTTTTATTTTCTAAGGCATTCAAATGATACCACATATGGACTATAGTGTAGGGAATACAATCATACATCTTACTTTAAATATGTCATTACTATATATATATAAAATCTGTCTAAGGTTTTTTTGGCAACTATGAAGGAGGATTTCTTTCATCGATGGTCATCATTATATTTAAAAGATGTCGAGATTTATATCAGATATCTAATAAATAGAGAGAGGGAGAGAGAATTATAATGGTGGTAGATATGTGGTTGTTTCAGATTAAAATCCTTTGCAATACGAGTATTTGACGGTTCACTGCAGTGCGGCCCTAACAGTTCAATACATGGAAGAAGTTCATCCAATGGTGCAAACTCGATGCAAGGCAATTTATTTTTTCTTTCTTCTCGAGCTCGACACCATTGGATGTCGCATCTTCCACGTGTCGAGCTCTCAAGATTTTTTTTCGATTGTTTCCTTCACTGTAGGTGAAGAAAAACTTTCTTTCATTTGCGAATATAAAGATGTATTCTCTAAAGTAAGCTTATATTATCTCTACGTCTAGATCAAGTTAATGATCATTTTAAACTTTAGAATTTTCAAGTTGCCACAAAATATTCAATTTGGCAAGATAACACCATACTGGGTGGGTTCATGTTACAAAGAACCACACCCATCTATATCAAATGTGAAACTACAATAAGCTTAGCTTTATCCCAACTAAATGGGATTTGCTACATAGATCCTTACCCTTCAATCTGTGCTGTTTGAGGTCATTATTGATACAAGATCTACGTTATGCATGCCTATCCTCATTACTTCTCCTAAAATTATTTTAGGTTTGTCATTTGGCATTTGTCATTTGGCATTTTGCTCCTTCAATATGAATTAATCACTCCTCCGTATAGGAGCATCCAAAGGCCTTGTTGAACATGACCATGAGACTTCAAACGACTTTCTCGTAGCTTATCGGGTATTAGAGCTACTCCTAAATCAACTTTAATTTGTTCATTCGTTACTCTATCCTTCTAGTTTTGTCACACATCCATCTCAACATCCTCATATCAGCTACACTAAGCTTATTTATATGATGCATCTTAACTACTTAACATTTCGAATTATACATCATAGTTAGACATATAACTGTCCAATAAAATTTTTCTTTAAGTTTTAAAGGAATATGTTAATCACATAACACTTCGGACACACCTCTTCACTTTATCCATCCTATTTTAATTCTTTGTAAAACATCATTCTCTATATTACCTTCTTTATTTATGAGTGATCCCAGATACATACCTAAAATAATCAGTTTACGAAATCTCTCTCTCAACAATTTTCACCACTTCATTATTTGTCCTAGTATAACTAAAGTTACATACGATATACTCAGTCTTCGTTCTACGTATCTTAAAATCTTTTAATTCAAAGTTTCATTTCCAAAACTCCAACTTGACGTTAATCGTTGTTTTAATTTTTCTCATTGACCAAAACAATATAATCAACAAAAAACATATACCAATGAACCTCATCTTAAATGTTTCTAGTTAAATCATCAATGAAAAGCACAAACAATTAAAGACTTAAAGCTAATCCTTGATGTAACCCAATTGAAATTGGTAATTCATAATTCACTACTTTGATCCCCCATAGTTCCTATACTAGTCACCACATTATTATACATATTTTTAATTACGTACACATATTTACTTGAAACACTTATCTTCTCTAGTACTTGTCAGATTAACTCTATGGATTTTGACATAATTTTTTTTTATAGATAATAAAGACCATATGGAGATCGTTCTTTTAATCTCTAAGTCTAACATGATGAAGATTTTTTTTTTGAAGGCCGGGGGAGGAGAGGGAAGGGGTTGATAACATTACTACTTGCTTGTATTTCAATATTGGGAGGGTACTACATGATTGAAGGTACACAATTTTATGAGGACTTTTATATAACATACCTAATATAAATATTCGCCAGTACATATATCATCACATTTGTCAACTTTAATTTGGCATTTCGAGGTGTCATGTTGCATTCCTTTGAGTGAGGTGCATTTTTCCAAGATACATGGCCACCTATAATTAAAAATAGCTAAAATATATTATCTTAAAAGCAAACAACAATGAAAACTAATGCACAAAGATAAATTTTCCCACCAAAAGGATTGGAGCTCCTCCCAGCCGACTTTCTTTTAATGATTAGGGAGAGCGTTTTCTGTGGGGATACGTGCGCATGGCAGTCAATGAGAACGTGCACTTGCATATCGAGGGTGAGATTTTCACATTTTATGGGGGGATCATTTTAACCCTCAGCAAACATTTTCCCTAAAAATTAATAGCTTATTTTGTCTTCTTTTTTTTCAAACTTAAAAATGTACTGACCAAATGTTCTTTATGCTCGGGGCATAGGATGTGCTTAGACATATGGGGGTAGGCAAAATGATTACCCTACCCCTCTTGAATGGCCAAAATGATCGCCCCATGTGTCTAGCTGCAGCCTGCACTCCCAAGCAGAGAACAAACGCCCAAATGTACTATATAATGAATAGGGGAAAATGATTCATGATACAAAATTTTACCACGTGGTAAAAAGATGTGGAAATTCTAGATATTGGATAGACAATGGACAGACTAGATAGGTCACTTGTCAAGTTTCAGACACAAAATCAACAGTATACTCTCATGTGTATTGGCATGCATGATGAATCTCCGTGTGTGCGTGTGTATTGGACCTAGGGGTCTACCTATATACCCATAATCAATACACACACATGGCACATATTGGACCCCATCTAACATGCCACATTACAGATTTTTGGGCCAGCCAAATAAGCTTCTCTAGCTGAATAGACCACATATACTTTACATAAATGAATAATCTAGTTACAATAAATAATAATCATGTTTCAATATAACTCAACCATGCTTCCATATATGTACTTGATCCAATCTAATCAACTAATTCAACAATTCTTACTAGTCTGGGCTCTACAGAATCCAAATACTAACCTTATTTGAATTACATTTAAGTTCCCTAAAAAAGGTTAATTTCATTTACCAAGCTTCTTAAATCCAACTATTCAGATTTGGTGAAGGAAATAACTTCAAAAAATAAATTCAAAATAATGGGAATTCCATACTTGAAATCTTTTGATTCTATTGCAAACAAAATTACAAATTAAGCTCAAGTAATGTGATTTGGGTATTGAAAACAAGAAGCAGATGAGAGTAGATAAGACAAAACTAATCTCAATTAAATACCCATCCATAGTATAGACTTGGTTCATGGTTATCACGTAAACATATGTAGATCCATGCATGAGAATCTAAACTTATCTACACTCAAAATATTTCCATCTTTCTGTATTCATTAATATATAAATATAATTAGTTAGGTTTTAAAATTTTAATTAGTTCATTAATAACCCAACATATTCTTTATATCTACAAATAATGAAAATCTAATAATCACCCTAATTAGGTTTCTAGAAACAATTAAATATGGAACATAGCCTAAAGATGTAATCTAATCTAACATCACCTAATGAAAACAATTAAATCATAATCTATGAGATTTGTGATTTAAAGAACCAAATTAATGATTATTAGTGCCTCATTGGTTAAGATGAAGCAGACAAGAATGGGATTCTTCTTATATAGGATAGGGTTCTTTTGTAGGTCTAGAAATTGAGCCCACAATTAGGAAACTCGTCAGCTACCTCGTCTTCATCTTTGTAAAAGCATAGACAACACAACTAATACCCATACCCTACCAAAGTCTGATATGATATCTTGCAGCTTTTTTTAATTTATTTATTATTTATTATTATGGGCCAAAGCACAATACTAAAAACCAATTTTGATAAGCTTCAAAATACAAGAAGAATAAAAAATGGAAAATGATTGTGAATTTTTAACTAAAAATCATAGAAAGAGAGAAACCCATTTACTAAAACTTCCAAATTTCCAATGTGGTCGTGTGGTTTTGGGGTATGTGCTCATGTGTGTGTGTATAAATAGGAATGAATAAGAGAAATCAAGTAAGAGCAAAGAGAGGTTAAATTCTAAACAAGAATACTGTATTACAACTAGTAATAGAAAGAAGAGAAGTAACCAAATTTGCAAAGACACTGACAGTACCAATACTTGACAAGACATTAGGTTTTGCCTTGCCACTGACCCCATAACCCTAAAAACCCAACTACTGATTAGACCTTAACATTAATTCTAAGCCCACAAAGTCTATTTTGATCAAATTCATAAAGGACAGATAAGGAAGGAAGGAAAGGAAATACTACTAATTAAGAACAGATAAGGAAGTTGACATGATCACTCCCTCATCAGTTTCATGGTGGATATTGCAGTTGCTGTTGCTGCTGCTTCCATCAATCCCAAGTGAGTTATTAGCTTGCCCTTGTAGTGATGGCCTCTTTCGCTTTTTTTTCTCATAAGCAATTCCTCTTGCCTTAGCTTGTGTATCACGAACCTCTCGAAGGTACAACCTTACGGCGCGTGCACCAAAGGGGTTTGCTTCTGGTTGACCTCCATGTTCTTCAAAGGCAGCACGAAGTCGGCCGATTAGGGCATCAAGGCTACCCCATGCTTGTTTGAGTGGGCAAGGGCAAGGTGCAGGTGGGTGTGGATGACCAAAGAAAGGGCAAGAGGGAGAGTGCACCTTTGTCTTCCCAAACTGGTCTAGGTAACGGAGGAATTCCAAGACATGTGCTCCACTACACCGAGAGAGTGCAAGTGGTGGGCGGTGGTTCTTCAGATACTGTCCGAAAGTGTTCCAATCTCGACGCTTCTGTGATTCATATCTGCTTGGTGTTGTTGTTGTTGTTGTTGTTGCCATGGATAGATCTTGTTGGGTGTGATGGGTAGTTGAATTGGTTGAAGCTCCAGTTGTGGCAGCTGCAGCAGCTGCAGCTGCCGCGGCAACAACAGCTGACATCTGTTTGATAAATCTACTCAACTAAAAATATTGTCTTTTTCTGAAATGGGTTTGGTCTAAACAGAATTACAAGTATTGATGGAAGGTGAAGAAATGAGATTGTGGGTTGTTTTGATCTTTGAATGCTTAGTTAAAGCCATATAGTGTTGTTATAAGTGGTTTAAACAGAGGAAAAGAAGAGCTTTCAGATCCTTAGATAAGAATTTCTACTAGGGCCTTGGGGTGAGAATCAGTGGATGCCTAGGTTTCTTTTGATCTGCAAATGAGGAAAGCTACTGTGAGAGAGAAAGAGAGAGATACAGAAGATGGAATTCGTGAGAGGTAAGGTATGTATGTATGTGTATATAAGTATGAAAGGAAGGAAGAGAAAAAAGATAAAGAAGGGGGGAAGAAGGGATAGGACAGGGGAAGTGGGCCCAAAACATTGGACCAAGTGACCAACCCCACCTCCTGGAAGTGACGACAGTCTGAATCTCACCCTCATATACGTCTTTTCTTTTCCTATCAAGATTTTCACCTGCTCTCTTTCTTTCTCTTTCTCTCTAATCGTCTCCTCTACTGGGCCCAGCTTTTAAAAAAAACTAGGGTTGTGGTGCAGAAAGGTGAATAGAACTACTAAGATCTATTGCCACAGATGCAGGCTTCTGTGTCACTACTGTTGGATCCTTTTGTCTTCTTAATCCACACAAGATTCTATATGGGTCATTATTCTTCATCGACCATGATCATCTCTCTCTTTTTTGTGTGTTTATGTGACCAAATCCCAAGTATGTTTCTTTAATCTGTCATTTCCTCTTTTGAAGATCTTTCTGTACAGTCAAGCTTTGGATTCTGCATGGTATATTGGTATTGTTTTATGAACACCTTTTATTAGGTGGGCGATCATTACTCTGTGTGGAGTAGAGAATTATCCATTCGGTATAGAGATTTCCTACCACTTGACATGCTAGATGTAGCTGAAATTTTGTAGAAAGGTATACCTAAGGTCTCTTCCTCCAGTTTTAATCTAAACCTCTTGAAAACAGCTTTTTTAAAGAAGGGGTAGGACTGCGTATATTATGAATCTCCCTGGACCCTATTAGTGGTGGGAGTCTCGTGCACTGATTACGTTTTTGTATTTATTTTAAAATTGAATAAAAAATACAAATTTAAAATAAAGGATACATTTCAATACATGAAAAATACAAAGAGACATGAATATAGAAGAGAAGATATACCATTCATTACATTTGGGTTTGGGGGAAGCACCTCTTGGCGTGGTGGTGACTGACAAAGGATTGAGCTACTCTCCAGGGAGCCTAGCACCCATGGAGTGCCTAGGGGCTATCCAACCATTGGGTTTGTGCTGCACACAGCCCTTAGATGCTTTCCTTGGCACTCCCTGGGCGCTGGGCTCCCAAGAGAGCTGGATCCGCTGACCTAAGTTTTAGGGAGAGGTCGTTGGTACGATTCTTTCTCCCCCCTATCGGATGTTAGCCTGTTGTCCTCTCCTCTTGGAGTTGGGACGCCACCCTCGCCGTAGTAGAAAAATTTTTACTTTTTTTAAAATTTTTGGAAAGATTCCCCCCCCCCCCCCCGGCGCCTTCTTAGGCTAATATAAACGCTCCAGAATTTTTTATACTATTGGAATTAATGTCATAACATAATCCTCTAAAAAGTTCCTTCAGAGATTAATTACTAGGGCACCCATTTCTCTAGAAAAAAACATTTTTGGGCTTTCCTTTTTCTATTTAAGGAGAAATTATTCTTTCTAAATTGGCTTTGCCTAACTATGGTAAAGAAAGGAGAAAAATGTAAGAGCAGTCACAATAATTAGTTGACTATAATCCAAATTATTTGGGCTGGGTGGGAAGGACAAAGAGGGTAGTTTGCCTTTATTTTGGCAGCAAGTTGGGCAATGTTCTTTCTTGTCAACATGTCAAATCCAGTGATCTTTCCTTCTTTTCTTTTCTTTTTTGTCCATAGCTTGAGATTTCATCAATGACATGGTCTCTGTGAAATTTTCCTGCCAGATTTATCACTTCACTTCTTTTGGGCAATTGGATTGGCATGTGGGTCACCAAAATCTCAGCTTCAAAATTTGGTGTCCCTTGACTTATGGTTATGGTTATGGATGATCCCCTTCATTTATAATCCTTTAAAGTTATGGAATATTGGTTCAACTCAGTTTGTTTTAGCTCATATTTTGTCTGTTTTTGTTTCTGTTTGAGCTACATGCATGTGTGGACCCTTAAATTTACTTCATATAATTCCAATAACACCAAAATCTGTATTGCATTTGGTGCTTTAATGAGGACCTAATATGATCAACACATGAATAGGCAAAAGATTGTTGCAGGTGTACCTATGGTTTCAGAATATGAAAGCATGCCACTGAAAGGCTAAAAATACTAGTAGTGTAGGATAAATCTTCGCAATCCCACAATGTCAGTATGGTAAGGAATCTGCATGTCACACCAATGGTGGTGTAGAGAACAGTATCATCCATATGAGACCCACACGGTCAAAGTAAGAAAGAGAAAATAATAAAAGAATCCATGTAAGAGAGAAATAGTACCCTGACTTATTCATGGGCCTTTCTTACCTTCCTTTAACACCAAAGGACCCCCCCCCCCACATCACTCACAACCAGAGGGTATCACCTAAGCCCATAGTTGAAAACAATTTTTTTTTTTTGGGGGGGGGGGGGGGGGGGTTGGTGGAACTGAGGGTTAAACTGGAAAAATGGAACCCTACCCATTTTATGATTCTATACATACTCCAGGTTTGATAACCATGCTTTCCCTTATTCAAACTATACATTTTTTTCCTGTTGCTTGCTAAAGCCCTTGCCATACAAGTTCCTAGCTTGTTAGTGAAAGCCAACTTAGATTCAGTCCAGGGTATGAAATCACGTAATTGGGATCCGGATCAGTCCTGGCCAATTCTGACCTGAATCGACCTTGGAATTGGCGTGTTAATGCCCTAACCCTAGTTTTCGTACAAGGATCGGATAAGCTGGATCAGCTAGAATCGGGATTTGCGCCAATCTGATCCCAATTCTTCAAACCTGATTTAGTAATTCTTAGGAGGGAGTAGCATATACTAAAGACAGCATCAAAATCAACAAGCCACTTAATAGAACCCATCTAAATATTGAACAACTTGGCCCAACTCAAACATTCCTGGCCCAAATTAAGCTTTGGGCTTGGGTTGAGGCCATTAGCGACATGCGTATTTCTGAGCCCAGTTGTGTATATTCTCTTGTACTCTTGTCATACACAGTGGTTTGTAAGAAAAAATAACAACTCAGAGCTATCATTTTGGCTTGAAAAGTGGTCAATTTGAGTCCTAGGCTGGAAAACCAATTCTTCATGCACATGGATTTTAATATCGGATCGGATTGGACCAGACTGACCGATTCGGACCGATCCCAATTCCAGATGATCTCAATCAGACTGATCCCAACTGAATCGGTAGGGTTCAGGATCTACAGGCCAATTCTAGGGTTTTCCAGGCCGATTTCAGGTTTTTAAACCCTAAATATGCATTATGACTAGGGGAAAATCAACTCAAATTTTTCTTGAACAAACTGAGTCAAGCCAAGTCAGTGGGAAGATGCTTCTGTCCAAGATATTTCCTTTTTATTTTTACCATAAATCTTTGGACATAATTTTACTTTCTTCTAATAACCCAAGTGCTTTGACGAATATGATTCTTCTGTTGTCAACTTTTCTTAATGTTCTCATATGCTTCCTGCTAAGGTTTTTAATTGGTTCAAAGCATTCTTTATATTTTGTAAACAAGAAATAGTGACTCAAGTTGATTTCCCATAAACTTTTTTCCTGATTTTAGCCCACCAAAAGAGGTATGAAAGCTGATCTCTTAGGTGGGCTTTAGGGAGCTGTCCTTAAAGTAACAAATAAGTGAAAAGTTTTCCCTGTGAAGGAAAGAATCTCTTTCACAAGCATACCTGATTTTGCCACATGGAAAATTAATGTGACAAATCTGACTGTTGGATTTGTTTTGCCACTTGGCAAACTCAAATGATTTAGCATCTGAGCAGCAAACATTAGGGTCTACATGTCCACAAGAATTCAGCATCATCTGACCTATTTAACATAGCAGAATGAGGTTACCATTAAGGATATTCTTTCCTTAAAGCCCATGTAGGAAAACCAGGTCCAACAAATAAAGCCCAAAATTATTAGGGTTGATATTGCATCGCATGAATTCCTAGAACAGGCTTGCAGTAGGACATATAGCAGCTAGTGTGTAAAGCATGAGAGCCCAAATAGTAGCATTTCTTTTTTTTATTGTACTCTTTCTAAAATAAGGCCAGTTAAGCCAATGTTGTCTTCTCTATGCATGGTTGTCTTTGTATGGGGAGAGAAGAGACAGTAATGGAATTTGATATCTAATATAGGCAAATGCCAAAATTCTACACACAAAAAATTGCATTACACAAACACTGATCACTTTCTACATTTTACTGCCAAAATTTCAGAATTCTATGAGCAACAGACATGATCCTTTCTTTCTTATCAACCAAAGCCACACATTCTGTTTGACCATAAGACACACTTTTGTCAATACACATATTATTAATAAGCTTACTGAGATGGTAAGCCTAGTTTTCTATTTCATGTTTCTTTTTTCTTTCTCCTTTTGCTGTCATTTTTCTTTTCTTTTTTTTAATTTTTATTTTGGACAAGCTAGGTTCCTTAGCTCCTCAAACGCATGCATTGTGTCTGCATCAAATCCTCCTGCAAACTGCATCAACAAATGGCACAAAGTCTCAAGTTAAACCAATATGGATTGAGTGAAATTAGGACAATAATAAACAGTAATCATTAAATTTAAAGAGAATTATCATGATGTGTTTCAAACAACTAAGGGAATAAATTCAATAATATGGAGATGATAACCTAAAAACACTTATAAATTCAACTAAGGGAATAAATTCAAGAAATGTGGTGTCTTTATAAACTGAGGTGCTTACATCCATGCCATGAACAGAATTCATTTTATACTGTTGAACATCTTGTAATACTGATGTTTCAGTAGATAGAAATCTTTCAAGTGTTGTCAATCCTTAGTGAAGTTTGTGTTCACATGAATGATTATCGGTTTCACCAATGTATCAGAACATAGATTAAAGATTAGTTTAACCCCTGTTTATCCTTGGTATGCTCAACAAAATTAAGAATAATGATTCTGTTTTTTTGTACAAGTATTTATCAGTTCCCCATATGTAGAAGCTTGCAGTTATAATGGCAAATAACTACCAAAAATAGTACAATTTCTAACCACCTGTGCCAGTGGTACAGAAAGTGATCATTTCTTTAAACAATATTAGATCCCTTTGACTGCTAAAACATTCTTTTTCTATTGAAAATAACCTCTGGTGGCAACAATAACTATTACCAAAGACAGTAATGCACCAACAAATAGTAGTTGTAGTAGCAGTAGTATTAACTATTGTTAAAAAAAAATAGTTCTGTTTATTAACTATGATATTGATACATATTAGCATTAGCTACTACAGGGACAGTACTCTAACCACTACAAGCCATACACAGTTTCTAACAACAAATACTAGTAGTAGTACAGCCAGTGATCTTTCTCATTATTAACAGTAGATGCTGTCAGTGCTATTTAGTGACAATAACAATAATACACACTATCACCAGCGACTACAAGAAGAGTATAACAGGTACAAATCTCAATGCTAAACCACCAGAACTTGTAGTAGAACAGAAGGTGATCTTTCTTATTAATAACACTAGATTTTGTTATTGCTGTCAGAATGCTGGTGGTACTACTGAAATAACTTGTACAAGTTTCAGTGGTAGTGAAAAATAATGGCCACTAAAATTAATGCAATGTAATTAATACAATGAAACTGATGTGAAGGTTTATTATTAGTAAAAATGACCTTTACTATTAGTAGTGAAGGTTTGTGTGCAAGAAGTAAATAACTGCTGAAACTGATGTTTCATTTTTCTTTGTGCAATGGGGCCAGGGTCTAAATTATGACATTTTTTTTGGGGGGGAAGGGGGGCACTCAGGATCTAAATTATGGCATTAACACATACTATTACTAGTTAGTACAATGAAAGTATTTTTCTTCAATCTTTTCAATACCTGATGTATTCGGAAAGCAAATCTCACTCCTTGAAGTAGCATATAGTCCAAAGCAGGATCCTTTTCTGATGCTCCTTTAGAATGAAGTTCCGTTGCTACCCTTTTCATATATTTCTTTGCTAAATTGACTGAACCAAACTTTATCTGCAACCATACATGACAATAAGTGAGAAGAAGTTTTGAGCCGCCAACAAAGTGATTTAATGCAAAAAGTATAGTGGACAAGAATATCTTAGGATTTTTTCTTTTTCCTCATCTTGAGGTTTTCACCCACGCTTTAATGATCCAAAGTGTTTCATGGGATAGCCATGTCTGTGGTATAAATTGAAGGGCAGACACTCGAAAAATGGGTACTCAATGATTACAAAAGCTATATTCAGTCTCTCCCCCCCCCCCCCCCCCAAAAAAAAAGGGACTTATATTATAGCAATGTAATTATTTCCCTTTTTTTCCTCTTCAAAGCTTCATGGATATCAAAAATATATATAGTTTCATAGTGGTAAATTGGTTAAATTCGTTGAGTGAACCAAAATTAGAAAGAGTACAACTAAGATAGATTATAAAATTACCTTGCTAATAACCCCAATGTCCAGCATCCAATTTGTAGGGATCTGGAACTCTCTGCAGTTACGCATCAACACATCTCTGGCCCGGAGAAGGTTATAAACTCTACGCTCTATCCTATTAGGATAAGATAAGAAGTTAAGTTTACTCATCAAAGGTATGCTAAAAATTGTTAGATCTACACTAAGATAAATGTTATGAAATGTATTTCAAGTCCTTACTTTTCAGACAAGGTGACCATTTTCTTCAGTGCAATGTCACAAGGAAGTCGAGGATCATCCTCATAAGAAGAGACTTCAGCCTCCAACTTCTTCAGATCACTATACCCAAATGCTGCTTCTCGTAAAATATCAGATTTCTTCTCTGGCCAATCGAAGTGCTTTAAAACTGCCCTTTCATCCACCTTAAAGAAGATACAAGCATAACAAAGATCTTAAAACGATCCATACAAATGCTTTGAAGTGACATTGTAACACAGTCCAAAAAATTTTCTGAACATTTCTTGAGATGTGAAAGATTATAAAAGCTTTTATTCTTAAATACATTTGAAAAGGAAATGAAAAGTAATCTATCACATTCATCTAGATATATTACAAAGAACATCATGGAACTTATACAAGATTTGAAGTGATGAATTGTCATCTGATTTCTCCTTTTCCCCAAAAAATTACTGATTCAAGAGAAACTTTTCAGATGGTTTCAAAAAACAACTTACGAGAAAGCAAAGTTCTTCATCAAGCCACTTCACAAATGCCACAACATCTTCAATGTCTTGATAAACTGCACCATTGACCTCTCTTATCAATGAGTTCACAAACTCACCTTGAGTCTCTACATCCGCCTTTATCTACAGATACCACCACATTACCCCGATTAGAGCTAGTTTACAAAATGGCATCTAGAAGCCTAATTAAGAGAGCTGTTATCTTGATGAGATACCTCTATAATTTCAGCCAACTAACCAAAAATAAATTAGATAAATAGAAATAGAAAAACAAAGGATAGGTAACTTACAGCAAGCAAATGGGATGATCGATTCTCAATCTCACCGATCATGCTGCTGTGGACATTTGCAACGTCTGGTGCATCACATATTCCTCCACTTGAAGGTTCCTTTCTTGAATCCCTCTTCATTAGTGAATGGTAAAATTCAACTACCTCTGGAGCCCTCTGCACCACACTTGTGCTACTTCTTGCTGTGAACTTAGGAGGAGGTGGTGGGGGAGGTGGAGGTGGTGGAATTGAAGCATTCCCATCTTCCCTAGCTACACTAGGAAGGGACACTGAAGGCCTTGGAGGAGGATTAGGAATGCGCAATGGTCGCTTCTCAACATCCAAAGAAGCTGTAATCTTATTGGTTTCCTGCTTGTTCACAAAGAACTGAGGACTCTGAACAACACCTAGATCATATTTCTGAGCAACCAGTGGTATTCCATCCTTCTCTATTTCTTTTCCAGAAATAAAAACATCAGATTGCCTTCTCTTACTTGCTATTAAGCCTTCTGTACAGGATTTTGATCCGCAAATAGAGTGTCTTCTTTTGGGACTCACACTTTCTTGTAGGTCAACCCAATCTTTATCTAGGAGATGATGTGGAAATTCTAAATTTGATAAATCCTCCCCAACTTTTGGCCACCGCTTGAACTTGCTTATCATACTTGGTTTCTTTGCATTGCTAAATTCAAAGGAACCCTTGGTGGGAAGAGATATAGCTCTAACAGATTCACTGTTCTTTTCAACTGAATTCGGAGTCAACAATTTATCTGAATCCATTGTGGAGCCTGCATTGCTCAATTCATTACGTAGACATGAATTGACCCACCTAAGGTATACAAGTTCCTCAACCTCAGTTAGCCGGCTCATCTGTAGCCCTTCAACTTGCTTGCACAGATTTTCATTTGTGTGTCTTAACAGAGATGCCTCTGCTTCAACCTTTGCTACAATGTCACTCTGTAATTGAGAGAAATTCAGAAGGGGGGGGGGATATAAGGGAGAAAAATTAAAACCACTTCAGAGAGATAATATAGTAGACGTAGAACACATAATGAACAAGAGAATACCCATAGAAAAAATGAACAAGGAGAATCAAAATACTACATAAAGAATAAAATATGGCCAAGACAAAAGTTCAATCAACATATTTTCTAGGAAAGGAAGTAACAATACCTCAGAAACCTTTGTAAGAGTAGCCAATTGGGATTCTGCAGAGGATAGATGGCATGCAAGATTCCTCTTCTGCAGCTGGAGTTCTTTGTTCATTCGCCGCAATTCAACTACTTCCATCTCAAGATTCTTATGTGAAGCCGTTGAATTTCCTAGCTCTTCTTGTTTCGATGATTCTGGTTGGCTTTCTAAAATTGAGGATAAAGACACCAGTTGTTCAGAATAGCTTGATTTTTCAGCTTCTAGAAAACGAACTCGCTGAACAAGTTTCTCAGCTTCATTCTTCTTTGATTCAAGCTCCCTTTCAAGATCACAGATTTTTGGGTTTTTCTTATATTCCAACAGCTCAGCCTTCAGTTTTGATTCTCTTTCTTTTGATTCTCGGAGTAAGCTTCTCAAATGGTCTAACTCAAGGAACAAATCACGAGATGAGGACTTTGTGTGATGGGAATCGAGAGTATGTGGATGAACTTGAGCATAATTTGCTGTACATGGAAAATCTCCAATAAGAGACCGTTTTACACGAGATTGGTTCGGCCCAAAAGGATTCCTCTGATTAGAGATTTCTGAACTGGTGAGAGGTGGCTTCGCACCCTGCACCTTGCTTTTCTTTTCTCCTGAGAGGCCTTTTACAATGTGTGACCCCCAAGCTGAAGCAGATTTGAGTTTCGATGAGTTGCTAACAACTTTAACATTAGCCCTCACCATCTGATTTTGATCAGAAAATTTGCATAGCTTTGGTCGGCTCTCTGAAGGGTTCTCTTCTCTCATCTTGTACCAAAAATTACTTCAGGAGATACAAGCTCGAGCCCGAAGAACGCTTAAATATCGAGGAATTCAATAGATGATGTCACGAAACCTTTCAAACGATCACAGCAGGTACTCTATCAAAATCCATACCTGGAAGATACCTTCAGTGTTTGAAACTAACAGAAGTAACCTTGCAAATGCTCCAAACAGTAAAGAACCCCCACGGTTTACCGAAAATCCAGCTTTCTGGATCAGGGTAGGTTATAATCTTTTCAGAAAATGGGAAAAGAGTTATTCAAAATGAGATTCAGTCCTCAGTCAAAAGGAAAAAAGAGAACAAAATAACCAGCAGAAGCTCAAATGAGCAGGAGAAAACAGTTTAGTACTGGTACAATGCTTTCCATTGCAGCTCGCACTCTATGAAAGAACCCAGATGAACAAAAAGGGTTTTCTGGGTCTTGAGAACTAGGAACGCTGAGATTCAAGAAGACATCGATGGGTCCTTTATGGTCCTCTGCTCAGGTATCTGCAGCGATGCCACATTGCAACTGCACTCCATTCGAACACTTGGCATCTTTTTCAGAGGATTGATGGCTTTGTCTTGTTCTTTGAAGCAGAGGCGTTGTGATTTGTAATGTAAGCTCCGGGTTCGAGGGAACGGTGTCTGGGATTGGTCGGAGCTTTGCAAGAAAAGGCGAGAGCTTCTGAACATTCTATAGCAATTTGAATCTTTGAAATTTGAATATCATAGAACCCTACGCTCCGCTCCCACTATGGTAAGAAAGGAGGGAACCTAACGGTCAGATTGTGGTCCACCTCCCATGTGGCACAAGTACAACTAGCTGGACCGCTTATAGGAAAGCCCACCAAATCCAATATATGCCCAAAAGGGGAATAGAGGCCTATCTATAGGATCCACCATTTTTCAGCCATGTAGAGCTGGTTTGATTTATTCAAATTGTTGAATGCATAAAATATTTACCAAAAAAATAAAAACATAAAGCACTCTGGATGTTTTATATTAGGGGTGTCAATGGGTTGGGTTGGGCCGGGCCTGCCCTAATCGCTGACCCGACCCTAGAGGCCTTAACCCTGACCCTAACCCTGCTAGGGTCAAGAAACTCTCAACCCTGACCCCACCCTGCCAAGGTCGGGCCGGGTCGGGTTGGTCCTGATTTATGGCACCATCCACGTGTCTCATTAGACCATGTTTTTGTAACATAGGATCTCAACCTGTGGGACAACTAATAAATATGTTGAAAAAAACGGCGTGTGTATAGACTCTCTCTCTACAATTGTAATGGTGTCCCCTCAATAGGCCTGAAAGCTTATAGGGGCTACAACTAAATAACAATCATGTCAGTGACCCTTTTTATGGCCCTGATCAAAATAGTAGATGATCTACTCTTTTTATCGGTTCCCACTTCATGATGATGACAAAGCTAGTAGTTATCTCTCTACAATTCTCTTCTGTTATTTTTTTCCTGTTTGTAAACCCTGACCTAACCCGACCCTGCCAGGGTCAGACTATAACTAAACCCAAACCCGCCCTCAGGGTTGAAAAATCAGGGTCGGGCCTGGGCCGGGCTCAGGGCGGGTTCGGGCCAGCCGGGCTTTATTGACACCCCTATTTTATATGTCAAATATTTCCTTGTGCATTTAAAGATAGTTTGAAAGAATGCCACCCAATTGCGTCAAACATGCCGCCTCAGTGCGCTGACATAGGAACATACAAAATGACTGCCACACCCTTGGTCATTTCTAGGGTTCTAGAGAGTAAGATGGTCATTTTGTTCGCCCCTGGGATGGTGTGCTGCACGACCAGGTGTCGTTCTCTGTCCCTTAAAGATGAGATGGCCATGTGGCATTTTTACTGCAACATTGGTAAGACTATGTGTTATTCTATCAAAATTTGAAGTTAAATTCAATCATTCTATGCCTAAATTATATCTATGAATTTTGTAAATCATCTTGCTAACTGGTAGATCTAGGCAATTTCCTCAGATTGATAGGACCATGTGTCGTTCTATTAAAATTTGAAGTTAAACTCAATCATTCTATGGCTAAATTACATCTATCAATTTTGTAAATCTTTTGCTATCTATTTATTTGGTAATTAACAAAATATTTCCTAATTCACATGAATAGATGTTGCTAAGGTTGGTTTAGGGGATGCTTAAGCAATCTTCCTTAGGCTGTATTGCATTCCCATTTCTCATTTTGTTTATTCCATTTAATTGACTTTAAAGTAATTTCACATTGAAGTGTTAGGTTTAGGACTTGAAGAGGAAGACTAGTTAGTCTTCTTGTGATTTTCTTTAAATTTATTTAAAGGCAATCAGGCTGGTCATGGGAACCGTTTTCATTATTATATAATGTTTCTAACTTAATTGCTACTGTTGGGTCTGTACATATCTGAGGCTATGTTTGGTATGAATTCTAGGAATGTATTCTGGGTTAATTTCGCATTCTCGGATGATAAAAATAACTATTTTTATGATCCAAGAATGCGAAATCAACCCATAATGCATTCCAAAAATGCATACCAAACACATCCTTAAAGAATAGAGAAGTTATTTTTGTAGCGCATCGGCTGGTTAACAAGGTCAGAACAGAAAAACTGAGGGAAAAAATTTTGGTAGATGTACATACAACTTTGTTTTCTTAACATTACTTTATTTTTCTTTATCATAAAAAATATATTTATGTGTAAGGTTAATATGAATATTTGTGTGTATTGACACACACAAGTGTGCAAATTGGATTTGATCTCAGGGCGGCCATAAAATCATATTTCAACAAAGGGTATGTAAAAGAAGATGATGATTTGGGGAAGATGAGGCATTTTGAGGTTTTTAAGAACAAATATTTAGGGGTAAAATAGTCTTTTCAAATTAGGTTAGGGTAATACATAAGTGAGGGCAATTAGGTCTTTTCAGTTATGAAAATAAAACAAAGGATAAATTGATCATTTTCAATTAGTTTTGGGCAACAAATAAATGAGGGTATTTAAGTCTTTTCAGATTTAAGAAAATGAAGCAAAGGGTAAAATGGTCAAAATATTGTCATCTAACGGTGGTATTTAACGGATTGGACCTATGTGGCATTTGAGGTGTAAAGCAAGGGTGGTACGTGAAATATTGAGGGGTAGTACGCGAAATATTGAGCCGCTTAGGGGGGTACGTAGAATATTGGGTGCATTCTAGGGGGGTTACGTGTACTTTACCCTAAAATTTAATGTTCTAAAATATGAATATTTGTGTATATTGACACACAAGTGTGCAAATTGGATTTGATCTCAGGGCGGCCATGAAATCATATTTCAACAAAGGGTATGTAAAAGAAGATGATGATTTGGGGAAAATGAGGCATTTTGAGGTTTTTAAGAACAAATATTTAGGGGTAAAATAGTCTTTTCAAATTAGGTTAGGGTAATACATAAGTGAGGGCAATTAGGTCTTTTCATTTATGAAAATAAAACAAAAGATAAATTGATCATTTTCAATTAGTTTTGGGCAACAAATAAGTGAGAGTATTTAAGTCTTTTCAGATTTAAGAAAATGAAGCAAAGGGTAAAATAGTCAAAATATTGTCATCTAACGGTGGTATTTAACGGATTGGACCTATGTGGCATTTGGGGTGTAAAGCAAGGGTGGTACGTGGAATATTGAGGGGTGGTACGCGGAATATTGAGCCACTTAGGGGGGTACGTAGAATATTGGGTGCATTCTAGGGGGGGTACGTGTACTTTACCCTAAAATTTAATGTTCTAAAATGCATATACATGAACTCATGAGAGAACCCCAATCGTCCCCTTATAAACAAATTGGTTTATTACCAGCAAGCAACATCCCAAGAACATTTCATTGCATTATTTGCTGCATTGGTAAGTCGCACATAAAAAAATATTTCTTCACACAACTGAGTCACCACTAGTCGTGGAAGTTAGATCGATTGCACGTAAATATTAGGACCTTCCTGCATTACCATGTCTCTGGTTTCTGAAGTAACTAAGAAGAGCTTGTGCCTGCAACAAACAAGGTAATTTGGTCACTTCAACCCTGAATACCACAAAGAATATGATAATCAAATAAACCTGCCCACCAACCCCCCGCCCCCTCCAAAGAAAAAAGGAAAGAAAGGGAAACCCCAACTGAGAAGCTTAGTTACAGTTCAGAGATATTCTCCGGACATTCCAGGTGTACCATGCAATATAGCTCTCAACAGCCAGGCGCACTGAAAATTGGGAAGACTTCAAATGAGTCATCAATCCATGGGCTAAACATGAAGGTTCTCAGATAATCCACATCCCCCCCCCCCCCCACAAAAAAAAAAAAAAAGAGGCCTTCTCATAGCCAAAAGAATCTGGACTTGATACCCAGGAGAATTTCGACACGAAAAAAAAAGATCCCCATGATTTTTGGCCATCAAACCTCTACACCTGCACCTCAAATGCTGTGCTAAATTTTGTCCAAACAAAGCAGTAAATTGTTGAATCATCCTCTGGTATTAAAATTTTTTGTCCTACATATATCCTAATTTGGACATGTTAAATGCTTGCCAAGTGTTGTCATTTTTGTAAACATTTGTGGCAAATGAAACTTAGTTCTCACAAACATAGATACTCTCTCCTGCTCCCATCCATGCTCGCTAGTATTCATGCGGAGGAGAAAATTTTATCTCAAAGGTATGCCATTAAATATCAGGTGTATTCTTGCCTACAAGTGTCTTTAGAGAGATGCCCCTCAAGATGCTCTTTTTCAGGCACCAGGCAAAGGAATGACTAGACGAGTATACAGGATATCTGGATTCAGTTTTTCTTTTCCCCTTCTCGGTACAAGGATTCAGTTTTCAGGTCCCCATAATGTTGCTTCCAGTGTAATGTCTTGGTTGGGATAAGGTTATAATTGTTGTTGTTGTTGTAATGTCTAATTTAAAAGGTTCAAATGGTATTTCAGAAAACTTCCAAAAATATGTTTGTTCAAATGACAGCTAAGTTATGCCAATCAGAATGACTTTTCAACCATAGGATCCATTGAATGAAATGCATGCTAGTCCAATCATATAGAACATTACCACAGGTGCCAAGATTCACCACAGAGATAAGAGGAGCATTCTGAATGCACGAAATGGTTCACGCGGAACCACCTTTTTTTTTTTCCGGGGGTGGGGGTTTTTGGTCCACACTCAGATCACAACAATAGCCTTAACCCAACTAAATGGGGTCAGCTACATAGATCCTAGCCCTCCAATAAGCTTTATTCGAGATCATACTTGAAACAAGACCTAAGCTATGCATGTCTTCCTCACCACTTCTCCTAGGGTCATTTTACGCCTGCCCCTAGCTCTTTTAGTACATTCAATCTGAATCAAGTAACTCTTCCAAACTGGAGCATCTGAAGGCCTCTGTTGAACATGACCATGACACCTCAGATGACTTTCTCAAAGCTTATCTTGAATTGGGGCTACTCCCCACACCAGAAGCTAAACTGAGCAGTTTTTCAAAATTCAAGTTCAGTTTGTTGGTCCCCCCCCCCCCCCCCTCCTCTTTTTCCACAGCCAGCAGTTCATTTGGTCAAAACTGGATTCAACTAGAAGCGGGCCCTTTTTCAGGTTCAACTCCTCCCCCCCACAGATCGGTTTTAAAAATTATAGTACTACATCTCCTACATTTTGAGCCCACTGGAACTCATGAGTAATGAGATTCCCAATCTTGCAAACCTACACTCCCCAATATTAGTGATGCAGATGCCAAGCTGTTTGGCAAGAGATATGTCCAAGGCACTCATGGAAGAAGGGCTGGTTCACTTCATCAATTGGTGAACCAACCCGATGGGCCATAGGACCAACCCAATGGGGCTGGGAGTTGCTGGGTCTCTCAAACCCAGATCATGGGGGTATTACTGTCAGTTTTAATTGACAAAATTTTGGACTTCAAGTGCTGACCGAATGGTATCTTTGGTGGGGACCACATGGGATCTCAAGGAGGATTTCGGCTGCAACCTTAGGAAATTGAAGATCCTATTTTGTTACTATTTTCTATCAGTCCTAGTTACTAAAAGATTAGTTTCTATTTTCCAGTCAAGCTTAATTTCTAATTTTCAGTTTTGTAGTTTAGTAGTTTCTATTTTCTTGTAATTTGAAGTGCAAGCATAGCCCTCTATATTATGTAGGCTGTAGAAGCTTCCCACGATTTAGTTGATGAATGAAACTTTGCTTGAATGCAATGAATATTCTCAAATCCAAATTGGTTGCGACTTGAAGAGCTGAAGGAGCCTGGTTTAGAGAGCCTAATCCACCTATTCCCCCCTACCTTCTAATTCTCTTCATCTCCATTCTCTCCATCTCCAATCGAAATTCCCCGGTGCTGCTATTGTTGCCGGATTACTTCAAGTACTGGAGATCCTTTTTGGAAGGCTGCAACCACACCAACAACCAAGGTTGTTGCTGCTATTGTTTTCCTCATTTGAGTGCAAGCTGCTGTTGTTCTTGGACTTGGATTCCTGCTGCAACATCTGAGTTTGATATCTCCATATTCCTCCATCAAACCCTGCTGGGTTTTGAAGCAGAACACCACACCTTCATCCTCTCCATTCAATCCCCACTTCTACCCCATTCCATTGGCTGGAATCCTCCATATTCACAAACCTTCTATTTTCAATTCACCTTCATAACTTCACTTCCATTCATCAGAACCTCAGCAAAATTGCAGCATAGCATCACCTATACAAGGCCTACACTTGATCCTTCTTGGAGTCAAGTACAGTGCTGATTTGGCAAGTTTTCTACAAACCTTCTAATTTGGTGTTGCGGCCGTATCTCCCAATTCAGCCATTCAAACCGAGTGAAACTTCCAGCAGTGTTTCACCGCCACACAAGCAACCTTCAATCCAAGTTTGGTTGGAACCAAAGGCTGGTTTGGATTGAGACCTAACTTTCTAATTCTGCCCTTGTTTCTATTTTGGATTTGTGCGTTTACTTGGGACTAAATTAACCCTAATTTAGTCTTAAATTAATTAGTCTAATTCTTGATTCCTAGTGATTGATATTGCGGATAATCAATAGGCCAAGAATCATTATAACTAACTAGAATTCAACAATGAGACTGCAACCCATGGATATGGCACATTCAAGAGGTATAAATAACCCCCCTGTCGGATGGTCGACTCCTGCTTAATTGATAGGTAGGTCAAATGTAAAGCATCAAGACACCAAGGATATCATAGCTTCTCAATCTGTATGCAACCCCACCCCCGCAAAAAAAAAAAAAGATCTGTGTGCAAGGATCAGCAGCATACCTTTTCTTTGGCGCGTGGTGTGCCCGACTGCGACAGTGCCACCAATGGTGGAACAGCTCCTTCTCGAAGTACCATACTACAAAATCTAGCACTGCTGCAGAGCTGTAGCAGTGCTGCAGCTGCATTTTCCTTTCCCCTTGCTGAACCCAGTTCAACCACTTCAACAAGGACTGGGATCCCTCCCCCCTGACCAATTGCATTCCGCCCTTCTGGAATTGTTGCTAAGTTTGCCAAGACAGCGACTGCCTTATCAACCATCCCAGCTGCTGGATCCATCAACTCAACAAGGTATCTCACTGCTCCAGCCTGCACAATCAGGGTCTTGTTCTCATGAAATATAGACAAATTGAACAGAGCTGTAGCAGCGTCTTTCTTCCCCCGAGGGGTTCCATTGCCCAATAACTCTACCAGAGGTTTGATTGCCCCAGATCGACCAATTTTGACCTTATTCTCCTCAATAACGGAAAGGCTAAAAAGGGTGGCAGCTGAGTTCTCTTTCGCTTCAGGGCTTCCTGTCTGAAGCACATGAATGAGGGGATCAATTGCATCAGCATTTGCTATTAAAGTTTTGTTATTATCATTGATCGATAAGTTGAGAAGTGCTGTAACAGCATTCTCTTGGGTCTTTGTGTCTGTTGAGTGAAGCAAACCAACCAAAATGCTTATGGCCCCACAGTTTGCAATTATAATCCGATTATCCATATTGTGTTTAGCAAGAAGACGAATTTCAGCTGTGGCAGCTCTTTGCACATCAACAGAAGTACTTTTCAAGTCGTCGACCAACTTCCGAACTTGGGTCTCAATAACCAAAAGATCAGACCTTGTGTCAATAGCTGGTGAGGAGACTATCCTTGGAACAACTCTTTCAGATGGCCGACGCCAGATCGTTTGGCTTCTAGATCGTGTCTCTAACGGCGGTGGAAATTCAGGTTCTCTATGTGATACTAATGTAGCTGGACCCAGAGGCTCAGATGTTACCTCCCCAGAATTTTCACCACTGTAATGAATCATATCACTGGACAACCGTGACGCCTCATTGGTATCCCGTGGTGTTCCTTGGATATAATCTGTATTAGAAACTGTGCTGGATACAGAGGTATTACGATTATGACCCTGAAACTGTTCACCAGTGCCACTTCCTTCAGAAAGTTCTTTTCTTGATGCCACCAAAGGTTGAGCACCTGAAGCATGATTTCTCTCCCCTAAGTTGGCCGCCCTATCCTCAGAGTTCATGAGTGATAATCTACCAACATCTAGCGCAAGTCCATTTCCAGTCCCATCTTCAGATGCTGAACGAGGATGTGAAGGAGAAGTTCCCTCTAGATGGGCTCCATTAGATGATAAAAAGCTATTATTTGGTGAACCCATGGACCTAGTTGACTCAGGCGACCTTGTATAGTTGCTCCTGGTGGGAGAATGAACTGAATGTGGTGGGATATGCAAGTCTCTGGCACCTGAATCAGCATGCGCAAGAAGTGTTGAGGGTTGATTTAAACTTGGAGACTTCACAGGGTCTGGCAGCTTCACATTGTTTGACTCACACCAATTTGCAATTAGAGCTTTAACAGTATAATTGGGAATTAGGTTAGTGTGCGCCAAAGTCTGGTGGGTTTTGGGACAAACGGTGAGACCAAGGTCAAGCCACTTCCTGATGAAAGCCCGCTCATAGGTTTGTCCCGAGGCCACAATGACAGGATCTGTCATCAGCTCAAGGGAAAGAGGGCAGCAGAAATCAGCAGGGATGGAGACAGGGTTGGTGCTCTGTGACTGCTTTATTTCGACAAGGCGGTCATGCATACGGGTGACAAGAGCAATCATGTGATCTATGTACTCAACCTCTCCCTCCTTTTCAACTTGTTCAGCCTTTGCCTTATCCTTTTCAAGAGCCACAGCCTCCATTAGAAGATCTTGGTGTGACGTCAAGCATAGGGAGTCTGCAATCTTCACCAGGCTCTCTGAGCTTAATAGGGCTTTATCCATTTGATCTCTAATAGCTTGTTTTATGACGGCTGACACCTGCTCACATCCAGTACCCTGGAGTTTCTGAACACAGAGCTGCAATTGATCATTCCCAGGGAATGCAGAAATCAAGATGAGGATGTATTTCAATTATGGAACTCAAGATTAGTACACGACATGCAAGTGGTGATCTATCTCCTCAATCTGGGTACCCCAACCAACAGTCCACCTTTAGGTTCTCCCATTTTCCTACAATAGCATTAGCTGGATGATCAAACAATATGAAAATTGGGTCCTTCAAGACAGCAATTACAACTTTCAGATTTCTCTCCTGGAATTGTTGATAATTGTTGTTTGATGGTTAATTAAGATCATCCAACCAATGTTATTTATTGGGCAATAAGACAAAGACCCATCAGTTAGAAGGTCTGAATTGCTGAGACAATCATCACCTAAAGGGTGGACGTGTAGGGATAAATTAATTCCACATTAAAAAGAGAATCATTTTGGTACCTCAAGAGATGATGAACTCAAATCACCAGGGAGGTACTCATGCAAAGAGTTCAGAACCCTGAGAAGCTTCAGACCAGAAGCCTGAATCTTTGTCAGTAATGATTCGATTTGCAACACCTGATAACATATGCAATGAAAGGTAATTAGAGAATTTGTAAAGTTTATAGTTTAAAATTTTAATTAAAAAGAAAAGGTAATAAAAGTATACAAGTATACAGATACTGAACCTACCCCGAGCTTTGTTTTAATGTCCATAAACTCCAAAAAATGAAATACAAGATGGACCATTAAGAATACAGGAAGAGCAACGAGAAATCTTCCATTAGTCCAATGGAGGAAATAAGTTACATTGAGAATCAAAATTGCCTAACACGATGTTTGTTAGAGACAAACACTGTATTAGATGTAACATCCATGAGATTTAAGATTTATGTTAGTAATAATTGTTTCCTTGAAGTTCTTAGATGCCTATGAACACCCCCCCCCCCAAAAAAAAAAAAAAAAGGTAGAAGAAACATTAGAGGGTGGTGAGCAACACCGTGAAAGAGAATTGTTATGTATTTTATAAACTAAATTACGATATGTCTTACAGTTTCTTCTCCCACTAGCAAAAGATATATGGAGTTGGAAGGAGATCTAGCAGTGATGCAGGAGCAAACCGACAAACCAGGTCCAAATTTAGTGTTGGTCCAGTAGGATATTTAGGGGTTTATTATTTATCTAGAGTTATCTTCTAATCTTTTATTTTATTGTGTTTTGTTTTGAGGTAGCTACGTAGGAGATAAGTTAGTAGTTTCTTTGTTTAAGTTTGCTTCAAGTTTCCTTGTTGGGTGCAAAAAAAAAAAAAAATTCTAATAAATATGCTTGTAATCCAACGGTTTAGCAGATGAATAAGAATGGAATATTGAATTTCATGAGTCGTTGTGCTCTCACTCTCATGCGTTCCAATCTGTTTTCCCTTCCTCTGTTCTTCATCTTCTTTTTCTCTCCTGTTCCTTCCTTTCTTCATAAGCAGGTTACCATCCCTCCATTCCTTCTAACCTGCAAGAAACTGACCTGCCATCAGTCCCAGTCCTGCTCCTATCGCCAGATCTGATCTCAGGTCAAAACTCTTCTCTGACTGCTGGTTCTTTCCAGTAACTACTGGTCATGTTTGAGGGCCCAAGGGAGAGAAATCACTCCTTGAAATTTGAGGTGGATTGTCTTCCATTTGAAGGGGATCTCTTCTTGACTCCAAAATTGGTTCTTCTGCTTTTGATGTTTGTTCAAAGGAGTAATACAGCTTGGTGATGCTATTTTATATGGCACCATATTTCCTTCTTTCCTGAAATGCCCTTCCCCATTCTTCGTAATCCTACTCCTCTCCTTTATTTACTTTGATTCCAAGACTACCCTTATTCTTTAATTATTAAATCTTATTTTATCCCTTCTCTCTTTATCTTCTTATATAGGCCATTAAGATTCTGTTTATTTACAAAATTTCCATCGCCCTAACCTTTTGAACGGATGATCTTCTGAGTTGGCCCATAAGCGACCTGAATCGAGGTTTTTGAACCCTGGATTGCAACCCAAGATACCTTAGAGTTCATAACCAAGATGTTGATTGAATTATATCCAGAAAATTGATCACCAGTGACTACATAGATATGGCATACTGCCGGAATTAAGTGGATAGGTCAAGGAAAGCCAAAAGTTCACAAAAACAGATAAGCAGACTTCCCAAATATGGATGAGCAAGTTTGACAAAGAACTCCACACAGCTGTAATGGAA
Source organism: Telopea speciosissima (assembly GCF_018873765.1). Lineage (NCBI taxonomy): Eukaryota > Viridiplantae > Streptophyta > Magnoliopsida > Proteales > Proteaceae > Telopea > Telopea speciosissima. The sequence goes on from NC_057917.1 coordinate 79,244,832, forward strand.
CTGGATACATGTGATTATATGCACATGGAACACAAGTTTGTGAGCTTGTCAGCTTGGCAGTTACTTTAGTGGCAATTAGTAGCCAGAAAATAAAGCAAGTACTTGGTTGATTTATGCTTAAGCAGGTCCAAGAATATTTACCCAATGAAATAGCTCTTTAAACTCAAAGTACAAGTTTATCTGACAAGAAACTGGCTCAATTCAGCTCAGCCTCATCACTACTGTCTGGGCACAGTTACCATTCCTTTATTTACATTTCGTCAGATTAGCTTCATCAAGCAAGAATGTATTCAGCTAACAAAACAGCATAGCAAAGTTAGCATGCACTACTGACACAACTGAAATGGTTATAGGCTGAGACTACTAAATGCTGAAACAGCAAGGGCACCTCTAACCCTTCTTCTGTCTCACGTTTTAAGGGGTAAGAAAAAATTTAGGACAGAAGCTTTTAGATGGTAGCGTTGTAGAAAGACCTATGCAATAAAATCTATCTAAGATGCAACTATTGTGGTTGAAAAATATCAATCAAATATAAATGTCTGAAGATCCATAAAGAAAATCTTTTCAATCATTAGTATGAGGTTGTTGATATCCTGGTTGGTGCCCTAGGGAAATGCCTAGTACATTATGTGGGATCGATTTTTTATCATATCTAATGGGGTTTCTAATCACCTAAGAGATGAGGGTTTAGGAAACCAAAAAAATTCCAGAACTGCAGCGAAAGGAACCCAGATTTAGGGAAAATTTGAATACTCAAATAAATCAATTCTGATTAGCCCGAAATTTGGGTCGAGGGTTCAGTTTAGTAGGGAGAATAGTTCTGCAAAGTTTGACTTAAATCCAATGGTAACATCTCCAGATAGGGAGCAATCCTACTGGAACTAGGAGACTGTATAGTAACCCAGAACAGCAGAATCGATGCAAGATTTTAAAGGGCTTAAACAGAATTCAGGTAAGGAAGTATGTAATCAGTCAATATCAGGTACAATCTCTCTTGCATTCCCTATCTTCTTCTCTAATATAATATTTTAGCCTTAGTTTCTCTTTGTTATACATTCTATTTCTACTTCTATTCTTCTTTCTCTACCAGTCTACCTTAGATATTGCCTTCCAATGTTTCCCTGTTTCTGATCTCTTTCCTTTTTTTCTTCTGTTATCTTCCCTATTCTGACTACTAAATTCTCTGTTGAACCTCCTAATCTGGGCCCATTCTTAGTGGCTCATTGAATTAGGATCATAGAGGCTGCCTCAACAAAATGCCAGCCCACTAGTGATGGCATCCTTTATAACATCTAATAAATATTACTCCTTTGAGCAATCAAAATCATGTCAGTATTGAGTGACCAAAAGCTGTGTTTATGATAAACTACAGCATGATCCTAAGAATCCAGCAAGTAAAATTCTATTCTATCCCCACAGAGGTTATGTTAATAATAATCAACTGCATAAAACAATACGATTTATCAAAAGGTCAGGGTCCAAGGTTAAGATCAATTATAAGATAGAAACTTGGATAATGCATGAACAAAAGAAATTCTTGAAACAAATAAAACTGGAAAATGTCTAACCATAAATCACCAAAAGCCTCTTGATATTATCTTCAAACATAAAAACCAAAAGTCAGAAAAGGAAAGGCTTAACATACAAAATAAACTTTACTCGTCATTGGATGCCAGCTTTCGATAAGTTCCCCAGCTTCGACAACAAACCCATCCAAATCTTCAAATACATTCTTAAGCTGTTCATTTGAAGCTACTTCAGAATCAAGAATTGCATCAAGTATTGGCCTCAACAGCTTCAATATCTCATCTAATTTTTTGTAATACTTTTGGACCAATTCAGAGTTTATCTTGTGACAAGAAGATAAATTACTGAAGTGAGAGATATCATTGAGGAGAGCTTTTAAAAATGATATCTCCATCACACCTGTTTCAGGAACATAATCAAATAACCCAGTAACTGAAAACAAATAAGTTCTAAACTCCTGAATGGATATTGATTCAAATGCAAAACTTAAAAATATTAACCACGGAAAGAAATGAACAGCTTGATAATAATTGAAATACCAATTCAAGACAAATAAGTAGTGAGACACCATAAGAGAAAATTGGAGACAACTGACAAATGATATAAAAAAAAATTAAAGCCAAAACAAACAGGAAGGGTATATAATAATGCATATGAGAGTTCTTACAGAAACAATATGTAGCACACTCAGAGAAGAACTAGAAGACCAATTATTTTTCTTCTTATATTTGCAATTGCTCAGTTATCATCCTTGAATTAATGGAACTATTTTCAATTTTATCACCACAGAGTAGGAGCACAGACTCAAGGAACCCTTTAATGAACCTAAATTTGTGCAGGCTCTTAGTGATTTATGAGGGGATAAAGTGTCCAGCCCCTAAAACTCTAGCCCAACTTTTTTGAAACCATGTTTTTCGAACAACCACAAACACAGAAAAACCCCCAATCCTAATTGTACCTTGGAAAACCTAATTTGACAACCTCCAATGTTACTAGACTCCTACTTTTATGAAAGTAGCAGCCGCTTTTCCTTCCCACTATTGGCCTACTACTTAGTTTGGCTGGTGCAGATATCAATTGCACATTTGTACTTTCGTACGCTAAATATTCTTGAAATTTAAGTTGAATTAGGGTTCCTCGGCATGTCTAGTGTAAAAAAGCGCCATGATTTTAGTACCAGCCAAATTAGGGTATTCGTTGGCTATCCTAAATCATCCCTGTCTCAATGTTTAGGAAATGCTGGTCTATCATTGAAAGAACTTCATGAAAGTGATGCCCAAGTTTCCATGAAAATGTGGCGTTGCCTACAAATATGAATTACAACTTCCGTAACAATTATTCTGAAGCTTAATAGAGCTATTGACGTCAAGATTTTTAAGCTTGATAAGCATGGTGGGCCATGTCATTTGTGATGTAACGGTATCAAAGCAAAGAAAGGCACTCAGACTTGTTTTCTTTACACTCCAAAGGGTTATTGTAAAAGTAGAAAAATCTTGGATCAATTGCTTCTTGCAATGAACCACCAACTGAAAAATGAGAAAAAGGAAAGCCCATAAATGTCTGCTAGATTGATACCAAGAAAGACCTAAAATGTATAGTATGTCTCCTATAACCACTTCTTTTTTTTTGTTGGGGGGGGGGGGGGGGAGGGAGGAGGATTGGAAACAGAGGTAACTTCTATTAAGAAAAGGAGAAGAGAGAAGAGAACAGCAAAATATGTCTCAAAGCAAATAACCTGAGGCCACAGCAACAGGAAAAACAACCCAACCAGAGCTGCACCTGAACAACTAGCTCCAGAATACAACATGCCACTGCCATCAGCATTTTTACGACAATAATCAAAAGCTGAATGAAAATAAAATTACAAGAAGAAAGCGTTCAGACTGATATAACTTTCTCTATGACCGGCAGGGAAAATTGTTCTGATAGACCGAGGCAGCAAGAATAAATGACAATGAGGTAACCTACCTGCTTGTGCACTGAACAAGGAGTCCATTCCATTTCATCAAAAAAAAAAAAAGAAGTCCATTCGATTTCACAGAGACCAATAAGACAGCAACAGATAAACCAGGAAACCCAGGAAAGGAGGGCTAAAATGATAAAATCCCATCTTTCGAAATGATGAATCAAAACATAGGCACTACCATTGGAGACATTGCATAAACACCAAACAAAAGAAACGCCTAGCTTATTCTAAAAAATAAATAAATAAACAAACAGAAGCACTCTTCCATACAGAAACACCAACAAAAGCCCAAGTTGTATCAACAAGAAACCAGTATAGTTAAGGATAGAATATGATAAAGAATGAGCCTCTTCCCCCTTCTTTGCTTTGGGAGAGCATTATCCAGTGGAAACCCAGATAAACAAAAACCTAAAAAATTTGAATTGCAAGACATAGATCATGAAGCAAGATCCATCAAAACCGTTCCGTCAGATGCAATTTAACAGCACAAATCCCAAATGGCACAAGAACCCAAACAGAAATGTCCCAAAGATAAAAATCCACCCATCATTAAGAAGAAAATTGCCAGCAGCTCGAAAAAACATGTTAGATAAAAGAAATGAATAGAATGTACCTCTTTTACTATAAACCTTCAGTTTCAGATACCAAAGCCTTTCTCTACATTGCTGCTGCTCCAATCACCAAAACAATCCATATCAATTAAAAAAGCCGTTCCAAACCCACCATTCGTGGAACCCATATACCAAAACCACCGAGAGATCAAACCCACATGTAAATTTGTAGAAACTTGAATTCCGTAACCGGTTTCAGCAGAACCCCAATTCCGAAACGAGCTCTTTTCCTTTATATACGCTGAAACCAATCGACCAAGTAAGCCTTTTTGGAGCTCTGGAGCAATTAAAGCCGATCTGTATTTTCAACTTCGATGAATTAAATGTAATTCGAAAAGAATCGAAACGATTATGAGCAGCGAAGAAAAGGGTCAAAAATCAGAAGTCAAAACTCTAAAATCTCAAGAGTGAATCGAAGCAAGGCAGAAAGAGAGAAGAAGAGAATAAAAAAATGGTTCTTTTTTCTTCCCCCCACCCCACTTCTTCTCGGAATCCTCCTCCTCCTCCCCATGCTTTTAACTTTCCCCCAGACGTAACCGTTCCAACATAGCAAAAATTAAAATTCAAAAAAGAATAAATAATTTATTTTTTCTCTCTCTCAGTCTCTCTCTCAAAATTAAAATTCAAAAAAGGCAAATATTTTATTTTTCCTCTCTCTCTCTGTTACATTTCCCGCGATTTTATACCAAACACAAACAGAAATGGTTCGAGAAAGTTCCCCACCCTTTTGTACTCCAATCAGGCCCTCTCCAAAGCACTTTGAGTGGAAGAGGCAGCTTTGCTTGAGCTAGCTTTGAAGATGATGATGATGAATAGAGGGCGAGAATCGGTTGTATACACTGCATGTCCCTCCGCCTAGACACAGGGTCATGCAAAATGATCGTTGTGCCCAAACAGATTTTCACCTTTTCATGGGGGTGAGGTGGCAAGAGCCACCGCAACCAAGTAGTATTCTTCCTCCCTAATAATAATAATAATAATAAGAAGAAGAATGTTGGGCACACTGAAAGTCATTTCACGTGCCATGCGCCCTCCCTCTCTCTCTCATAAAGTGAACTCATTGCCCTCCTATGTGGTATGTAACCATTCAGTTGCAACTTGCAACCTCATTGATGCATTCTCCTATAACACTTGCTTAGAGATCCCTTACTCAAATTTTATTAGATCACTTCAGTCAAATGCCTCATCTCTCATCTCTTATTTATCTATGGACAAAGTTTTCCTCCACCTATAGAGTATGGTTCATCCACCGTCCTAGGGTTCACAAATCTTCCAAAGGTTTTAGTATGTTTTCAAATACCCTCTTGAATCTCTTGATACCTATTCCGGCCCTCTCCTGTCCCTTGGTGAATGGGATCTCATTCACCCTGGTGGAAGAAAATTCGATCATTTATTTATTTATTTTATGAAAGATATATTTTGTAGCAAGGGACCAGTGAATTGGTTAAAATATGGATGTTTTTGTCAGAAGAAAATGCGATTTAGCAGACTTTTTAGAGTTTAAATGGTCAGATCTATTATTTAGTCATCTTCCAAAATGCCGACTTTTTTTTTTAGTGATTTAGTTGGGGTTTTGACCACCAAACCGAAAAGGCTGACTTTACTTCTTAGAGAATAATGGTTAGATACGGTCAGATTCCAATAGGCTGACTCTTAAAAAGGGCCCTCAAATGCTCCAATTGAACTTGGCCCAATTACTCATCTTGGGAACCTCTCAAGAAATGGATATATTATTAAGGGGAAGTGTTCCCTGTCTGGAAGTGTGATTCCTGTACGAGCACGGGACCAATGGAAGAGTGCGGAGAGACATTAAGCGGAGCGTTATTTGCACATTTGATAGGGGCAGAATAGTCATTTCACTCCCATGTGTCTGTGCGCAAGGCATACACTCCCAAACAAAGTTCTTTTCCCTATTACTAAAGCTTAAAAGACATTTCATCAATACTAGGCAATCCGAGTGGATGATGACTCAACGAATTCCATCGTCAATAGCAAGTCTTCAAACCCAATCTAACAACTTTGGTTATTCTTTCTTTTAAACTTATTTTAAGTGGCTCTTGTTCATACGAAACCAAAGATAAATAAATAAACAAAGGGAAAAAGATCCCCACGACACCGAAATGCATGGGAATTCACATATCCTTTCACATAATGAATCATAGGGTATCTGCTAATTCTCTCTCTCTCTCTCTCTTCAATTTTATATATGTGGACCTCTTCCTGAATAAATTTGTTTCCCCACATCCACTCATTGGTGCAATTTCTCACTCATGGGAAACCTATGCCCAGTGCCCACAAACAAATATCAGCATAGTGGTAGGTTTCTCACATTCCACTCACTCACTCTCGCTCTCTCTCTCTCACACACACTTTTGACTCCTATTTTTGTCTTGGTAATCATGTGATTGATGATTTATATCCAATTCATCAAGCCATGTAACTTTCTTGTATGAGACCCACCTCTAAGATGGAATGAGAATTCTTAATATACATTTTAGGGTATATTCTATATTGCTTGGTTCCTTGCTTGGATATTTTAGTCATTAGTGGAGTTAAACAAATACAAAAAATTTCCAGCAAAAGCCAGACAGGAGTAGTGATTGAGATTAGCACAAATGATAAGTTGGATGTAATGGCATACAAGAGTCAACAAAGAAAATTATCATATCTGCAACATCTGGAACATCTAGTTGTTAAATTTGGAGCATCAGATCCTGAAAGACCTGAACCATGCATTTAGTTCTTTATTGTATGGGTACCACTAGTGCACTAGTTGAATTGTCCTATGGACCACCAATGTCTTTCTTCTCTTTTGTGGAGAGAAAGAGAGAGATCCCAATCATGGCTTAGGAAAAATCAGGTGAGCCCAGTTTGGGCTTAGGTTGGCTTGGCCCAAATCGCTCCTTCAGACTGCTGCAATAGTTGCCAACAGGGGAATGGATGCTAAATTTTTGTAGTGACCATACCTGATTGTCTGAGTTAAATTTTTTTTTTCCTATTTCCATTTTTCCCCCTTAAAATTAAGAGTTTCATAATAAAAGGGAGGTGGAGAGCAATTTGGATCGTCTACTGCCGAGCTGCCCGGCAGGACCCTACTGGCAAGACACAGCAAGGCAAGGAATGACCACCTTACCCCTGACCGAACGCCTTGCTGTGTCTTGACAGTAGGGTCCTGCCGGGCAGTGCCACCAAAAAGCAAAAGTGTAGGTAAAATAAACAGAAAACAAAACAAATAAATTCACATGTGAAATTATTGCAAAATTATCATGAGGATATGTAAACTGATACAACCACCTTTCCTTGTACATGTTTGGATAAGACCTGAATAGAGTTTCTCCAGAGCCTCAAGTTGGAGCACAGTCTTCCTCTTTGTGCTATAGCCTTGCCACATTATTACAACCTCATCACATCCTATAGAGGTTATAACAAAATCAAGCTGTCAATATCTACCCAAAACCCAATATGAAAGATTTAATCAATAAACAAACTCAGTTCATCAGATCCTGTTCCACAATGAGAAACCATGTAGGGTACCAGAAATAAAACTGCAACTCTGTGTCTAGTAGTTAACTGACCTTGTTAATTTTTCTCAATGGCATAATATGAATCAGTTTAGTCTAGCTGTTTCTCCATGCAAGAAGTGATGCATCATGGATCGCTTTTGCTTGCATGGATAAAGCTGAAAAGCCTGATTGCATTCTTTGTGTATGTAACATTTTGGTCGATTCCTAATGCATCGGATATATTACTATTCCATCTGTTAGATTAAGGAAGCTAAAATAGAATGGCCATCTGAATGTGACCTTGTCAGATTTTATTTGGCACAAATTTGTTAAGCCTTTCAAAACATTCAACTTCAGGGCCCCCTTCTGCAAGCAAATTCACCATCAGAGATGCAGTATTTGCATCAGGTAAGAAGCTTCTCTGAGACATTTCTTTTAGAAGCTCGAATGCCTTGTTGGTCTCTTTATTTTGAATAAATCCTTGAACCATGATATTATAAGTCACATCAGTTGGAGGACAACCCTTTTCTTCCAATTTCATGAACAAATTCCAAGCTTTGCTCAGCATGCCTTCTTTGCAGAATCCCTTGATCATTATGCCATATGTTTTAACATTAGGCTCTAAACCTTTGGAAGAGATGGAGTTGAACAATTCTTCCGCCTCTTTCGGCATACATGCCTCCCACATTCCGTCAAGGAGGACACTGTAAGTATGAATATCAAGGTTTTTAGAATCTATTCTGTGAAACAGTTTCAGTGCATCATCAATACGCTTGCTTTTGCATAACCCATTCATCAATATAGAATAGGTGTGTTGATCTGGCTTGTGCCCATGAACTTTCATTTCTTTGAAAACCTTCTGTGCATACCCAACTTGGCCCGAAAGAAAAAATCCTTGAATAAGAGAAGTATAAGTAATAGTGTCAAGGATTATTCCCTTGCGAGGCATTTCTTTAAAGAGCTGGAAGGCTTCACTCATCCTCCTGCACTTGCAATAGCCATTAATTAGTGAACTATAGGTAATGGTGTCGGGCCTATATCCCGAACTCATCATGGAAGTAAAGAACTCCATTGCCTCATCCAATTGACCCAGTAAACAATATCCATCTATCAATGCATTGCATGTGATTAAATCGGGCTCCACACCCTTCTGAATCATTAAGTAAAAGAGCTCATGAGCTTCTTTGGCCTTCCCTTCTTTACAAAGAGCAGCAACCACTGTATTGAAGGTAATAATATTTGGTGAAATTCCCCTTTCCAACATCTCACTGAACAACCGGGTGGCATCCTTCCATCGGCCTGAATTGCATAGGCCTTGAATCAAGCTAGTGTAAGTGAAGATATTAGGCAACACACCTTTCTGAAGCATTACATCGAACAGGGCATGTGCTTCCTCAAACCTCCCTACTCTGCTAAGACCATCTATCATAACGGTGAATGTTATAGTGTTAGGTTTGATTCCATTATTGATCATCTCATCAAATATGCTTGCAGCTTCTTTCCATCGTCCAAAATTGCAGAGGCCATGAATCACAGAGCTGTAAGTAACAACATTAGGTGAGATGCCTCTGTCCTTCATTTCTGTGAAGAGATTCATGGCCTCACTTACCAACCCCTCTTTGCAGACACCGTCGATGATCATGCTATACATGATTAAGTCCGAGTTACAACCACCATTCTGTACTCTTTCTCTGAACAACCCAAGGGCCTTAACAGCGTTTCCGCTCTTGCAAAGCCCATTAATTATAGTCCCGTAAGTGACCTCATCACTTGGATACCCCAACTTCACTATTTTGCAGAAGAACTCCAGTGCATGACCAATTTCATTTTTTGAACAGAGTCCCCTAATCAAAGTGCTTAATGTGACGGCATTTGGTTCATAACCACGTTTCAGGATGTTCCCCAAGACAGAGAAACCAAATTCCGCCCGACCCAAATGGCAGAAGCAATTGATTAATACACTCAGAGTATGCATATTTGGTGCAATTCCGAAGAAGCTCATCTGTTTAAACAGAGAGAGCACTGTAGGATAGTGTTTCATCCTGGAAATTGCTCCCAACAGTTGATTGAAAACCCAAATTGCTGGTAAAGGTTTTGTTTGCACCAGGCAATCAAAGAAACCCAAAGCATCATCAAGAGTCTCGAAGCGGGCAACCCGTGAATATTGTATTCTAATGGTTTTATCAGCAGAAGTACCAAAATGATGGCGAGACACAGTTAAAAATGAACGAAGAGATAAGGGAAGAAAAGGACTGTTACCCTTTTGATTTAGATAAACAAGGGAAGCAGCCCATCTCATCAACCTCAACCCCATTACACTTGGGTATCTTACTTGGTCATTTCGATGGTTCTTTTGTTGACCTCTGCACTCTTGCAAGTGAGCTGAAGTGATGGACTGTTCAATTCTCTTGGCAGGGAGCAGGGAGAAGAGAGCAGAGAGCACAGGGAAGGATTTGAGGAATTGAGGCTGTGCACAGCGTAGATAACGGTCAGGATTATGAAATATAGAAAAACTAAAGATTTTCTTTATCATTTAATGTAATCAGATTTTTTTAATGATAATGTTTAATAATGGGAATTTGAAAACAGTGGCTAGCTGTTCCTAGTAGTCGTTCTCCACGCAACTCTCCTTTACCCCCCCCCCCCCCCCACCCCAAAAAAAAAAATTCTCCCCAATTACAATTAGCATCTTCTTAGAAGCATAGGTGGAAAACTGGGTTTTGACGGGCGGAATTGCACGAGTTGAGTCAAAAATTTGAAAATTCTAGTCAAAGAGTTGTGTAGACTAGGTTCGGATAAAAAATGATGAGACTCTGTCATAAATCGTCCAAGTCAAATAAGTCTCAATATTTTTACTCAAGCCATGACCGGCTTGGCGAGTTTAATCATTTTTAAAAAAAACCATAAAGCCAATTCATTTTAGAAACTAAGTTGAGTAAAGTAGTAAATCCATATTTTAAAACCCGTAAGAGACCCTCAACTCCTTGTCTCCCTTCTCTTGTTCAATGGTGTAAGCTCAAAATGCATTGATGATTCTTTGATTTTTTTTTTTTTCCTGGTTTCCCATATTTTTCTATATTTTTTATTTATTTATCAATTTATACATATTTATTACATTAAAAAAAATAAGTGACAGCATGGCTCGCCTTGACTGGGTTGGACAAGGCTGAGTCACCAAGTTTTTCTGAAAGATAAGGGGAGTCAAAAAACCTGGTTTTCCAACTATGCTTAGAAGTAGTATTCAAGAATTAAACATAAAAGGATAATTTCGTTTACACAATTTGTTGAAATTAGCCTATCTCAACAGTGCACTATTTGAGCAATATGGCAAGATGATAATGCAACTGTTGGATAGATGGGACTTGGCAGGAGCAAGTGTTTGGTTGTCTCAGCGTATCTGAACTTATTGACCAACTAACAGAGTTTGTCAATATCAGAAGAAATATAATTTAAGAACAACCCTAAGTGATTTAGATTGTTTTGCTAGGTTAGAAGGTTCATATCCAATACTGATATAGATCAAGCTATCGGAACATTATGATACTGATCTTTGAAACTGTTCCACTTCATCATCTTGTCAATGGCTCATTTTAAGTCAAATATGCATTGTCACATGTTAAAATTTAAAAATGGATGGAAATTTCAAATTTTATTTGAATAATACGGACCAAAAGTCCAGCAGAATAACTACGCACGTGGTGCGTTATATAATTGAGATAGACCACTAAGTTTGACATGTAATCAATCCATGTGTTTTTCCAATAATCAAATTATCAGTTGATGTGGCAAACGCAAGCTAGACAGCCAGAAAGGCTTCTGGTTTGCCTGAACCTTTCACCCATTATGAAAAAGAATTTACGAAATAACATACATACATACATTTACTTGTTTTCATCATTTAAGGAAGAAAAAGAATTAAAAAAATTTTAAAAAAAAAAAAAAACATGACTGGCCCATTAACTAATAGAGGTCCCAACAACAACAATAATCCCAATACAGCAGATATACTGAAGTTCCTGACAGAGAAAACTGACAATAACGAATGCTAGTCACAGCCAAAGATGCTCTAAATTATTGTACAACTTGCCCTACATGATCAATCTTCATCAAGAACTAGCTCTTCTCGCAAGCTTCATGGTGGCCCTGTTACTCAGTTAGGTTTATGGGAGTTTATGGGTTCATAACAATTTAGTGGAATACCTGTCTTGTGATACCTATCCGGGAACGGCTTACGGAACCCATGCTTTTGTTGATTAGCCTGATCCAACAGTCCTTGATTGTCAGCATTGATATCTTCTATCCAAGTATCTTCATCTGGGTGAGAGGTAGAGATGGGCATACCTGAACCAACTCTTTCCGAGACTGCTGGCAACTCCGGCATTGAACTATCTGAATTGTTCTCAGCTGCCCCCCCCCCCCACAAGGTGCATCTCAATCGATAGGTGTTGACTTATAAGCTAAAGAAGTCCTAAGCATTCCCTTCAGATAGCTATGCTTTTCTTCCGCTGTCTCTGCATGAACGGCTGCCTCATCTATTGATTTGAAGGAAGAGATAGAATCACATCTGCTTGGCTGGTCTTCATGGCATGAGGAATTCGGATTCGACAAAAGCAAAAGAATAAAAACCACAGCTGAACTGAGGAATCCCACTGATCGTCCTCCAAACAAAACAACCTGATATGTGTAGGCCAGAAGCCAGAAAAAAGTATGATAGCTTGCTTGACCACACTGATCGCTCCGCTTGTCTTGCCTAAAGCTTTGCCAGCTTCTTGTAGACTGTTAGTCTGAGTTGTTTTTGGGTGGGATGGTAGAGTTTTTCTTCGCCACTAGTGGCAACGAAGTTCTTGGTAATTAGCAAGGGGGAAGGAAGATCTCCACTCATTCATTCAGTGCCTGCTGTGAGGCACGACCCACAACAAATGAAGGGGGAAAGCTTGCTTGCTGTAGCACTATTTTGTAGACTAGGCTTGGTAAGCATATGCTATATATATATATCAGCAATCTTAGTTGGAGTCTCATACAATTAAAGCTACACTCCAGAAACACCATTTCAAATGCATAAGTTACATAGATAGATGTTTTGGAAGTTTAACATGTAAAATGAGAACAGTGTGGTTTTGTGGAACCTACAAACGATAGCAATAATGGAAGAACACACACACACACACACAGACAAAATGATTTACGTGGTTCGGCCAATGTGCATACGTTCACGGGGATGATGTTTCTTCTTTGATCGATGGAGTAAACAGGAATACAGAGTGTTTTGGGCTTAAGCCTCTCTTACAATCCTTAACCCTAAATACCCCAAGCAACTACGAAAACAGGGCAACAAAAATAGGGACGTAGTTACAAAAATAAACCCCAAAATTTTTCCAATCATCAGAAGTCAAGACACCAAACCTCAACAAAAAGTACAGTGTCATAAATAAGAGCTGAAGTTGACAAAGTGTGCAAATATGAAACCCAAACTCTAATTGAGATAAGGGGAAAAGATCCCAAAGGGCTTTAAGGACAGAACAGGCTAATTAGGGAAGAAACAGAGACAGAAGGGAGTGATGGAACTCTGGTTTTAAAGCTAACAGTAACAGAATACAGAATCTAGGGACAAATGAGAATTCGATAACTAAAAGGAACCTCTGAAATCCAGTCAAGTTCTTATAGTTCAGACCTAACTAGTAAAGCAGAAAACACAATATTTCTCTCACAGAAATAGAGGTGAGATTAGACCAGATTAGATATTTTTTAGAAAACAGAGTGTATGCTAACTGGAAACAAAACTGTGAATCTGATTCAAAGAAACAGATTACTAGAAATCCAGAGATAGAAGATGAAGGAACAGTCACAGAATAGCAAATCAGAGATTACCACAGTGGAATTGATCACAAAAGCAATTGATCTGAAAGCTTGATTGGATTACTGAGGTAGAATAGAAGAAGCACAATGAACAGAGTTGCAGGAATCCACCCAAAACTTGAGCAGTCCTCCTCAATAGCACACCACGAATCCACACAGCTTAAACAGGATACAACAGCTCTTATTTATAAAGTTTTATGCCTCCAAGGGCAGCAGGGGTACAAACCTATATATAAATCTCCAATACAACAAAAAAATAGAGAAATTAAACCATAACTCCCAGTTCACATTGGATCCAAACCAGAATGAACTGGATCCAAACCAGAAAATAGAAAGTAAAATTAAGCTTAAACTATCCTACAGCAATAGGAAGCTAACATGGAAACTAATCTGAAATCGAAACTTAAAATGAACACAAGCTAGCCTAGAACTACTAGAGACAGAAAATAGAAAGTAGACTCCAAAGTCCATGCTCGTAATTACTACCTGTGATATAGGCCCATTAAAAAAGGCCCTTACATAAAAAGCACATCAGATCCTAAAGCCAAGTAGTAGGTACATAACTCATCCCAATACTCATTTTGACTAAAATAAGCTCATATCTGCACTTTGCATGCATCAGAAAGCACCTATATCCAGCCAATTTGGTAAAACTGTTGTCAGTGTCACACTATAATCTTCATACCACATAAAAAAAAATCAATCTGTGTGGGCGTGTGCATCCCTATTTATAAATATTAACCAAACGTGTATTCCCCAAAAACAACTCTAGATTTTTTTTTTTTTTTACTCAAATATGACTCCTAAAATCAACCAGACAACTAGCCAGTTAAAGACACAAAATAAGAAATGAAATAGGATGGTCAAATCTCCTAACTGAAGGGATAAAAATCCAAACAATTAAACCTTTATTTCCTACCCAATAAATAAGACTAGTTACAAAATATCTCCTCCCCATTTTGATTACAAAATACCCATGCAACCAGCTCCGTGATGATAACAAGTTCCCAACAAAGAAACAGTCTCAGAGCTGTAAGTGAAAAATCAAGCCAGGTAACAGCTTGTGAGCCACCTGTTATTGTACAACTATTGGCAGAAGTTAATGAGTTCTAAACTCCATGGAAATTTATCAGAACCTTGATGGGAAAAAAACTTAATGCAACATATGTTGAGTGGATGACTTCCATAAAGATCGAGATCAATGTCAGTTAATAACGTCCAAATTTATGTCAACAGACCAGGTAGATTAAGCAAAAGGAAGATCCTCATCATTTCACTGGCATTCTAACCATTTTATGTCAGAAATCCTGCTGTCATTCTGAAGACATACAAACCCAATGCGATGATTCCAACTATTGGAATCATAATCTCTTTGTTAGCTATATATATGTTAAGTCCTCCAAACCTGATTGAATAATTACAATTTACCACCACAAAGCACAATCCCCTTCAAAATAAATAAATAGCACTGATAATTCTTTGGGATTTGATCCACTGATTGAAAGACTACAACAGATGTGTGATGAGTGAAGCCTCATGAACCTGAGACACTTCCCCTCAAATGAAAATAATCTGTCTTGTCAGAAGTCCCCAATTGGGACAGATCCTAATCCAATCAATTCAAATTAGGAAGTTCGACTTCAAGGTATTACCCTAGCACCATGGTTCCCTCTCATATCAGGCCATGTCAGCAGTTCCCACTTGGAAACATATCCACTATACCCCTTTTCCAAAGATTTGTTCCTCAACTGCATTTAGCTTTCGCCAACTATAGGCCGCATGGTTCATCCCCAAGTCCCACAACCATTTCCTAAGGAGAGTTAATCATTAAAAAAAAAAAAGAGGAGAGACGCCTAGTCCATACACTTGAGGCTAACAGCCTTTCCCTGTCCCGTCTAGTCGTTAGTTCATAATCTGCAAACAGTTAAATTTCTCTATTGCTTTTTTCCCTAATATTGTAATTTTTTAACTACCATACAGTTCTAAGCTTCTAGAAATAATAAACATCCCATTTGATTAAGGGAAATTAGCTCAATTAACCCTCACAAGCATCACATAGAGATGATCTAGACACAGCCTTTGAAACATGTGAGAAAAGATCATGAATATTGCATGCAAAATGTAAAAGACAGAGACAGGTTACATATAGAATTTGTTGTAGACTCATCAAAAACACATCTTAGCAATGTTTGAACCCAGAAAAAGAAAGATGGAGAAAAGCGGGGGGTGGGGGGTACAATACATGAAAATGAGTTTCAAATTGTATTTGGTTCAATAGGTTTGTTTGATTTCCTACATAAAAATGGAAGTGACACCAGCTATATAAAGTGGACTTGACACCATTATCAAGTTCCACAGTTCTATTCAGTGACTGAATAAGTAAAAAAGGGTATACCCAGTGCACGAGCCTCCCGCCACTGTGGGGTCTAGGGAGGGTCATAATGTATGCAGCCTTACCCCTGCTTTCACAGAGAGGCTCTTTCCAGACTTGAACCTGTGACCACTTGGTCACAATGGAGCAACCTTACCGTTGCACCAAGGCCCACCCTCAGTGACTGAATAAGTAAATGACAAAAAAATTTCCTTTTTAAATAGACAGACTTTATTAAGGCCAAGCATTTTTTTTAAAATTTATTGACTAGCTGCTATACAAGTGATCTTAATAAACATAAAATTCCCACGTCAACAAGTAATATTCATACCAATGAATGGTACAAATAGAAATTAAGTCATTAATAACCTCAGATCAGCAGGTAAAAATCAAAAGTAACCCAGTTAATAACCTCAGTGGATCAAAATACATATACAAATAAAACAGACTGCCTGCTGACTAATGCAAAACAGCCCAATAGAATCACAGTTTGGTTTGGTCTTTCAAAATTAGCAAGCCCAAAAATTAAAACCTATCCATGATAAGGCATAAATAAGGTATAGTCAATTAGCCAATTGGAAGTTGATAGGTTCACAAACATGAATGGCTAATAGACCTTAGGGATGAGAAAATTTGAAAAGAATCTTAAAAAATGCAGAAAGAAACTTACTTTACTGGTCAGAGCATACATCCAATGGATGCAGCAAAGATACTTGAACAGAACACAAATCCAGGTTTGCCAAAACAGATACCATTGCTTGATCCAAAGGAGAATGCATCCTATAGGAGGAGATCATTAGCCTCCAATCTTACAACAGTGATGAAATTCTTTGTGGATGTGGCATTTTGGTTGTCTCCCAATACATCCTATATACTCAAAGCATACTGCTCAATAATACCAAACCTCATGGGCATTGGAATAACACCTAATCAGTTTTTATTTGGCACAAATTTGCGGAGTCTTTCGAAACATTCCCATTCAGACCCCCCATGTGCAAGCAAATTCACCATCAGAGATGCAGTCTTTGCATCAGGTAAGAAACCTCTGTGAGACATTTCATTCAGAAGCTCAAATGCCTTATTGGTCTCTTTATTTTGAAGAAATCCTTGAGCCAAGATATTATAAGTCACATCATTTGGAGGACAACCCTTTTCTTCCAATTTCATGAACAAATCCCAAGCTTTGCTCAACAAGCCCTCTTTACAGAGTCCCTTGATCATGATGCCATATGTTTTAGCATTAGGCTCCAAACCTTTGGAAGACAAGGAGTTGAACAATTCTTCGGCCTCTTTTGGCATACATGCCTCCCACATTCCATCAAGGAGGACACTGTAAATAAGAATATTAAGGTTTTTAGAATCAATTTCATGAAACAATTTCAGTGCATCATCAATACACTTGCTTTTGCATAGCCCGTTCATCAATATAGAATAGGTGAATTGGTCTGGGTTGTGCCTATGAACTTGCATTTCTCTGAAAACCTTCAGCGCATACCCAACTTGGCCCACAAGGAAAAATCCTTGAATAAGAGAAGTATAAGTAATAGTGTCAAGGATTATTCCCTTCTGGGGCATTTCTTTAAAGAGCTGGAAGGCTTCACCCATCCTCCTGCACTTGCAATAGCCATTAATGAGTGCACTATAAGTAATGGTGTCAGGCTTATATCCCCAACTCATCATGGTAGTAAAGAACTCCATTGCCTCATCCATTTGACCCACTAAACAATATCCATCTATCAAGGCATTGCATGTGATTAAATCGGGCTCCACACCCTTCTGAATCATTAAATAAAAGAGCTCATGAGCTTCTTTGGCATTCCCTTCTTTGCAAAGAGCAGCAACCAATATATTGAAGGTAACTACATCTGCTGAAATCCCCCTTTCCAACATTTCATGGAACAGCTGGTTGGCTTCCGTCCACTGGCCTGAATTGCATAGGCCATGAATCAAGGAATTATAAGTAAAACCATTTGGCACCACCCCATCTCGAAGCATTATACTGAACAGGGCACGTGCTTCCTCCAACCTCCCTCCTCTGCAAAGACCATCTATCATAATGGTATAAGTTACTGTATCTGGTCTTATTCCATGATTCATCATTTCATCAAAAAGGGTTGCAGCTTCTTTCCACTGCCCAAAATTACACAGGACATGAATCACAGAGCTATAAGTAACAACATTAGGTGAGATGCCTCTCCCTTTCATTTCTATGATGAGGTCCATGGCCTCGTTTACCAGCCCCTGTTTGCAGAGACCGTCAATGATTATGCTATACAAGATTAAGTCTGGATTACACCTACCATTCTGCTCTATCTCCCTGAACAACACAAGGGCCTTAACAGCATCTCCGCTCTTGCAAAGCCCATTAATTATTGTTCCATAAGTGACCTCATTACAGGGATACCCTAACTCCAACATTTTGTAGAAAAACTCCATTGCCTGGCCAATATCGTTCTTTGAACAGAGCCCCCTAATCAGAGTGCTCAATGTAACAACATTTGGTTCATAACCACGTTTCAGGATGTTACCCAATACAGAGAAACCAAAATCCACCCGACCCAAGTGGCGTAAGGAATTGATTAAGATATTCAGAGTGGACAAATCGGGTTGAATTCCTAAGGAGCCCATCTGTTTAAACAAGGAATGAACAGTGGGATACTGTTTCATCTTGGAAGTGGCCCCTAACAGTCGGTTGAAATTCTGAATCGATGGGAAAGGTTGCTTACCGACCAAGCCATCGAAGAAAAGCAATACATCATCAAGACTCCTGAAATGGGTCGCTGACGGGTATTGTGTTGCAATAGATTTACCAGCAGAAGAACCAAAATGATGGCAAAACACAGTTATACTATCATCAAGCAGGCACCCACATCGAGAAGAGGAAGGAAGAGGAAAGAGAAGGGAAAATATGTCACCTTTTTTATTAAGATGGGCAAGAGAACATGCACTTCTAAGCGGCCTCCAACCCATTTCATTTGGAACAAAACAAACAGCTCGACTCTATTACTTTATAATTTCAATGCTGCTGCTCCTTGTCAGCAACCTCTGTTCTCTTGCCTGTGAACTGAAACAATCACAGCTCTCAAAGCTCCAAGACATGTCAATTGAACAAGGTTTCTGTGCCCCACTGTGATTCTCTCCTCCCTCGCTAGTGACTACAAACTTTAATCCTTGATTCGTAAATCACTATAACCTACAATTTATCGTGGTAGTTCCACTGGTTGGACGGCACTTGCAAATTTGCAAGCCATTCTGCTGACGGTTCTATTGTCGTCACTACTCTGACTACTTTAATCAATTCTCAAGATCCAGATGATACTTGAAGCTGTTAAAATTGTTCCAAATCAAATGTCATTCCGATTGGAATTGTACCTTATTTTCGTGAAGTGGATAGTCCAAAAACCCTTCTTGGGTTCAATCAGAGGGTCAAATCCCATTGACTAAGAGGTTCCTCTTCAGCATGGATGAAAGACAACTCAGTTGTTTTGGTATTTGAATCTAGGGCTGATGTTCTCAGTGCCGCAGCGCAGGTTGTGCCTAAATACATGCCTGCCACTCAGGGGACAGGATGGTCATTGTGCCCACCTCCATATGTCTGTGCGCAACCTGCGACCGGCACAGAGAACATTCTCCCTTGAAACTATCATTTATTAGATTAAGCAATTGTGTTAGTGTATGTACGTAAACAGCTTCTCTGTGAAAACAAGGGTAAGGCTACGTACATTATGACCCTCCTCGGACCTCGCAGTGGCAGAAAACTTGTGCACTGGGTACGCCCTTTTTTCAACTTTAATTCTTTAGTTTTTAAAAATCACGCAAAATTTTAGTTTCCAACTCCAAATCAGATTTTTAAATATATTTTGCAGGACCTTTCAAATATGAGCGGTAACATGCAGGGCATAGTGACTTCGATCTCAAATTTCATTTGTTCTAGGAGCCAAGGCTCCCTATTCGTCCTCTGCCTCCTTAAGATATCAGATTAATGGTGCAAACCAGAATTTGGCTGGATAAAGCTGGAAAAATATCACCTCAATTTTCTCAATTCCCTCTAAAAGAGGGAGGTGGACCCCACCTCAGGCAATGTGTTTGGGCAGGAGATAAGGTGGTCATTTCTGTCCCCCTATTAGATGGAATTGAGGAAATTGAGGGGTAGACAAATTGAGGGGATAAAGATCCGAATAAAGCTTAACACAATCTAGGAAGGGCAGGTCGGGAGGAGTTTTCAGACACTATACGGGAAAAGTTGTTCTGGCTTTCTATGATTTCCTAAGTCAAGGTTCTAATTTTGAAGGTGAGTTTGCAGCTCTTATTGAGGGTGGGCCTTGGTGCAATGGTAAAGGTTACTCCATTGTGACCAAGTGGTCACGGGTTCAAGTCTGGAAACAACCTTTTCGCGAAAGCAGGGGTAAGGCTGGGTACATTATGACCCTCCCTAGACCCCGCAGTGGTAGGAGCCTCGTGCATTGGGTGTGCCCTTAATTTGTAGCTCTTATTGGTGTTTTTTGAATCTGTTTTTATCTACGATCACTTGGAAGATGTCACACAGCTTCAGAGAGGCAAACGACATTGCAAAAAACCTTGCAAAAGATGCCTTCCCTCCGTGGTTCTTCATCTCCTCAGGTTGATCCCCATGCTCACATTAGGGATGAGGTTTTGTCTAATGCTTTACGTCGTCCTAGATTTAGATTTCATTAATTTCGTGATTTAGGGCTTTCCTACTGATGGCCATGATGAAGGTGGGGTTGCTTTAAATTTGTATGCTTTGTAATCGTCTGGGAATGCCTAGATGTTAATCCTATATCTTTTTTCTTCTTTTTTTATATATATCTAATCTTTTAACAAAAACAAAAAATAAACGAAGGGTCCATGTGATAGAGGACCCTTTGTATATGCCTTGCTTGCCTAATCCTGTATCACATGGATTAGTCCATGTGATAGAGGACCCCCCACAGACATCTCAATGGCCAAATTTTAGTCCAAAGTAAGCAAGGAAAGTTGTTCAAACTCTTATTTAAAGTTTTAGTAAAATTACCACAATACAATCACATGAAGATGAATCCAAAATACAAAGTGGTATCTTTTGTAATTTTAGCTGCTTCCTCTACCCATTTTAAGCTGAATTTGTACCAATGAGATGCTTGCCTAACCCTCCATCACATGGACTATTCCATGTAATACCACGTGGAATATAGTGAAACGTTATCCTTCACTAGGCATAGTGACGAGGGAGAAAACCCTTAAACAAATTTTTGGTCGATTTAGTTGTTTGAGTCACCAAGAAAATTCTGTGACTCTATGGTGGTGAAAACCTTAAACATTATTGGATATATCCGGCTTAGGTGGTGAAAACCCCTTACCCTTTACAGCCTATAGCTGTAAGGAATGGCATTAGGTCAACAGGAAGGTGGATAAACCTATGTTCAGGTCTGATTCACCTAATTTCCTAACGCTAATCACCAAAATATACAGAATATTACATTACTTTTTTTTTTTTAGGGTGGAAATTTACATTATTCTTTATAAACCCTAATAAATAACCACTTACCCCTATCAATCACTTGCAGTTTAGTTTAGCTAAAAGCTATGGCCTTGGTTAGATTAGGAATTGACCTGAGGGGCCAGGGTTGGGCCTGAAAATATGTTGGTTGGGTTAAATAAAGTATAGGTACAATATATGTATTATGTATGGGTAAGGAAGGCTGGAATAAAACTCCCTTCCCTTTTAGCTAAACAGTATACCTTACCCTTACTCTTGAATCAGGTTCCTCTCCCCTGCCGCCTGCGTGTAACCACTGACCACTTTGTCACCCAATTATTATTACTAATCTTTTGGATCCAATCAGTCAGCAAAACCCAAACAGATTCATTAATAAGATTTCTGTACATATCAAATACTTGATTTGCAGTTGAG
This sequence comes from Telopea speciosissima, assembly GCF_018873765.1. NCBI lineage: Eukaryota > Viridiplantae > Streptophyta > Magnoliopsida > Proteales > Proteaceae > Telopea > Telopea speciosissima. Next base: position 79,266,577 of record NC_057917.1, read on the forward strand.
TCTCCATCATTCAAACCATTCACCATCAGCTCAATTGATTACCTTATCAATCCCCCAACCACCTGGTGCAAACCTGCACAGCTGTATAAGTGTGTAGCATATTCTATCCCACCTGACCAATGATGTTTTTCCAAAAATCTGATTGAAACAAAAAAATGATCACGAACCTACCTCCCATCTATTCCGGAACTTCTTAATTACCCTCCATGGCCAGCAGCAAAGAGACTTTCAATTCTCATTCAGCACATACCATAGAAGCACAAACTTTCCACCACTCAGAAGTTGTTTTAATGTCTAACTAAGTTATTTTCCCATGTGTCTCTTTCAACAGAAAGCCGACCTCCTTCAAACAGCTTTAGTCCAGAGTAGCCCAATATAGGAATTGGCACATCCTATTCAACCACATGAGAAAATCCATGATAGTCACTTGAGCATGAGAATCCTCTCAGAAAAGATAAATCAGCTTTTCAACTTGTTTACCAATTGAGCTGATGCCCTCTCATACAAACTCATTATATATATCCATTCCTATGCTCACAGAATCCTTTGTCCTTTGTGCATCCAGTAAAAATCAAAACATGCATCATCTGCAACATCAGAGGAAGAAAAAAAATGGAACAACAGATGGAATCTCTTAGGAATAAATTTTCATTTTCAACCCAGAAATCTCCATCAGGATCCATAACCTCTTCACAGAATGATTCAACCTGATATAGTCTCTTCTTTTTTTTATAAAAATTGGGCATGTTAAGATTTCTATTTAATATGGGATAATGATGCAGAAGCTAAATGGATATGGAGGCCTTGAGGCCCACTATCAAGCTTCATGTTATGATTTAGTCATGTAAATGACAAAACACTTCCTTTCTACTTAAAGGGAGTAAATCTAAACCCAGAATTCCATGCAAACCATTTTCTACACTTACTACCTAGCTGCTATATAAGCATTACATTCCCAATTTTAAATAGTCACTTAATTAAGGCCAAGAACTCAATTTAATCTTCCTGAACCATCAGAACAAGAAAGGAAATTATTGATCAGGTGATTTTTAAGATTATTAACATGGTCAAAAGTGTTCTTCTTCCATCGCTTTAAAGAATTAGACAGTGAAGAGAGTTTAGAAGCAATGGAATCCTGTGGATCAGAATTCCAGGAGGAGTTACAAAAGGATGAAAAATCAGGGTGGTGAATCCAAGCTTCCTGAAAATGAAAATGAAAAAGTTTCTTATAACCTGGTCTAGAACCAGAAGTTGAAAGAATGATCTGTTAACCATTAAAGCTATTTTGGATCTCTTTTCTGATCTATCTGGACAAGAAATCTATCTCTCCAAGAGTGGAATTCACTTTAGCAGGAATGTCCCCCTCCAGGGACAAGATTCACCTTAGCTCTCTAATTGGTATTAAGGAAATGTCTAAAGACTCCATTTATCTGGGAACTAACCTTTTCCATTGCAGGTCTAAAGTGAAGGAATTGAGTGGAGTTGTTTTAAGAATGAAGAGAAAGCTTTCCTCATGGAAGTCCAATTTTTTATCTTATGCAGGGCGTAATGTTTTAATTCAATCTGTGCTAGCTTCTACTCCTGCTTTTGATGAATTGTTTCTTGTTTCCCCTTAAAGTTTGTTGGAATATTGACTCTATTTGTCTTAATTTTTGGTTGGGAAATTCGGGGAAAAAGAAGAAAAAATCCTCTCTCATTTCCTGGGATAAAATGTGTCTCCCTAAAGCCAGAGGGGATTGGGGTTTCGTAAGGTTGAACACCACAATAAAGCCTTACTAATGAAATTAGGTTGGAGACTTATCACTGATTGTTCTTCTTTATGGTCTCGTGTTCTAAAAGCTAGATACTTTCCTAAACTCTCATTCTTTGATCCCAAAACTTGTGCGAGGAAGGGTTCCTGGACTTGGAATAGTATCTCTCATATCATTCCATCCCTAGAGAAAATCGTGGTCCGGAAGATAGGTAATGGCAAATCTACTTTTTTCTGGACTGACCATTGGATCCCTTCTCAACCTGGTAGTCTGATAACCTATCCGCTGAATTCCATTAATCCTTCTGATCGAATTAGGAAGGTTGATTTTTTTACCATGGGATCTAGATGGAATTCTACTTTACTAAACGATTTACTACCTTTGCACATCTTATCTCACATTCAACAGATAATTCCATCTACTTCTGAGGACAGCTGGTGGTGTATCAGGGCCAAGAATGGAATTTTTAGCATTAAACTGGCTACTAAAGAGCTAATTTTTGTTTCTGTTAACAATAATAATTTTTTTATCGCCTCTTGGTGAAAATTCTTTTGGAAGCTTAAGATTCACCCCAAATTTAAAATCTTCTTCTGGCGGATGCTAAATGCTGGTCTTCCAATCAAGGCTACTCTGTCCAAATGGCTTCAGATCGACCCCTCATGTGCTCTATGTGAAAATTGTGTTGAATCCTTATGGCACTTATTCCTATCTTGCGATTGGGTTAAACATATTTGGGTAGCTGGACCTCTAGGGCTGCGAACTGAGTTTTTGGATCATCCATCCCTAAAAGATTTTTGCTTGGCAATCCTTTTCAACCGTACTTTAGATAAACAATCTCTAATTTGGTTTTTTAGTGTTTTTATTATTACTTGTTACTTTATTTGGACAATCAGGAACAAGGTAGTCATTGGGTCAGAAAAGCTTGATCCAATTTGGGTGTTGAAACAGGTTAAACAGTGGTTATTTGTAACTCTTTTGATTTAGATAGGCAATAATAGAACCTGCACTTCTAAGCAGCCTCCGACTCATTTTATTTGGAACAAAATGAACAGTTTGTCTCTGTTACTTAAAATAATTTCACTGCTGCTGCTTCTTCTTCCTGTCAGCAACCTCAGTTCTCTTCTCTTGCCTGTGATTAACAGTTCCCAAGCTCCAAAACATGTTCACAGAACATGGTTTCTATGCCCCTCTGTGATTCTCCCATCACTCTCATGTGATTAACAGCTTTAATAATCACAAAGGCTGTGTTTGGTATGGATTTTTGGAATGCATTTTAGGTCGATTTTACATTTATCGGATGACAAAAATAACTATTTTTATCAGTCGAAAATGCAAAATCGATCTAAAATGCAATCCAAGAATGCCTACCAAACACAGCCTAAAACCTTCAATATATCTTGAACGTTCTGAAGAGAGTTGAAATGGCCACCCAAAGGGAATAGTGGGGGACTAGGGAAGGCCACTAATGTGGCTATTACCGAAGGTCTTTTATACCGTTCTTGGGTTCGATCGCAGGGTCAGATCCAGTGGAATAAGATGTTTTCGAAAAGGAAAAAAGAAATCCTCTGCAATGTCTTAATCTTGCAATGCCTTGCAGTTGGGCCTAAGAGCTCGACACGTGAAGATGTGACATCCAATGGTGCCAAGCTCGAAAAGAAAGAAAAAAAAAAATAGATAAATTGAACTCGCACTGTTGGATGAAGCATCTTTCATGTGTTGAGCTCTCAGGGCCGAACTGCAAGGCTCCGCAAGACGAAGGAATTGCTGGGTAAAAGATAAATAAAAGAGCTCATGAGCTTCTTTGGCATTCCCTTCTTTACAAAGAGCAGCAACCAATCTATTGAAGGTAATTACATTTGGTGAAATTCCCCCATCCAACATCTCATGTAACAGCTGGTTGGCTTCCTTCCACTGGCCTGAATTGCATAGGCCATGAATCAAGGAATTGTAAGTAAAACCTTCTGGCCCCACACCTTCTCGAAGCATTATATTGAACAGGACACGTGCTTCCTCCAACCTCCCCCTTCTGCAAAAACCATTTATCATAATGTTAAAAGTTACCGTATTTGGTCTGATTCCACGATTCATCATTTCATCTGAAAGGGTTGAAGCTTCTTTCCACTGCCCAAGATTACACAGAACGTGAATCACAGAGTTGTAAGTAACAACATCAGGTGAGATGCCTTTGCCCTTCATTTCTATGAAGAGGTTCATAGCCTCGTTTACCAGCCCCACTTTGCAGAGACCGTCAATGATCACGCTATACAAGACTAAACCTGGATTACACCTGCCATTCTGCTCTTTCTCCCTGAACAACACAAGGGCCTTAACAGCATCTCCGCTCTTGCAAAGCCCATTAATTATTGTTCCATAAGTGACCTCATCACATGGATACCCCAACTCCACCATTTTGTAGAGAAACTCCATTGCCTGGAAATTTTCATTCTTTGAACAGAGCCCCCTTATAAGAGTGTTCAATGTAAAGACGTCTGGTTCATAACCACGTTTCAGGATGCTCCCTAACACCGAGAAACCAAGACTACTACCAGTCTACTATCCTAGTGCATATTAACTTTTGTGAAATTGTCAGTTGCATACTTGCATCAGCTACTTTAAAAAAAAAAAACTTTGACTAAATTCCAAGGTAAACACATTTAGTGAGAAGGTCTAAGGAAGGAGCATAGATCCTCATTGTAGCACCAAAATTCAATGATTTTGATGTTAGCCTTTGCAGCATGTTTCCATCCTTGCAGAAGTCCATACAATTTCGCTTCCCTCGCATTTTGAGTTGAGAGACAACTTGCTGATGTTAAAACATCCTGTCAAGCTAGCAAATTACAAATAGCCCAATCGATTAATCTTAGTTGAGGTTCATATATGTCTGCGCAAATTAAACCAGGTAGTTGGAACAGTTTTAATCTTCGATATAGTTGTTATGTTGTCATCAATAATGTGGCTACGTTTTTTTTTTTTTCTTACCTATAAAAAAAAATGTGGCTACCTTTTTAATCAATTCTTAGATCTAGATGGTACTTGTTGAAGCTGTTTAAATTCTTGCTAACCAATTCTCATTTTTAAGAGTTAAACAAGTTTTAAAAAAATGGAAATCGGAACCGGATCCGATTGGAATTGGCCAGAAACCTACATCAGCCAAATCAACCTGGTTTTAGTGGGTCTCAACTCTCAATCGGATCCAGATCGGATTGTTGTTATCTTGGAGTATGGATCAGCTACCAGGTGATTTAAGTTCTAGAACAGTGAGTCTCAAACTCCTGGAAATTTATCTTCTCAAGTACAGTGTCCTATTCAATGCAACACACTTGAGAATTCAACCGTCCACCCAACACTTGAAAAGATAAAAAGATAACGTTGCCCATGTTTTTACAATTGGATTAAGTGTGGTGCACTGCTCACTTGAGAGGATGAAAATCCCAAATTCGTACCCCTATTAGGTTCAACAGAAGGGTCAGATCCCATGGAATAAAATGTTCTCTTTGCCGTGGATAAAGGGAAACTTGGTCCTTTTGGTAATTGAATCTATTATTTATTAGAATTCTCTTTTATTTTTATTTTTTAAATACTTTAGTTGTTTTCATTTTACTCATGTTAATTAAGCAATTTTGTCAATTTTAACTCATTTTTATGATTAATTCTTCAATTTTTTAAATCAAGAAAAATTTGGTTAGCTTTTCTATAATAAACAAATTTTTAGTTCGATTAATTGTTTGAGTTACCAACAAAATTCTGGAGTGCTATTATACACCTCGTTTTTATGGATGTCACCAACTTCGCCCATTGCTCATCCATAACCCTAAATTCCAAGTTGATTTGAGTGAATGGACCAAAAGGGTTCAAGACAATATATAAGTGTCCTTCCGTAACCCTCACACAATATTATTAGTAATCTTTTGGATCTAATCAGGCAGCAAAACCCAAACAAATTCATTCACAAAGTGCATATCAAATAGATTTGCAGTCAAAGTCTCCATCATTCAAGCCATTCACCATCAGCTCAAATGATGCCTAAACAATCCACTATCCATCCACCCAGAAATTTATTACCCTCTGTACCAATCAACCATCTGGTATTCTTGAGCACCTGGTAAGAACCTGCACAGCAATATAAATGTATCAATTTACCATAAAATTATATATATAATAATCACAATTCTTAATTACCCTTCAATGACCAACAGCAACAGCAAAGAGACTTTCATTTCCATTCCAGCAAATGCCATAGAAGCACAATCCTTCCACCACTCACAAGTTATTTTGATGTCAATCCAAGCTATTTTCCCTTCTGTTTTTTTTCTACCAACGGCCGACTCCTTCAAACTGCATTAGTGCAAAGCAGCCCAATATAGGGATTGGAATATCCAACTCAAGCACATGAGAAAAACCATGATAGTCACTCGAGCATGAGAATTCTTTAAGTAAAGATAAATCAGCATTTCGACTTGTTTACCAATAGACCTGATGCCCTCTCATACAAACCCATTATATCCAATCCTATGCTCATAGAATCCTTTGTGCATCCAGTAAAATCAAAACATCATCTGCAACATAAGAGAGGGGCAAAAAGAAACAGAGGGAGTCTCTTGTGAACAAATTTTCATTTTCAACCAAAAAAACCTCCATCAGGATCCATAACCTTGTCACAGAATGATTCAGCCTGATATAGCCTCTTCATCGCTATTATTCATTTATTTTTATTTTTTTTTTGGGGGGGGGGGGGGTTGTGGGGGGAAGGAAAAGCAAGGCTTTCACTCAAACCAAGAACCAACAAATCTCTTAACATTTTTTTCAAATCATACCAATACACTTAAGCCATCCTACTAGTAAAACAGCCATGTATTAAGAACACAAGACAAAATTAAATCCATGCCCAGAAGAAGAAACAGTTGTAGTTGTAGTAGCATTAGTAGTAGCAATCCTCCCTTCTTTCCATCAAAAGCTTTATCGTACAAAAGAAATTCGGATAAGTAGGCTATTACATATTAGATGTCAAGTGCTACTACTGAGTAACTAACACATTGAGTAACATTATAAGCAATCAAATCAGAACCTTTAAATTTAATTTGGCAAAGGGACTTGCAAAAAGAGAATTCAGACATTGATTGTTTACCTCCTTTTGACAAAGAAACTCACACTAAATTAAATGCACAAATTTCAGCCACTCAGTAAATGATCTTAACCTGAACCAAGCTTAAACAAACAGAGTCAGGACACGAGAACACAGTATTAATTTCCATCTAATTAATAGAAGTTCCAGTAACATCACTGTCGCTAAGTTATACTCATAAAGATTCAGTCAAAGTTGTTCTACACTAATGTACAACATACTCTAAATTTTGGCAGGAACTAATAAAACCCATGGTTCTAATGGTGGCAAAATTGGGTAGGATGGTTCTATACAATTTAGCAAGTAATCTCCACTCCATTCTGAGTTACAACAGACAACTCCTTCCTGAGGCTTTTGTCTCTACTAGATTAAACATCTGCCATCACATACTGATAAGCTACGACAGTGAAACCAGTAAAACACTCTCTGTAAAGCAAGGATACTCAACCAGAAGGAGAGGATCGTTGCAATGGTATGTGTATACCTGCATAGTGCACAATACATCAAAAACAGCTATGATTTGAATATCTACAATATTTATTTTCAGATGAGATGAAACTCAAGGTATGACCTTTTGCATGTATTGCTTGATAGACACGCACATGCAAGGGTGATTAAAATGCACCTGTCGACAGAATGCCTCACGCTGAAATACTTGCCTTGCACCTTCATTGATCATTTAGTGCATGCAGGAAAACTCCATTTTCTGAATCACTAGAAGCACAGAGCTTTCAAGCACACAAAAATTCAAGCATTTCAATCTAGCTTGTTTGCTCTTGAATAACGAAGTGTGTCCCAGTAAAGAAGTTATACCCCACAGAGAAGGTGGATGCATTAATTCCAACATCTTCAGAGACCTGTTCATTCCCTGGTGCTTTTGCTTCAAAATTTTACCACCATGAGCGCAAAGCAGCTTCCAAAAGAAAGTTCTTGAAAGGCATTGTATGGTTGAACTCCTATGAGAAGTTATCATTCAAATGACTCATGCAAAATGACTAACCAATACCCTTCCGCTTTGCTTGACAAGATGGTAGCCTGGGAATGATCTCAGATCTCGGAACCATACTCAAGCAGGTTTCAGGTTCAGAAAGGAACCATATCCAATTATCATCATTTTAACCTCCTGGCCTTAAAAAGATTCTACCAAAGCCCAAGCTGCTCTTCAGAAACACCAGTTTAATGCATGGGCTCCTGCGGATAAAAAATTGAACCCCGCACATTAGCCTCAGATAGACTTTCAGGAGTTCTAACATGTAAAACTGTGAAAATTAACAGACCACAAAGAAAAAAGGAAATGAAAGTGCAGAAGATTCAGATATATTAACCTACTAGAGGTCCAGTTCAAGTCTTTAACCAGCAACAGGTTCATTATTGATTTCATTAGAAAAGGATAAAAGAAAACCATCTCATTTAGAAGCGATGAAGAGTATTTAATCCTTTTGATTAACCTTAGCGGTGTACCAGTTCAATATAGAAAGAGGCTCACCACCAACAATCTGCTTCCTAATGCACAGAAGTTGACAAGTTCCAAACTCAAATAGATATTTAAAAAGTAACTAAAGCTATGTACCTCTCCCCTTAGAAGTGCAAAACCTGATGGCTCTTCATGATGACATAAACTTCTGAGCAAACCATGTTGAACTGATTTCCCTAAAGTTTGAAATACATGTCAATTATTTTTTTCTAATTGTCATGTTAACAGGCAGGTGCATGCAAAAAAAGTAAAAGAGTTTCATAAAGGTGGATCGTCATCATTTCATATACCTTCCCAACCATATGAAACCAGAAGATCCTGTTTCCATTCGAAAGCCACAAGTGAAACCATCTCAATAGAGCCTCTTCCAACTATTTGAGGTCATATTCCATTGAAAGCTCAGACTGACAGCAAGAAGACAATTTTGAGTTCAAAAGAGGCCACTTTGGGCAAAAATGCCGAAGGTTAGGACCACCTGGGATCCTGAAACAGTGAGACATGCACAAGGTCATGGCCCTTTTAATAATCTGTTAAAAGCCATACATCTCTTAAGTCTACTGGATCTGGCTGAGTCAATTCAAACACTAAGCCTCCCAAGAAATAAAAAGAATAAATACATGAATAATCTGATTAAATTAGGGTTTAGGGTTTCAATCCCTGCATTAACAACATTGAATGGATTTCCTTTTTACCATTATGTTTTTTATGTAGTTTGACTAATTTTGATCAGGATTGTTCGGTTAAGAAGACCACCAGAAAACCTACTAGAGAAAACCAGAATCACAGTAACAACACTGAAAATATTGGGCAGAAACTGGACAATGTCATATCTCCAAATTCATTCAGCCGATGGGGCTGAAACTTAGGTTGAATGGAGATCCTAATGGGTAGGCTAGGTAGGTCCTTGTAACATCAAGGCAAACCAACAGTTGGATTAGAAGAAACAAGCAATGACAGAAAATAGAAACTAAAATGAAAACAGAATTAGTAACTCAAAGAAGAAGCAATAACTCACAATCTACTGGACAAATACCTACCAAATTCTGGTCGAAGGTAGAGTGTAAGAAGAGAAGATAATATAAAAAATTGAAGCCCATCCAATGGCTGGATTGGGAGAAACAAAATGACAAAGTTACTGTTAAAATAGGGTAAAACCAGAAACCGTAGGAAAAGTAAAACAGAAAATAAAACCTACAGAAATTGTGAGTAACAAATACCTCTGTTATAGATAACAAAGAGAACATAGGAGGGAATAGGAATTACCTAAGGAGGACCCCGATAGGAGAGACAGAGGCTATTGGAAGCTAACAGAACAGTAGGAAAGAAGAAGAAAGAGAAAGAAAGGAGATGAAAGAAGGGTAGAGGGGATATGACTTGGTATCACCATCAAGCCTAGGTCAGCTTCATCACCAATCAGTCTTAGGAATGACCCCCTAGGGTCTGTAACTGAATCACCACAGCAGCAAAACTCACAAGACAGCATAATGTTGTTCATCCCAAATCGTGGGCAGCATGCCCCTCCTCTTTTAGTTATAATAGCAATCAACCCAATATAAAAATAGTAACCTCTTATGCGTGGGGAAGGGTTACTAGGCTACCAAAATTAATTAGGATATTCTAGAATGAGATTCAAAGCTACTACATAGAAATAGAAAGTAAATCAAATAGAAACCAATACTTAGCTAATAACTTAACTACTAAGTAGCCGATTACAAAATTAGAAACTTAAGCTACTAGCATTAATAGAGTATTCTAAGAGCATAATTTCCATTCCGCATGCAATCTTGACCAGGGCCCACAATAGAAATAACAAAGCCATACGCAAGCCTATTCTAGCCTAAGGCTGGCGCAATCAAAGACCAGAACCATGGTTTGCTTTATGAACCAGTTTGGCAGTTTCTGGCCTAGAACCTTAATGCTGGTCTGCTCTCTTATTTTTCCTACATGAGTACACCTTCAGCCCTGCATCAACTGTCCCCGGCTTGAAATCATTCATTTCTAACGAATGGATGAAGGCCATGTATTTCTCGTAAAAGTCAGGATCAAGCCTCTTGAAGTCATCACCATGTATCCAGGTGGCATCAATCCTTGGGTGTCCCTTCTACTTAATTAAGAATGAGTAGCAGCCACCACCACTCTGTGTCATAGTGTACCAATAGTCCAATACCTCCGCAATCTCATCCTCAACTAGAGGTGTCAACTTGCAACTTCAACATATGCTTTGTATCTCCTTTATCTGAATGGTGGCCCAAATAAAGAGAGTTAAGTCCACCATGTTGAACACATGGCTAATGGCCATATCATCAGGAGGCTCAAGAACATAGGCATTCAGCCCTATACGCTTAAAAACTTTGTAAGGACCCTCTGCCTATGATGATGCAGTTGCTCTAGCTTGGTTGAACAAACATGAACCACTTTGGAAGCTTAAACCAAGGTTTGGTCCTAAACCAGTTTTCTGGTCTGGCAAGGGCTGGTAGTTTACTTAGGACGCAATCTTTTAATTTATTTTATTTCATTTGAAAGAGTAGATTACGTAGGGAATTCTTTGGTAGTTTCCTTTACTTAGTTATAACTTAATTTGCTAGTTTCTTCTTTCAGTTGGTTTCCATTTTTGTTAGGTTTCTATTTTGATTTAATGGAGTTTTCCTATATACTCAATGTAATTCGGTAGAAGAGGCAGACTTGAATATTGAATGAGAATGAGATTGAATTGAGTTTCTCGCAGTGGTGAGTGTTTCCGTGCTGTGCTTTGCTAGTTGAGTTGATCGATCACTGCTACCCCTCTCTACACCCTTCTCTACTTCCGCTTTTTCTTCTCCTCTCTCCTTCCTTCCATGCAATCTCTCTCTTTTCTATCTTCTAACTTCTCTTTTTCTCCCCGAGTTTCTTATCCCTGTATCACGGTTCACTGGTTTAGCGGTACTGCCTGAACCTTGCAAGCCGACTGAACTTCCCTCTGTTCATTCTCAGAATTGGGGTTTATACTCACCTACCAGAGGCAACCTCAACCCCAGGAGCTCACATCCTAAAGTCCTTGCTGAAGAGGGAATTGAATCTGGTTCCTGCACTGGAATCATCTACACTGTCGACCCCTAGTTTCAGATCTCACCAATCAATTGCAATCAGAATTTTGAGACTATTTCTTGCTGGGTTCGGCAGACCTTGGCACTGCGATTTTGTTCCAGAAATTTCAAGGAGGATCATCGTCATATGAGGAAGTCATCTCTGTTGGAGTGACTCCAGTTCACCGCCTCTCTTTTCTATTGAGTTATTGCAAGGTTGAAGAAGACATAAGTCTTTGAAAATTGCACATAAGGACAACTAATGTTAATTTACATAAAACCCCCCATGTTCTCTGATGCTATTCTGTTTATCCCCCACTCTAAGTGTTTCAATTCCAAGAATAACCCTCCCATTAACATGTTATACACTTATACTTTATTCACTTGTTTCCCACTTTATAGTTGATTATAATAAATTACAACCCACCCTATGTAAACATTAATTTATTTACTGTTTTGCCATTTAATTTCGGACTTGAGTGTTTCCTTGTTTGGGTGGGCCCACAAGTGATCCAATAAGGGTTAACCCGACCCGAATTGCACCATAGGATGAAGCTTAGTGTTTGCACCTGGAGGGACCTCTCTGACGCTAAGTGCACCATCATCATATCACCATGTTTAAAATCCACATAACATCAAAGGTCAGTTGTGGTTTTGTAGGCATCATTGCTAACAAATATCTGTTGCCTCACCTCTGCATTAACCACAGTCATGTGGCGTAAGAATTCATCTGCCTCTACGCTGGTGCGTACATGCGACAGCAGAGGAACAAAGTCAACCAGATGCTTGGGTTGCATTCCAAGCACAATCTCGAATGGGGTGCGACCGGTTGTCATGTTCACTGAGTTATTGTAGGCAAACCATGTGATGTCTAAGATGAATGGCCAACTCTTCTCATAATCAGGAACCAAAAAACATAGTAAATTGCCTAAATTGCGGTTGTCGACCTCTGTCTGCCCTTCGGTCTGTGGATGATGGGACTATAGAAAACTGTAGCTTGGTCTGGGTAGCTCATAAAATAATCATTTTGTCGAATCTCCCTCTCATCAATTTTCACCACCTCATTATCCATCCTAGTTTAACTAAAGTTGCACACCATATACTCCATTTCCATTCTGCTTATCTTAAAACCTTTTGATTCCAAGGTTGAACTCCATAACTCCAACTTGGGGTTAATCCGTGCTTTTGTCTCATCCACCAAAACAATATCAGCAAAAAGCACACGCCAAGGAACCTAACCTTGAATGTCTCTAGTTAAAACAACTATAATAAGCAAACAAATAAGGGTTTAAAGCTGATCCTTGACGTAACCCAATTGTAATTGGGAATTCACAACCTTGACCCCCTTCCACATTTCTTACACTAGTCACCACACCATTATACATATCTTTAACTAAGTCCACATATTTACTTGAAACACTTTTCTTCTCTAGTACTTGCCGGATTAACTCTCTAAGGACTCTGTCATAAGCTTTTCTAGGTTAATAAAGACCATATGGAGATCTGTCTTGTAATCTCTAAATCTTTCCATGAGTCTCTTGAGCCATAAATAGATTCTGTCGTGGATCTTCCTGCAATAAAACCAAATTGGTTTTCTGTAATAGTAGTTCCTTGTCTCAGGCGAGTTTCAATTACTCTCTCAGGCCAATTTATACCTTTTTAGATACTCTACATCCTTAGTCCTTTGCCATGTCTTAAAACTAGCTTTTTTGGTCTTAATGGTTGCTTGAACCTCATCATCCCACCACCAAGTCCCTAGAGGAATGACGTTTTCCTTTTGATTCGCTTGGGACATCTTTAGCAACCTTCTTAATACAAGCAGTAATTGCATTCCACATTGCATTAATGTCTCTGTTGAAGTGTTGATATTAGGGGCAGTTTAGTCTTTTTCTCTTGTTTTCTGTCAGTACTCAAGTCTTATGTATTGTCGGTTAGTAGTAGGGGCATTATTTTCCTTACCATTTTGTTTTTATTATAAATATAATAGGGACAGACCTGCGGCAGGATATTCTGTTCTAGCCGCAGGTTCTCTCCCATCACTTGAGGCTTGCGTGCATCTTCTCTCTTCTCCTTTTCTGTTTCTTCTTCTTTCTTTGATTCCTCTAATCTGGTTATAATATTCAGATGTTCTAACATGGTATCAGAGCAATTATAATCAGATTAGAGGAGCCTCCCATGATTTTCTGCTGATCTCTCCTTCTTGATTTTCCCTTGTGGTGTGCACCCACCTACTGCTGCTTTCACAATGAGTTAAAACCACTCCTCTCAATATTAATGGAGTGTTTTATCCCTACCTACACTGATGGTGCTTACTTATTTGAAAATTCAATCATCTACAGCCAAGGACTGCCAATGTCGATCTCTTGCAAAACCCTGACAAAATCAACTTTCTTTGGATGGATGTTTTTGGAGCTGTGCTGATTCAAGGTTGTGATGCTATGGTTTCTAGTTGGTGATTGCAATTGATTGCATATCAATTTTCATCCCTATGCTGCATATTTGAAGTTGGTGGTATTTGATATCGATCTCGCCTTGGCTGGTCTCTTCGATTTTACCTTATATTCTACTAGTTGTTTCTTCTTGCTGATGGAGATTCAACCTCTTCTACCTACTGGAATCAGTTGCTGCTCTTTTTTTTAACCTCTACAAACTGGAGTTAGTTGTGTTAGCTGCTCCTTGAGTCATCTACTACTACTGCCTTATAGGTGTTTGAAAATTTTCCTGAACCAGTTGCTGCTGCCCTCACTGTTGTTTTGAAGATCCATCTCTTCTAAATGGCTGATACAAAAAATTCTACAGACAATGTCAACATTCAGATTACATCTATCAAACTCAAGGGGAGCTCTAACTATCTACTATGGGCCCAAGCTGACCGTGTCTACATTATGGTTAAGGACAAACTAAGCTGCATTATTTCTGACCCTCCGGCTCCAGATTCTAAGGATTACAGCACCTGGATGAAGGAGAATGCAATTATTCTGATTTGGTTGTGGAATAGCATGGAACCCAACATTACGGCTAATGTCATGTTTCACACGACTGCTAAGAGAGTGTGGGATGACTTGAAGGAGACATAACAGTATAACCCGTATTTATGAGCTTTATGAGAAGCTATTCCAGTTCCAACAGTACGATAAATCTCTTCAGGAGTACTACAGTGCTTTTAAGGGGATCGTTGAAGAATTGAACGTGTTTCAGCCCCTTACCACTGATATTGAAAAATTGAAGGCCCAACGGGATGAATTCTTTGTCTCAAAATTTTTGGCTGGATTATATCCTAATCTGAAGGTTGTAAAGGGTCACTTACTTGCTGGTGATTCGGTTCCTACTTTTAACGATACTTATTCTAGGCTGCAGCATATTGTCTCTCCTAGTTCCAAACCATATCACGGCGTGTAGGCGACCCAAGGCACTAGAGAGGGTCAAAAATCAAGGTGACACCAATTAGGCAGCCAAGGCGTCCAAGGCGCCCACCTAGGCGACACCTTGACAACTATGTTCCAAACCAGACACCAACCCCAAGGAAAACTCAGCATTCACTACTAGTAGAGGCTGTGGTTTAAGGGGAGGACGTGGTACTGGAGGCCGTGGATCTGGTGGGCAGCATATTGACAAAGCTGCCCGGCAATGTTCTTATTGTGAGAAATCCAATCACATTGTTGATACATGCTTGTCCAAGCAAGGGAAACCAGAATGGACTCAACACTTGGCCAATCATGCAGCTCCTGAAGAAAGTACAAACATGGTTGCATCTAGTGATACTAAATCAGGTTCAGCCATGGCAGAATCCTCCACCGCTCTTCGTGATGAGGTTCATCAGCTGATGCGCTGCATAAAGAGTCTTGAGTCATCCACTTCCACCATTGAGGCATCTACTTCCACTGCCACATTGGCCCATGCAGGTACACATGCCTTTCTTTCCACCACTTCCACTCCCTGGATCATTGATTCGGGGGCGTCCGCTCACATTACTGATAAGTCATCTATTTTTAGTTCCATTTCATCTAATTCTCATACTCCACCTGTTATCCTTGCCAATGGTTCTTATACACCTGTTACTGGGCATGGTACTGTTTGCCTTAACTCTAACCTTTCTCTTTCTTCCGTATTACATGTACCTCAATTTCCCTTTAGCCTTCTTTCAGTTAATCAACTCACTAAAAATCTGAATTGCTCAGTAACTTTTTTTCCTTCTCACTGTCTTTTTCAGGATCTTCACAAGAGGAAGACGACTGGTGGAGGGCATGAGAAAGATGGCCTATATTACCTTTACGATGCTGTCCCATGTGCTTCTGCAGCTGCAAGCCTGCAACTACTATTGGTAGAGAGTCGCCATTCCAATGGCATTGTCGGTTAGGACATTTGTCCTTGTCTAGGTTAAAATTTTTGTTTCCACAATTTAAGTCTTTAGATAAGTTAGAGTATGAGGGTTGCGAGTTGGGTAAACATCATCGTGCATCTTATCCAGCTTGCACTGTGCCCCGTAGTTCTTCTTTATTTTCTTTGGTGCATTCAGATGTATGGGGTCCTTGTCGTGCAAGTAATAGACATGGTTTTCGGTGTTTTGTCACATTTGTAGACAACCATTCCACACTTACATGGTTATATCTTTTAAAGGATCGTTATGAATTTTTACATGTATTTCGCAATTTTTGCAATGAAATAAAGACTCAATTTAAAGCCTCTATTCAAGTGTTTCGTTCTGATAATGCCTTAATTTGTTCAAAATGAAATTTCCTCCTTTTGTGTTGATAATGGCATGATTCACCAAACTAGTTGTTCCTATACCCGTCAACAAAACGGGGTAGCAGAACAGAAAAATAAACATTTACTCAAGGTTGCCTATGCTATGATGCTTCATATGCAAGTGCCAAAACATTTTTGATGTGATGCAATTCTTACTGCTTATTTCTTAATTAACCTAATGTGTTCTTCTGTGCTTGCCGATAAGTCTCCCTTATCTGTTTTATTTCCGGACTTACCGATTTTTAACTTACCACCTTGGGTTTTTGGTTGTGCTTGTTTTGTTCATAATCTCCATCAACCAGGTGATAAGTTAGATCCTAGATCAACTAAGTGTGTTTTTCTGGGTAACTCCCGTACTCAGAAGGGGTACCGGTGTTATGACCCAATTACTCGGAGACAGTTTGTTAGTGTTGATGTCACCTTCTTTGAAGGTACCTCTTACTTCTCTGATCAGCCCACCTTGTCAGATGATCCTCTAACTGTGTCTGACCCTCCTCCCATCCCTGTGGTTGTTCCTCTATCTAACCCCCCACTACAGGTGTATCGACGTAAGGGGCATATTGGGCAGCACAGTACAAATACTACTGGTCCATCTCAATCTCTTCTTGTACCATCCTTAACCTCTGGTGCGGATCCTCCCTTACTTGCTCTTCCTGACTTACCAACTGAACCAAATGACTTGTTAATTGCTGTTCGTAAAGGTAAGAGGACATGTACCCAAAAATCCTTAGTAGCTTATCTCATTGATAAGTTTGTGTCTCTCTCACATCTCCCATCCTGTTATCATAGTTTTGCTCACTCTTTGTCCACTTAAACCATTCCTCACACCCACACTGAAGCCCTTTCTATCCCTGCTTGGAAGAAAGCCATGGATGTGGAAATGGATGCCTTATTGACTCGCCATACTTGGGAGTTGGTGGAGTTACCTCTTGGTAAAGACCTGGTGAAATGTAGGTGGGTGTATACTATCAAGTATCACTCTGATGGTTCTGTTGAGCGGCTTAAGGCTCGCCCAGTAGCTAAAGGATACACCTAGACTTATGGTGTAGACTATTTTGCGACTTTCTCTCCTGTAGCACGGTTGAATTCAGTTCGCCTTCTTATTTCTATGGCTGTAAATTTTGATTGGCATTTAGTTCAACTAGACATTAAAAATGCCTTCCTTTATGGTGTCTTACTCGAAGAGGTTTATATGGAGCAACCTCCAGGGAATGTTGCTCAGGGGGAGAATGGTGGACGTGTGTAGGCTGCACAAGGCTATTTATGGGCTGAAACAATCTCCTCGGGCCTGGTTTGAGAAATTCAGTGCTATTGTGACTGTTATGGTTTTTCTCAGTGCTTTTCTAACCATTCAGTGTTTGTTTGTTGCAAAGGAGAGAAATTGGTTGTTCTTGTTGTCTATGTAGATGACATCATTGTCTCAGGAAATGATGAGGGTGGCATTAAGGAGGTAAAAGATTACTTACAGCAGCATTTTCAGACCAAAGACTTGGGCCAGCTTCATTACTTTCTTGGGATTGAGGTTATTAGAAGTAAAAAAGGGATCAGCTTGTCTCAAAGAAAGTATGTTTTAGATCTCTTGACTGATTCTGGTATGCTTGCTGCCAAACCACTGGATATTCCTATGGATCCTGATAAAAAGTTTGGGAATGATGATGGGCAACCCCTTAAGGAGGTTCACTCCTATAGAAGCTTGATTGGGAAGTTAATATACTTGAGTGTCACTAGGCCGGACATATCATTTGTTGTTAGGGTTCTCAGTCAGTTCATGCAATCTCCTTGTAAGTCTCATTGGGATGCAGCTATTCGGGTTCTTCGATATTTGAAGGGTGCTCCTGGGAAGGGGCTTATTTATCGTCCCAAAAGACATATGGAGTTAGTTGCGTACTCTAATGCAGATTGGGCAGGTTCAGCTAGTGATCGTCGGTCTACCACAGGGTATTGTACTTTTGTTGGCGGGAACCTGGTTATGTAGCGAAGCAAGAAACAGACCACGGTTGCCCGGTCTAGTGCTGAAGCTGAGTATAGAGCTATGGCACATACTACAGCTGAGCTGATGTAGATTTGGTCATTACTTCTTGAGATGGGTTTTCCGGTACCAACTCCTATGAAGATGTATTGTGACAACCAAGCAGCCATCTATATTGCTAGTAATCCGGTCTTCCATGAGAGGACCAAACATATTGAAGTGGATTGTCACTTCGTTCGGCGTGTTGTGTTGAAGAAGCTGGTTAAGGCACCATTTGTTTCTTCGTCGAATCAGCTAGCTGATGTGTTTACCAAGTCTCTTTTTGCCCCTAGTTTCCATTCTTGTTGTAACAAGCTGAGCATGGGTGATGTATATGCTCCAGCTTGAAGGGGAATGTTGAAGTGTTGATATTAGGGGCAGTTTAGTCTTTTTCCCTTGATTTCTGTCAGTACTTGCGTCTTATGTACTGTTGGTTAGTAGTAGGGGCATTATTGTCCTTACCTTTATTTTGTTTTGATTATAAATATAATAGGGACAGACTTGCGGCAGGATATTCTATTCTAGCCACAGGTTCTCTCCCATCACTTGAGGCTTGCATGCATCCTCTCTCTTCTCCTTTTCTGTTTCTTCTTCTTCTTTCTTTGATTCCTCTAATCTGGTTATAATATTCTGATGTTCTAACAGTCTCCATCAAAGTTCCACCTTCCTTGTTTGACCAATTTATCAGTAAATGATTTCAAGATATCTCCTTTTAAGCTCCGTCAACTTATTCTAGGGCAAATAAGCTCACCTTTCTTACGATTCATTATAATGAGACACATATCCACCATGACCACTAATCTATGCTGCATGGTTAGGGGATGGTTAGGCTCTCCCCTAGTACAACCTTACAATCCTTACATAACAACCTAGTGGACCTTCTAGATAGAAAGAAATCTATTTGGCTACTATGATGCCTACTTTTGAAGGTAACTAAATGCTCCTCTCTCTCTTTTCAAAGTATGTGTTTACACTGGACAAATCATAAGCCACATCAAAATCTAAAACTGAAGTCCCCACCCCACTCCTCTCTCCAAAACCATATCCTCCATGTGCACCTTTATAGCCTCTACGATCTCTCCGAACATGTCCATTCAGATCACCCTCGATAATAATCTTTTTTTTCTTGACTAAAACCTTGCACTAATCCATCCATGTGTTCCCAAAATTGTAACATACTACTTTCGTCCAATCCTACTTGGGGTGCGTACGCTAATTACAGTGACAAGCGTTTTCTGCGACACAAGCTTGATTGATATAATCCTATCACCAAATCTTTTAACACCCACCATGCATCCTCATCTTCCACATCCTCATCAACGGTTTCTATAACATCACCATCTTCTAAGGGAAACAGTATGGTCGCCTCTCCCTCATCATCATCGTCTATGCCACCAATCACTACATAGAGCTTCTGTCTCAGGGGACAGAACTTTGCCATGTGTCTGTACTCCTGACAATGAAAGCACTAGGTCCATGGGAGGCTTGCCTTTGTAATCAGCACGTGCAGGTATAGTAGCAAGGGCTGGTCGACCAGTTTCTTCTACTCTCCCCGGCTTGAGAACCAAATTGTCTTGTCAATGCTTTCAACAGCTCCTTTGTTCATAGGGCCTTCTGGAAACAGTCCTGCAAGTCAAAAATGTCAACAACACCAATTATGTCATGAATGTCCGGCCTCAATCCCAATTTTAAATGGGAGGTCAGCTGATCATCATCATCCTCGACGTCTGTGCGTGACACTAATGCATCGAACTGGTCCATGTACTAAGCTACAGACATTGTACCTTGCCGAAGGGAATTCAATCTATCATGTAGTTGTGACTTGAATGTCTTTGGCAAGTATTTGTCTCTTAGCCCTTCTTTCATCTCTCCTCATGTAGCAAAGGATGCGTCAACCCTCAGTAGTCTCCTCTCATGGTTCCTTCACCATTCACGAGCTAGACCGATCAACTTAGCTCAAGCTAGTTATAACTTTTGTGGCCAAAGTAATCGTCCAAACAACATAACCAATCATAAAATACCTGAGGGTCATGGTGTCCATTGTATTCCTTCAACTCCATCTTAACCTATGGTAGTCATCCGTCACACGACAGTTAGAGTACCTGCCTCAAATTAAGCATACATATGATCCTCAAAAGATGGGTTGTGGCTGTGGTTGTGGTGGTTGAACAACTATCATCTGTGGTCCTCTGAAGTTCCTGGTAAAATTATTGGTTGTAAAGTAATTAGGTGCGTCTTCATGAGGCCTAGGACTGCCAAAAAAGGGCTCCACACGTTGAATAAGTTGTGTAAGTGCCTCAATAATGTGCTTCAATTTATCAACAGTGTTAGGTGGTTGGGAGGGTTGTGGGTCACTGTTGAGCATGGCTCTGATACTAATTGATGAGGATTGCTGGGTTGAGAAAACAACACAAGAAAACCTAATAGAAAAAACCAGAATCACAGTAAACAATACTGAAAATATTGGCAGAAAGCCAGAAACACAGTGAAACAATACTGAAACAATTCATTCAGGTGATGGGGCTGAAACTTGGGTCGAATGGAGGTCCTAATGGGTAGGCTAGGTGCTTAAAACATCAAGGCGGAAAAAGGGCGTACCCAGTGCACGAGGCTCCCGCCATTGCGGGATCTAGGGAGGGTCATAATGTGCACAGCCTTACCCCCATTTCGCGGAGAGGCTGTTTCCTGAGCTTAAAACAGCAAGGCAAACAGTAACAAAAGAAAGACCAGGATAAACAGTACCTGTGCAGGAGAAATCAAGAAGAAGAAGGGGAGAGAAACAATGTCATATTGGAGAGAAGAAGTTAACCATAACGTGAGCAACATTGCTTATTTATAAAAGACCAAAGAAAGAAATTAAATAAGTATCCTTACTTAATATTTAAGCAAATAACATAAGAACCTTAACCTTACGGCAAACAGTAAAGACAATAGACAGCAACTTAACCCCACAGTAGATAACAAGGATAATAGACAGTATGTATGAAAGAGCAATTTCAACACAAACCAACAGTTGGATTAGAAGAAACAAGCAAGAACAGAAAATAGAAACTAAGAAGAAAACAGAACTAGTGATGCAGATACATCACCAAAAGAGGCTTATTCTGGTGGGAATAAGTCTAGGGTTAGGTTATATACATGTTGGGCCTTTGATCCCATGAGTTTTCAATGCAATAGGTCACTTTTATGGACCTAAAGTAGGGGGTACATACGTTATAGACTAAGTATAGAGCTAATCCTGTATGCAACCAGCCTTAGGAATCACCCCCTTGGGTCTGTAACTGAATCACCACAGCAGCAAAAACTCACAAGGGAGCATAATGTTGTTCATCCCAAATCGTGGGCAGCATGCCCCTCCTCTTTTATTTATAATAGAAATCAACCCAATACAAAAATAGTAACCTCTTATGCGTGAGGAAGGGTTACTAGGCTACCAAAACTCATTAGGATCTACTAAAATGAGATCCAAAGCTATTACATAGAAATAGAATGTAAATAAAATAGAAACTACTACTTAACTAATAACTTAGCTACTAAGTAGTTCATTACAAAACTAGAAACTTAAGATGCTAGCACTCCAGAGAGAATAATCTTCATTCCACACATGGAATCTTCACTGGGGCCCACACAAGAAATAACCAAGCCATACGCAAGCATATTCTGGCCACACACAGGCCTGGCCTAAGGCTGGCCCAATCAAGGACCAGAACCAGAACCGTAGCTTGCTTTATGAGCCAGGTTCTGGTTGACCTTAATACTAGTATGCTCCCTTAGTCTTCCTACGTGAATACACCTTCAGCCCTGCATCTAGAAATTTGTTTTATTGATTCATTGTCAAATAGTTACTATCGTAGTAATAGATCCTTGATCTTTAATTCTTTCTTTCCAGCAACTTTATTTATTCTGCTTAAGTCAACACCTGTCTGCTGAAGTTCTGTAATTTCATTAGATTAGTATCTTTTATCAATATGCATTCATGTCTTTTCTGAACCCTTAAACCCCATCTTGTCCTTTCCCTTCCCTGGG
Organism: Telopea speciosissima; assembly: GCF_018873765.1. NCBI lineage: Eukaryota > Viridiplantae > Streptophyta > Magnoliopsida > Proteales > Proteaceae > Telopea > Telopea speciosissima. The sequence continues at coordinate 79,288,766 of NC_057917.1, forward strand.
TAGGGGGCTTTGAATGTTTCAGATTATGTTTGTTCACTTAATAAAGCTTGTAACAACTCAATTCTGGTTGAGGTAAGGCAGGCTAAGCCCTTAACATCTAAGAATCTGATTAAATCTTTAAGCCAGGGATATTCTCTACTTCTCTTGGTTTGATCTTGGTTAGTTGGTTCTGTTTTAGCCAGTTACAAATTTCCACTTTTTTTTACTTCTACCTCATTGCTTTTGCTCTGTAAATTTGTTGGAGTTCATTTAAGCTCTAGTATTGGGTTGACACATGTCATTAAATATTGGAGTCAATTTGTGCATCCTAAGTTCTTGTGCAGGTCAACAAAAGTCATTAAACCTTACAAGGATTAATATCTAATAATATTGTTTGATATTTTGTTTCTTGATTTTTCCCTTTACTTTAATAATGTTGGGGGTGAATGAAAGAAACGATGGTGCTGTTCTTTTAACTGTCGTGGGTTCATGATTACAAATAGGATTCCCTCTATTCCATTTTCTTAAAAGGATTTTAGGCTTTTCAAATACAGGCTATTCTTTGTATCAAAGCAAAACCAGCCAAACTTTGATTTCTTTTCCATTTAATGTTCATAAAGACCGCTTAAAAGGTAAATACAAGTATAAAACTAGTCAACTACACAATTAGACCACCTCATTTATTTATGGGCACGGATTTCCCACACCGCTGCTGTGGATGAAATCTCCCACATCAATAGTGGAGCGGGAGCCAGCTTCGTCAACAGGGAGGGCCATATGGTGTGGGAGGAGAGAGTGTCAGTGAGAGGCTCACATAATCAGATGTGAGAGGGCACAGCTGCACGGGAAAGAATCCCCACATCGCCGATGAGGGGATTTTATTCCCTTTATTTATTCAATCAATGCATTGTCTAACAAAATTTAGCAAAATCAATTCAATCAACAGCAGAAGAAAAATCTTTCGAAGTGAACAATCATAATTTTATATGACTGAAAGCTATCCACTGCAGTAAATTTAAGAGCGATAACCAATTCCAAAGAAGATACCATCCGCTTTAATACCAAACATGACTAAGTTTCATACTTCCAATCAAACTGTGAGTATGAAGGCAATCCAGACAAACTTTATACTACCTTCATACTTCAGTTTATGCCCTGTAAAGTCTTAAACCATTTCATTGGACAATTGTTTTTGGCTAGACCCTGGTGAGTAATCTTCAAGTTTACCTCCTTTTATCTCTCATTAATGACATTAATACAATTGCATGTGCAATGCAACTAAAACAGGATGGCCAAGTCCAGAATCTTAAAGGATGAACATTGAAACAGGATATACAACTCCAGAACCACGAGCAGCCCTCCAAAAATCTATTAATAAATCAAAACTGATAAAAGGAAATAGACAGGAGGGGTCCTGCCTGAACTTAAAACCCATTCTTAGAGAGAATTCTCTCAAGAACCTCACCACTCATTGCATACATACCTGAATGCATGGAGTACTATTTGAAGCTTGGAAAGAACCTTCAGATGAATTATGGATTTGAATTATGTAAGAATCTTTCAACAACTTGAGGTTCTACTCCATTACCCTGTAATGCGCTTGTAGGTATCTCAGCACCCTGCGACCAAAAAAAGTAAATAAATTACCTTGAGATGTAAAGAAACAATAACAACAATGACTATGATATAGAACAAAAAAAAAAGAAATTAAAGCATGAAATTTACCACTGTATGAGAGTGAAATGCATATGGAGGATAAGGATAAAAATTTTCTAATGTCGTGGGAGGTTGCATCAAGTCAAGTTTCGTTGTCTTTGCCTGCTTCTCAATGCAATTTTTTGAACATTCCCCACTTTTATGACCCTCTCTCTTCTTAAGCCCTTTTGCTTTCATAAGTCGGATTTCTGGGTTCTCCAACTGGTTGTCTTGTTCATTTCTTACGCATATGGACGAGGAGGATACATGAACTCCAGTACTATCTTGGTCTGCACTTGATTGTCTCCTTAAAATGTCTTCAACATTTTTGCTTAGTTCACTTGAAGTGTTTGCCACAAGCAAAAATGCTTCCTCACATTCAGCTGCTCGGCATGCTAGCTTCACCAAATTGTGGCACAAGGTCCTATATCGAGCTGCAACTTTCAAGTCACCTTCTGCTTGAACATCAGAAGAAGTGATGTCATGCACAGTCCCATCCCTAGCATCTCTTGTCCAACGTTTTAGGATGTAATGATGTGGAATCAACTTAATATCCATCACATCTAGTACTTTTAAAGCATGGCTGCAGAGAATTCCATATGTTTCAAATTTCCTACAATTGCATGAAACAGTCTGCTCTACATGGTTTCCTATAACTTTACGCACCTCATTTTGACCATAAATTGCAACCAAGTACTCACGTGTGGACCCACCCTCACTGCGCTCTAAAATGAAAGCTCCTTGGTACTCTTCATACTCCTTTTGAAACTCCTCAAATATAAAGGGGGTGTAAATATCTCCTGCTTGTATCAGCATAGGTGCTTTCATCTTTAATTTTGGCAATTTTTGCCTTGACTCATACTCAGATTCCAACTCCTTGTACCGCTTTAAACTAACTTTCTTTTCAAAGTGTTTAAAGAACTCTATCAAATCGCCGTCAGATTTCAAGAAATTCCTTAGATCTGAATTAAAACTTTCACAAAGCTGTGTATTCCTCATTCCCACGGTATAAATCCGCTTCATATATGGGGAGGACCAATTCTCCTTGATCTTTGATAGATCATTCAACCAAGGATGCTCTCGAAGATCATACTTATCAAGTAATACATCCCAAGCACTATGGAACTCCTCTTCCTCTTCGAATTGATAAAGACATGCATTGAAGTCGGCCCAAAACTCATGTTTAGAATCAAAACGAAGACCTAAATTCTTTTTTGCGTTTTGGTTCATATGCCAAGTACAAATCCCATGGTATGATTCTGGCATCACCAATGAGATAGCCTTTGCCATTTTTGGATCTTGATCAGTGAAGATGGTCTTAGGCTTCTTCCCTGACATCGCATCAAAGAAAGTCTCAAACAGCCACTGGAAGGAGTCAGCGGTTTCATCATATAACAGTGCAGCCCCAAAAACAACGGTCTCCTTGTGGTGATTAAACCCGAAGAAAACTCCTAATGGCCGAAACTCTTTGTTAGCTCCATACATCATGTTGAAACCCACAACATCGCCCAAGAATCCATAATCAATAATCATTTTCGAATCAGCCCAGAAAATATTTGCTATTTGCTCAACAACGTCCAATTGCACCGCATAATAAAAGGAGACATCTTCTTTTGCTTTATTTTGGAAATACCTTAACAAACCACCTGCTGCTCCATATTCCAAGTCCCGCTGTCGTTTGGTTTTAAGGTAATTATTTTTACCTTGTTCCACGAAACCAAGATCTTCCCTCCCACTTGCTTGCTTACGTCTCGATCCATATGCAGATTTTATTTCAACAGATTGAGGATTAGAGATCTTCTTTTGTGATGGCATCATATGAGCACAAGCTGAAACATGAAGAGGGTGGTTATGACTAGCATCAAAGCTGGAAACCTGATATTTATTGCTCCCTTTCTTTAGTGTAATAATCAAATGTGCACCACAACCAGTTCTTGTCTCTGCTCGAGGATTCTTCGTCAGATCATCACGTTTATCTTTACCCCGAAAACCCTCTTTACAACATACAAACTTCCTTGAAGTTATTTGCCCTGTTTTCCTACTCTTATTCACGTACTCTCTTCTTATACTAAATCCGGTCATCCCAGCATAGACATTGTAGAAATCATAAGCAGCAACCTCTGAATCAAACTCTAAGCCCATCCGGGGTGTATACTCTACAAGGACACCATGGTCGCAATGTATGATTTGCTCAGATTGAGGGCTGCACTGTGTGACTTGCTCAGGTTGAGGGCTGCATTGTATGACTTGCTCAGGTTGGTTAATTGTCGACTCATCCATTCCCTTAAAACAACAAGATATAATGAATTAAACAACTTAAAGCAAGAATCACACATTCACTCAGTCAAAATGTTCAAATCCAAACCAACAAGGCCAAATGTGAAAGGGATATCAGGACATTATATACTGAGCTTGAATTAGAAATATACAAAACCCTTTTTCATATTTTCCAAAAGGGTAGGCTACATCTCAATGAACAGATGGTGGGAGCCTGTATTTCTGCAATATGAGTTGAGAGGTTTTGCAGTTTCTGACAAGAGAGAGCTTGGGGCAGCTGCGATTTCTGACAATAAGTTGGGTACTCTGCATTTCTGAGGGAAGGGAACCTGAATGTACATAACAAGGAGTAAGGGCTTTCAGTTTTTGCTGAGGGTGCCCCAATTTCTGGCAACGCTTACACACGCAGACACACACACACACACACACACACACACACAACAAAGAGAGAAAGAGAGAGAGAGAGAGAGAGAGAGAGCTTACCAGGTGGAGGAGGGCCTATTGCCCAAGGTGATTGCGGGGATAGGAGACTTAGCAGTTCACCTGAGTGGTCACCGGAAAAGCTGAGGTCGAGGTTGAGACTTGCGAGGGAACCGTACGAGTAAAGTCGAGAGGGAGGGAAGAAGGATTGAAGGAAACGGAATGATTTTGGGTTTTCAATTCTCAGCCTTGGGAGTCGGGAGGGGTTTCGTACTTTCGTACACCATAGGTGATAGGCCTCAGCAGTGTGGAATAACTTTTGGGAAAATCATCGGGTCAAAAAATTGTTTCGATTCATCAACTTTACCGGTTTACCCAACCAATATTTCGTTTAACAAAATTTTTATTCAAAATAAGGGAGGTAGTTTTTTGTTCGGGAGTGTGGGCCTACACTAGAACTTTCATATGTCTATCTCCCTCCTCCTCAAAACATGGGGGTATAGGTGTCTTTTTGAATGGGGATGAGAAAGATAGACTCATGGGAATGCTAGCATAGGCCACACTCCGAACTCTCTCCTTCAAAATAAATATGTATAATACTCAAGGAATTTAAACTCGGGAATCGGGATTGATGAAGGAACAATTTTGCTTGAAATCGGCCAAATCGATCCAAAAAACCCTAAAATAAACCTCTCAAATCTAAAACCCAGTGATCCGATCCCAAAACCCTAAAATTGGACTCTCCAAGCTTATTGAAATCAAGACAAATCACGATCTTGATAATACTTGAAGTGTCTTATTTTGTTAAAACCTAAATTTTATTCAAACTATCCTTGTCCCCCTTAGCAAGTGTGGAAGAAGATAGTGTTGAAATTTGAAACATGATTTGGGACCTCATTTTTGTCTAATTTAGACTTTGACTTAGTTGTGGAAGACATTAATTTGTATAATTTTTCAAGTAAAACCAATGGTAAAATTAAAAAATGGTTTAATGTCGTGTGTATGTGTGTGTAATCAAGGCTTGCCAAAATACCAAAGTAATATACTTAGGTTGTTCTTACAAAAAATATATATATACTTAGGTTGTGTTTATTTTTCAAGTACAGCTAATGGTTAAATTAAGAAGTGGTTTAATATCGTGTGTATGTGTGTGTACTCAAGACTTGTCAAAATACCAGAGTAATATTGGTATACTTAGGTTGTATTTAGTATGTATTATTGGAATGCATTTTAGGTTGATTTTGAATTCTCGGACAATAAAAAAATAATTTTTTTTCATCCGAGAATGAGTAATCGATCTGGAATTCTATGTTGATTTCGCATTCTCATATCATAAAAATAGTTATTTTTATCATCCAATAATGCAAAATTGACCCAAAATGCATACCAAACACAGTCTTGAGAGACTTTTTCTCAAGAGACAACATTCTGAAAGCAGTCAACTCAACATTGATCTCTCTTATTCCAAAAAGGGAGGATCCAACAGAGTTTTCTTCAGGCCAATTAGTCTATGTAACTTTGTTTACAAGATCATCACTAAAGTGAAACATTCTCGTATTTGCAGGATCTTGCCTAAGCTCATATCCCCAAGCAAGATGTTTTTGTTCGGGGGAGGTCTCTATCTCGTAAAATATCGCCTTGGCCCACTAAGTAATTTGCATTAAAAGACCAACAAAATCCTCTTGAAGCTGCAATAGTCTTTCAACCATCTCAGGATTTTATTTTATTTTTTTTAAATTGTTACTACTGTGCACAATCCTAAATTGACCAACATTTGGTTAGGTTAGCAAAATTGGTGTCTACAATAACTTAAAAAAAGGAAAAAGACGGATGAATATGTGTGGAACTGAATCATTATTGATAAGATATAAACAAATAAAATAAGTCCAAACAGATCAAGGATGTTGAGTGGCAAAAATATTTGTAAAAAAAAAAGAAGGGAACACATTTAAGATAATTAAGGAATGGCATTGTCAGGTCATGTTGAGCAAGATAGTTTTAAGGAGAAAAGTTATTTGTGGGGGAGTATACCGCCCACTCTTAGACAGTGGGGGTGAAATGATTGCCCAGCCCCCTATAAAAGACAGAAATCCCACCTCCATGATGATTCTACTCGTGCTCTAATTGGCCTCCGTGTGCACATAGGAGCCACGCTCCCCTTATTTTAAATAGTTTGGGTATTTTGACATGATACAAATTAGAGAGGTTAAAAAACAAACAATATTCAGTTGAAAAGTGAGTAATAGAGAAGCTGTGAGAAAAGACAAAAAGATCGTACAATAAAAGGATTCCATGAATATATACCTAGTTTTGCCACATAGTTAGTTAGATGAGTTTAAGATTTTGTGAACATGTATACCCTAACTTCACAAACTCACATGTCAAATTTTAGCTTAATTGGAGTTGATCATATCGCAGGACAAAACATTGAACTAATTTTGGACCATTGAGAGAGTACTATGGACTACAAGAGGTGCATGGACTTACATGGGACAGCGAGCAATTCAAACAATCTCCTAATGTCCAACAATCAAACTGGCTACATCATTTTCCACATGGCAAATTTTGGATTGCCCGTCTAGGAACCTCTCCAGGTGCTGGTCTAGGAAAATTTTTGTCATCAAATAATTTAACATTAATTACAATTAAATGATTAAAGTATGCTTTTTTCTCATTGACCCATATTAGTCAGGATAAGACAAATTTGAGTGAGTTAAAATGTAATCAAATATTATTCCGGTGGATCTTAATAGATTAACTTTATATATTGAATCTAGCTTGACTTTTCAAGTTTCTTCATTAAATTATACTACTATCTTGCATTATTTCTAAGCTAGCTTTTTTGCACATGGATTGCATGTGGATCAATGCCATTTCTAGGTAACTAAGATTACACAAAAAAAGCCATTATATTTTTAAATTTTTATTTAAGGAATGCATAATTTGGGTTATTATGTCATAAACTTAATAGTAATTGTCACACCCTTTTTTAACCTACGAAGGAGGACTTTCATGTGCAAGACCAGGCAAGGCCTGCACATACATGACTGAGAAACACCAGTATAAGGCGTATAGATTTATTGTCATTATTTTTTTTTCCTTTTTGCTCAAGCTCGCACCGTTGGATGAAGCATCTTCCACGTGTTGAGCTTACATACCTGAACTGCAAAGGCACCGCAAGATTAAGCACTGCAGATGATTTTTATCTGATTAGATGGGCCTAAATTTTATGGATGGATAGACCCTAAGGTTACATGCTTTATAGTTAATTACACTTTTTAGCAGTGTTCTTGCAAAGCAAGATTAGAGTTCATCGAGAACAAGTGTCTAGCAGAGTGTGAGTGTTAAAATCAACATCATACCATGAAGGAAGTGTTGGGTTCAACCTTCATGGTTCTCACCTTCCCTCCCCCCCCCCCCCAAAGAGTAGAATAGGATAGAGTTGATAATAATAATAATAAAAAGATTAGAGTTCATTTGACTTCCAAGTGTCTCTTTGTAGAACTTTGGGAATAATTATATTTTTATCATATTATTCTGATATTAATTCAAACTAGGTGAAGACAATTGCTCGCTCAATTGGTTAGTGTCTTGCCGATAGAGTGATGGCTCAGAGGATGTCTCAGATTCGATTCTCTTGTCTTCACCTTGTGCTATAAGAGCACTCCCTCTCTCTGTTGTAGTTGTAGTTAAAGTCCCATTGGACATTTAGATAGGTAGCCCCTCCCCCCAACCCCCCCCCCCCCCCCCAAAAAAAAAAAAGAGTGAGTAGTAACCTTCTTTTTAGGGGGAAATAATGCTACCTGGTGGCTGGTACTGTGACCTTGATGTCTGGACACGGGAGGGTATGAAATGACTATCCCGGCCCCCATAGGAAGGTGGAATCCTGCCTCATGTGATGCTAACGCGCATGCTCACATTGACTCATACATTGGGTCGCTAGTGTAGGAGCCACATGACCAAGTAGCATCTCTCGCTCTCTTTTTTAAAAAAAAAAATGGCCAGAACGCTGCCAGATCACGTGGCCCCTACACCAACATGAGGACCAATGAGGGGGTGTGTACGGGCATCAACCAAGGGGTTTTCATTTTGTAGGTGGGGGGGTCATTTCAAGGGGGTTGTGTCTGGTGCAGGTTGCACCAGACCAAGCAACATTATGTTTTTTCCATTTTTTTTTTATGAGCACTTTAAATGGTGTGAATTTTTTCTCTTTCTTGATATGCTAAAATTGCCATTAAACTAGGAAGAGGTGCTTTCGATCTTGTACAATAAGGGTCGGGATTTTACGATAGTAGATGAGCAGTCACAAGGTTAAATCACCAATGATGAACAAATTTTTCCTTAAATCACGAATGGATGAGCGAATTTTTCCTTCTCTGAAGAAAAACCTTTCTATGAAGATTTGAAAGCATGGAAGCAAAAACTCGATCGAAATCTACTGAAACCACCAAGTTAACTCGATTTCGACCATGTTTCAGTCGACACATGGTTGAACCATCTTGAAGCAAGCCTATATAATACCTCATTTCAATAGTTTTGACCATGTTTCCACATAAACCCCTTCAACCAAGGTGTTTCCCCATCAATGGAAAAAAATCATAAATTTCGACTAGTTTCGACCAAAATTCAGTTTCAGCCTAATCGAAAACCTGATCGAAACCCGAGTTTTTTATCCTTGTTTGGAAGCCATGATATGGCACAACAACAGTTGACTCCTTTTTAAGCCTTTGAGATAGAATTTTGTTCTTTATCTTTCATGGTCTTTGTAAAGGAAAACAAAACATTACATCATCCACTCCATTAGTTGTATAAACATATAATACTTGCATCTAATTAATCTTTTTTTTTTACTTTTTATTTTTATTTTTAAATATTCTCTCTCCTACCTTTGTTTATAAAAGATATTTGATTGGTTTCTTGAGGTTGATAGCTGGTAAGCTACAGAGGAACAATAAAATAAAAAATGAAGAAAAAATTTTCATCAGTTAAAAATAAAAGTAGCTAGCTATAAAAACATTTAAAAATGAAAACTCAGCCACATCAAATCTCTCTTTTTCTCTTTGCACGTATGTGAGCGTGTAAGAAGAATCTGGCAATTGTTATCTCTCGTTTAGGGTTCCTTTTCCCTGCTTTAATTTCGGGGCAAAAGACCCTCTCTTTATTTAACGTTGAGGGACCCGTCCCCAATGAATTTCCCTCTGCATTTACATCACAGATCTTCTCCTACATTTCTCCTCATTCGGAGATAACCCTAGAAATTTTAAATTTCAAGGGTTACTCCGTCTGTGTTTGTCTTTGCTTTTCCTTCGATGTTTTTTCTTTGTCTAGGTGTCTCGATTTGTAGGAATTTTTCGTTTTCATTTGTTCCTTTTTTTAGGATTTTAGTTTAGAGAGTATACAGTGATGGATGGATTTGATGGTGGACGTGGTATTCAAGAGAACCCTTTCAAGGGATTAGCAGAGACTTCTTCAGGTCAGTTCCTTGTTTCTAGCTTGATCTATGATTTCTTTCAGCTCGAAGTTGGTTTTTAATTTGCTTATAGATCTGGGTTTTGGGTCATGTTTGAATTTCGATTGCTCTGTTCTGCGATTAATTTTTTAATTATACTGTTTGATCGAGTTGTATTATGTTGCTTCTTGATCTGTTTAGCTTGAGTTTAGAGTTGTTGAAAAATTTGTGGGTTTTCTCATAGGTGGTAGTACTTTGGTGGGTCTTAATACGATTCAGTAGCTTGAATGCCATATCTGCGATTTCTAGAGTTAGGTAATTGGGATTCGTTTGGGTTGTACGCTGGTTTTGTATGGTTTAATTTCTAGTTTGATTACTTGGTTTCCACCCCTTAGGATGGTTAAATAATTTCTTTTTTACAGTCTGGTACATCGTTTTTGCTTGGCACAGCTGACAAGCAATAACTGATTAGATGCTTTATTGTTTCTGATGACTTACAATGGAAATATTGAATTGACGGGTCTTGATTCTAAGACATATGATTACTTATGGTGGTGTCAGTGTATTTAGCAATGAGTTTTATCGCTGTCACTGATTTGCTATAATGAATAAGTTCTTATCATTATATTCTGTTTGCCTGGGTTGATCATGATATTTCTGGTAATAGAATGAATTTTCGTGTTTTCTCATTTTTGCATGCACGTTATGTCTTTTTTTCTTTTTATGTTTATTCTGTTTATTTCATGTAGCCGACGCCATTAAGTTGGGATAAGGCTGAGTTTGTTGTTTGTTGTTGTTGTTGTTGTTGTATGTCTTTTTTATGTTTATTTTGTTTATTGTGGGCCTTTTCATTCTGGCTTAGTTTTCTATTCAAAGGTGAAAAGTGCAAATCATGTAACACACATACACCTTTATAGATCTCATGTTAAACATTGTTCTCGCTGTCATGCAGGGAATGCACTCTTTGACGCATCACAATATGCATTCTTTGGTAAAGATGTTCTGGAGGAAGTTGAGCTGGGAGGATTAGAAGATGGAGATGGTAACATCTCTTTCGCTGGGATTGAAGACGAGGAGTATCGTTTGTCAGATAGAGAAGAGGTTGTTTTGTGTTTGCTTTTATCTTATTTGTATTATGCATGGACCACTTTAGTAAATTCTCAAACTGCTTATACTGATAAATGTATGTTGGGCTTTCCATCAAGTGAAGGTTTTACAATGAGCTTCATTACTTATCAGTGATATATCTTGTGATATTTGATCCTATTTTGACTTAAATAGAGAAGAGGTTACATTATATACTTTAATCTTATTTGTATTATGCATGGCCGTGTGAGCCTCTTCAGTATTACCTCAAACTGTTTATGCTTAGCATAAACAGTTTACTTAATATTGTAGTAGTGATACATCTTCTGATATTTAATCCTAGTTTGGCTTATATTATTAGGCTAATGTTATGAGTTGCAAGAAAATGTGTTCTTACTGTTCTTGGAGAGAAAATGAGATAAACTAAAATTGCTCTCTGTTTTCTTGTATTGTGTTGTATTGTCTATTTGGAGCATTGTCATATTGTGTGCCTTTTCCTCTATTTTCTTTTTAATCTAGAAGTATGGGTTCATTTGTATTACTGGAAATATTCTGGTTTCCTGCACGTTAGAATTTTGTTTTTCTAAAGTTTGGAATTTAGAAACATTTGAAGAAATGAATTATAATATAACCTTTTGATATTGGTTTATTCTGTTGGTTTAGTAATTGATTATAGTGATCATGCTTGGGACATTTTATCTCGGCAGCCTTGCTGCCAAACTTGGCTTTTATTAGTGAGAAAATTGGTTATCGTGCTCATTTTGCAATCTCAAAAGTGACTGTCTATGTCAATCTGTAGATCACCAGCTCCTTGGAGCAACTAATTTTTGTTGCTCTTCTTGAAGGGCCACTGCTTTTCATTGGAGTACATTTAAAGTTCAAATTTGATGGCTATAATAGGGGCAGTGCTTTTATGGTTTGATCTATGCTTTGTTCCCATATATTTTTTTTTTAATCATATTTTTTACTGATTACATACAGAATCAGCTGTGGTAATCACTTTACTGAAACCTGTTTGCCAATCTTTGCTTTTATTAGTGAGAAAATTGGTTATCGAGCTCATTTTGCAATTTCAGAAGTGACTGTCCATGTCAATCTGTAGATCACTAGCTCCTTGGCACAACTAATTTTTGTTGCCCTTCTTGAAGGGCCACTGCTTTTCATTGGAGTACCATAAGTTCAAATTTGATGGCTATAATAGGGGCATTGCTTTTATGGTTTGGTCTATGCTTCTTTCCCATCTTTTTTACTGATTTCATACAGAATCAGCTGTTTTAATCACTTTCTGAAACCTGTTATTTCTTACTGCTGGATTTTGAAATTTGTATCCTGCAACTCAGTGAATATTTAGATGGTAATGGTTTAAGAGAAATTGGACAATTGCACCCATTACTTTTGGCCTTTCCCCTTGTCTTATTGGCATTTCCCTACATTCAGAATTAGCTCTGTGAATCACTTTTATGCAACCTGTTCATTGGATGCTCTTCCCTCGACTAAGAACACCTGCGTCAAGATCTTTGAGATAAACTGCTGACTGTGTTGGTTGTGGTGATTCTGTTATCTTGGTGTTTGGATGGCCTATTCTTTTATCTGTACTGACTTTCTGGGTGTTTTTTCTTGAGCTATTTGATTCTCAGTTGAGTTGATGATTGATTTACTTTGTTGCAAGCCATTTTGTTATTCCCTTCAAATCAGTCTCAAGTTTATATGAGAACAATGTGTAAAATTTTTGCATGCAATAGTTCAAATTGTTATTCATGCAGCTTCTCTTTGTACATTGTTATTATTGGTATGTCTGGAAAAATCTGAGAGTGAGTGGGTAGAGAGTGAGTGCTACACACACATAGCGATGTCTGGTGATTGAATGGGTTTCTGTACCTACGAACTTCCAACTGTAATGACATTTAAATTTGCTTGCAACTGGGAAAGATCGCATCTGTTGATGTTGGGAGACATACAGTCTTCACTTGTTTTTGTTGTGCTTCTCATATTTGGACTTTGGAGAATGCTTTTCTCTGTTTTCTTGGCTCTTTTCATGGTTCAACCTAATATCTTCTTACTTTCCAGAAGACGAGAAAACCGATTGGTACATGGGCAATTTTTTGTTGTTCTGGGTTGTGCAGTTATCTGAATTTTTAGCAATGCTGTGGACTAAGCTAGCCATAAATGCTTGTGGGATTGATTAAAGAAGCGTGGATAAATTGTCATGTTTTTATTCATTTATAAATTGTTTAAGGCGTTCAAGCTTTTAGCTTTTAGCTTTCAAGGGCAATATTGTATTGTTTTGTGATTTAATGCCTGCTCTGTTGATTATGTGAGCTTTCTTTGATGAATGCTACCTTCTTTTTGAAGTTATAATATTAAATTTTCAATCTTCAGTACATACTAGATAGAGGATACTCTAGTACAAAGAAGTTCTTTATCATGGAATTCTTATCTTATTCAATGTATGAACTCTTCCTTCGCTACTTGTTTGGTTGTTTCTTTTCGAAGGCATGCACCATCATTGAACATTATCATTTATTTTGGATTTGCAGGCTGAAGGTTTAGGATCTTTATCTGATATTGATGATCTTGCCAGTACTTTTTCGAAGGTTGTTTCTTCAACCCTGATCTGATCAAGAATGGAATTCAGATACATAATATTGTCACTGTATTACTTGACACATGCCTAACATTTTCTATTGTTCATCTCCATACCATAAGGTTATTTTGTTCCTGGTCCTGAATTAATCTTTTTGCATTTTTAGCAACATGAAGGTCTAATTCTTTCATGGGAGAATTTTGGATGTTTCGTTGGGCCAAAATAAAGTCTTTTGAGGCTCGGGTGGCCCAAGTACAAACAAATCTTAAATGCAACTAATATAGTCCTAGATTTGTAGAAGACCAACTAGGAGTCAGTGAACCAGGATCTGATATGAACTGGTGATCCTATTAGGTCAAAATATGGTTTTAGGTCAATTAGGGTTAGGATTTGAGGTGTTGGTTATGCTAGGCAGGTGTTGGGGAGTCTAGCAGTGAAGGTCCTGAGATGTTTTGATGAGAAAAAGTGTGTAAACTTGAATGGACAACAAGCTAGGGTTTTAGGTTTTTAGAAAGTGTAAACTGAGGGAATCTAGGGTTTAGAGTGATGGGATGAACCTAGGGTTTGGACCGATTGGTATGGGGTGTGTGAGTGAGGTTCAGTCCAATTTTGGACAGATTCTGATGGTGGAATAGTGCTGTGCAGGTTTTAGGGTTTATCAGGTTTGATTTAAGGTGGAGGGATTAGGGTTAATGGTAGGAATGAGCAGCAGTGTGGATTGAGTATTCCTTATGGTCAGGGGGGTGTTATGGGTGAAATTTGGTGAATTTTTAATGGCTGGTTATGTCTGTGGGTCACTTAGGGTTATGGGAAATTGAAAACAAAAGGGGGAAAGCTTAGGGTTGGGCTGCAGAGGATGAGAAGTATGGGGTTGGGGCTGCTTTCAAACTTACTTGCAGTAGCAGGGGTAATCGGCAGCAGCTTGTGATGGCAGTAGCTTGAATAAAAATTGGATCTTTGGCAGAAAACTTGAAGGAGAACTTGAAACGAACCACCTGGGCTGCATACCGCAAGGTGTCGATTGGATCAGACACCAATCCCACTAACGAACTACCCGGGCTTCACACCACAAGTTGTCGATTGGATCAAACACCAATCCCACCAGTCTTGATCAAACACAAAACAATCTCCAAGGGAGAGAACAAAGTTGCATAGCGGCTTCAACAGAATTTTCTAAAACAGTGTGGTAAAGAGGAGCCCCACGGTTGTTCTTTATTTATTATATTGGACAAAGGCCTAAATTCCTATGCAGCCTAGGAATAGGAACATAGTTGTCAAGGCGGCCTAAGGCAGTGGAGGGGTGCCTAAGCGCTTCGGCGACAAGGCGCCCGAGTGTTATTTTTTATTTCCCATCTTTTCTAGCGTTATTTAGTATGCTACAATATCCTTATATCATCAAAAATCAACATTAAGCCACATCAAGTCATATAAAATCAATATTAAGCAACATCAAGTTATCAAAAATCAACATTAAATAATAAAAAATCAATAGTAAGCCACAAAGTCATCAAAAATCAACATAGAACTAGAAGACAAAAGAACTGAAGAAGCATGCTATTGGAAGTTTGAAACAATCAAAACATACATTTGGTTTATATTGTTCTTAGAATATATGATCTTATCAATAAGTAATTAAATTCTTACAAAAAAATTCATTAAGTAATTAAACTACTCTCGATTTAAAGAAATGTTCTTGTTCTCTAAGAAGTTTGACTGATCAAATGATTTTATTTTACATGAGACTTTTTATATTAGATAGAACACAAAACCAGCTTTCCAACAAATCCAAGATTGTTTAAATCTGATTTATATTGAAGGAGTTATGTTTCGGTCAAACCTTATTTGGTGTGCGTGAATGCTGTCACAGTCGCTCTGAATGAAAATATATATTTTTTAAATATCAAAGCAAATGAATATTTTACTATACTTTGGGTTTTTATCAATGTTTTACCATATTAAGATTTATGGAATTTTTAGATTTGAGAAAAACTCAGCATTAGAAAGTTGAAAATTTCACCTACCACTAAAAATCCAGTTTTTGTTCTTGAACTGTGGGGTTGACTTTTTATCCTTTTGGAATTTGATTTGTTAACTATTTTTATTGGATTCAAATAGGGGTTATTTGCTTATTTATGAATAATATCTTAAGTAAATGAAATACAAATATAAAACCATTTATGAAATACAAATATAAAACCATTTACTAAATATAAACATAAAACCATTTACTTAAATGATGTTTGGCATAAATAAGTGGCAGAACCTGGTCCAATACCAATTAAACCTGTGCAAGGTGCCTTAAAGATGCCTTGATAACTATGAATAGGAAATCCCAGGCTGAGTCTATATACAAAACACTCCCTTTCTAAATTCGTGTAGAGGTCCTAAAATATAACTTTGTTAAAAAGATTCTATCCTAAAAGAATATTCTAAAATCACTTAAATTGGACTAGTGGTTCAACCGGTTCAGTTTAAAATACTAAAACATGAAAATAAACTAAGTATAGGGCTAATCCCGTATGCTACTTATGTGCCCCTACTTTAGGTCCATAAAAGTGACCTATTACATTGAAAACCCATGGGACCAAAGGCCCAACATATTTATAACCCAAAAGTAGACTTATTTCGAAGGATAGAAGCCCAGTTTGGTGATAAACCTGCATCAGCATCAATGCCTTAGGTTTTGGAAAAAACTCGTCCTCAAGCTTTAAAATATGGGAGAATCAACACCACTTGATCAACATCCACATCGGTCGCTTTGATTCGATGATACGATCCCTCTCTCGTACAAAATTAGCGAGCCTCCTTTTTTTTGGCATTGAAGATCTTTTGCAGAAGAACAAATTCCGCATGTTCAACCTCTTCTATATGGATGGTTTTGATGTGTTCTTCTTCAACATAAATTTTCCTTGGAGAGGCTCTTATCTTCAATTGGATTTTGATCAATTCATTTGCAATTCTGATCATGGCTCCTTGGGAGGACCTTCGTTTTTAGGGGAGTACTCAATCAACCCTTTGCTCGACAGGTAAGATCAATTTGTCGAAGGATGTTCCCATACAATCGTGTGACTAACGATTGTGTTGCATTTCAAAAGAACAAGAAGGGTGGCAGCAAACTAGGCCATCAATTTGGACCAAGAATGGACTAACATGTTTAATTTGAGTATCCAATGGGTTTTGGGTGTACTATGGTAATGAGCCAATTCTATAAGCCTAAATATTAGGGATTTAAATCCTATACAGGATTAAGTAGTAGTTTCTATTTTGTTAAGGTTCTACAATAGTGAACAAGTTCCTAGCGCACTTGGTAGTATGTGGTGTATGTTGTATAGTTGTCACGGTGTCTCGGCGACCCAAGGCGGTGGAGAGGGTCCAAATTCAAAGCGACACCAAGTAGGCCACCAAGGCGTCCTAGGCACGCGGACGCCTAGGCGTTGCCTTGACAACTACTATGTTGAATCCCATTGCTACCAGGAGGTCTTGGGTTCAAGCCTCCTGGTTCACACCTCCCTTCCCCCAATAGAATAGGATAGAGTAGGACCCAAAAGAAAAAATAATAGTTTCTCTTTTGGATAAGACTTAAGTTGCAAGAGATTCTCCCTACCATACTTTAGGGTTTCCTATTTTGCTTATTTCCATGAAGTTATAAATAAAGAGTAGGGGGATCATACCCACTACCAATGATTTGAACAATTTGTTAAGCTTAGGCTTGTTGATTTTTGTGAGATTCAGAACTCCTTTGCTGTGAGATGCAGTGAAGACCTAGGTGAGATGCCAAGTTGGACTGGTGAGATGTTAGTCAAGTTCTAGATGGGAAGCCTAGTTCAAGCCTTCATTTTCTATGTTATATCTTCTTCTTCTCCTCCTCTTTTCTCTATTGATTTCTATCATTGATAGTAGTATTCTGCCCTAGTTGGAACCTTGTGGCATCCCATTCTTTGCCTTGTTTGTCTTTCTTTTTAGTTACTATTTAGCACAACACTTGCTATTATTTTTGCACTACTTTCTAATTCCTTTCTAGTTTCTATTTTGGTTCTAGTTTCTAATCTGCGAGTCTCTAGTTTCTCTTTTCTGTATTCACTATTCACTTTCCATGTTGGTTCTCTAGTTGCTAAATCCATTCACCCACTACCTATCTTGTTTACACTTGCTATTTCTACACATGAGTTTCTGTTTCCCTGGGTTACTAATTCTGGATTCCAGTTTCAGCAAGTTACTAGTTTGGTTATCTCCTTCTGTACTCAAATCTGACCATTGGTTCCATTTCCAATTTTAAGGCTTTATTCTCCTTCCCTGTTAGCCCACTCGACCAGAATTTTTGCCACATCAGACTTGTCTTTTCTCTGTTTAACTAAATCTCAGTTGCTGGTTTTGGTTTGTATACTCCCTACAGTGGAGTTACATGAGATTTTCCTACCCTAATCTTTTGGTGATTAGCTCCTCATTCCTTAAAATTGTTGTCAAGTATTTTCAAGACTTGCTTCAACCTTCGCGAGTTTTCTAGCATGACTTGAAGTTGTTGGCGGTCAACAAACAAGAAAGTAGGGTCAATGATATTTACTACCAGTCTGGCTCTGATACCAAATAACGTGGTTCTAAAACACCTAAGGGATAGGTTTCAGAAAACCAGGAATTTTTCCAGAATCGCAAGAAAGTAAGGAACCAAAACCAGATTTCAGAGAAATCAAATAACAGAAAATCAACAAGTCTAATTTGGCCAGAATTCAAGTCAAAGGTCTATTCCAGCAAGCAGGTTTTTGAAAACCAGGAATTTTTCTAGAATCGCAAGAAAGTAAGGAACCAAAACCAGATTTCAGAGAAATCAAATAACAGAAAATCAACAAGTCTAATGTGGTCAGAATTTCAAGTCAGAAGTGTTTATTAGAAAACCAGCAAGCAGAATAATATAATAAAGTTTGATAGAGATCCAACGATTAGGTTTGAAGATATGATGAAATACTACTGAAGGGAGGAGCTTGAAAAACCAAGAAAATAGCAGAATCTATGTGCAGAATTTCAAGGTTTCAATTCAGCAACTAAAAGATGATCAAACAGAAGCCAAATTTAATAGTAATAGTGGAATTCTAATCTGAATTCAGATTCCAGAATTAAACCGAAACAGTGAGAAACCGAGAATTCAGGTCAGATGTAGGACTCTTTTAAATCTATACCAAGGTCCAATTTTGAAACCAGGAATAAGCAAGAAATCAAATCCGGTAGCTAGTTCTGAAATCAGAATTGGACAATCGGGTTCTTTGACAGAGAAATCCAGAATTAATACTTGAAGAAGGAATTTTAGAAACAGTAAAAATATCAGATATACTTGTTAGATTGAAGAGGATAAGAAAGAAGAAGGGGATTTGTGTTTAGGAATCACCACCAGGGAGCCTAGTAGCCTACTGAATCACCACAGAAGAAAAGGCAATTGTTAATCTTTCATTACTCAAAAATGTGTACAAGGTTGGAGCCCCTTCAAACTTATATAGAAGACTCAAAAATGGAAAGGACTAAACTAATCCTAAACTGATAAGGTAGCTTAAACTAATACGGTAACTGAAATAATAATGGAAAGAGACTGAAATAAGACTGGACTCGTATACACCTATTCCAGTCTAACTGAAACACTTAATAACAAATAGATAAGGATATAGTACTCTAACTATACTAACTAATAAAGTAAATCCCATATTCAGAATTAATACCCGAAGTATGGGCTTATAAAAAGTCCCATTACATTAATAAACACAAAAATAAAAAGCCCATGGCCCATAGAACCCAACCACGACCAAATAAAATCTTCTGATTCCCAATTGACTCAATTAGACAATCTTAACTGTATCATGATCCTTCTGAGTACCCTATATATATGCTTTTGACAATCATTGAATAAACTCAATTTGTTCTTTCGATATCATCAATAAATTATTTTTCTTCAGAAATATTGTATTTTATTTCCATTTGCCCCATTCTGGTTTATAATTTTCACAGTGTATTGTTTAAATTCAAACTATGGCTTTCCATATTTGGTTGTTTGTTATTCTAAGTTACTTGTCTTATTACAGCTGGTCAAGGTCATTGGTGAACCAAGAAATGCAGGAGTTATTGGTGACAGGGGATCTTTTTCTAGGGAAAGTGAGTAAAATTCTTTCATCTGTTTTCTTGCTGGCCTATACAAGAAAACTGAGATTGTCATGAAATTTGATTCCTTTTGGAAAGTATTCTTGAGGTGTTTTTTTTTAAAAATATTTTGGTTTATTTTTCCTGTCTTTCCTAGCCTTGCATATAAACTATTGATTTTCGCTAGTGTACCCCATTTTTTGTTTTCCATGTCACAACCTACCTCGCATCTTGAAAATATAGAATTGATTGTGCTTTGTGAATTCTTTACAGATGTTAGATAATTTCTGTGATCTTCTTTTTTTAATAGTTCTGTAGGAAATATGTAAGGCGTACCCAGTGCATGAGGCTCTCGCCACTGTGAGTTCTGGGAGGGTCATAATGTATGCAGCCTTACCCCCGGTTTGCTTCGAGGCTATTTCTCGACTCGAATCCGCAACCATTAGGTTGCAATGGAGCAACCTTACTGTGGCGCCAAGGTTCTCCAAATCTGCATGAAATATGTATTACCTCCAAATAAGAAGCTAATTTGAAGTGTTCCAAACTAGTAGATGGACATCACCCTTAACTTGATTAAAAATGAAGTCCTGATATGTACGAAAGGTTGGTGTGGCAGAAGTTATAGAAGCCTTGAGAAAGATGAAAGTAGGCAAGACACCAGACCCGGATGAGATCCATAGTTGTCACGGCGGTTAGGCGACCTAAGCTGATGGAGAGGGCAAAAAATCAAGGCGAAACCAAGTAGGTGACCTAGGCGCCCAAGTCGTCCAAAGCGACTGGACGCCTAGGCGGCACCTAGGTGATGCCTTGACAACTATGATGAGATCCCAATAGAAGTGTGGAAGCACTAGGAATATGTGGGGTTTATTGGTTAACCAAGTTAGTTAACAAGATTATGATTATAAGGAAAATGCTAGATGATTGGCGAAGCATTATAGTTTCGGTCTACAACAATAAGGGTGATGTCTAGAACTGTAATAACTATAGAAGCATAAAACTAATGACTCCTACTATGAAATTTTGGAGAAGGTTATTGAAGCCCGTCTGAAAAGAGAGACTCATATCTCGAAGAATCAATTTGGTTTTATGCCAGGTAGATCCACAACAGAAGCTATCTACCTACTGAGGAGGCTCATGGAAAGATGTAGAGCTAGCAAGAAGGACCTCCATATGTTCTTTATTGACCTGGATAAAGGCCAAGACAGAGTCCCTAGAGATTTAATCCGACATATTCTTATGAAGAGAGGGGTGTCGAGTAAATATATAGATGTTATTAAAGATATGTATGAGAATGTGGTGACTAGTGTGAGATTTGTGGGGAGGCTAGGGCAAGGAATTCCCAATTATGGTTGGGTTACATCAAGGATCAGCCCTAAGCCCTTATCTGTTTGCGGCTTTGCGCTTATCATGGATGAATTAACCGAAAACATCCAAGACGAGATACCGTGGTGTATGCTCTTCGCTGATGATATCGTTTTGGTGGATGAGACAAAAGCAAGGATTAACGCTAAGTTAGAGATGTAGAGATCGACCTTGGAAACAAGAGGCTTAAGATTAGTAGATCAAAGACAGAGTATATTATGTGTAACTTTAACCACACTATGTTGGATGATGACATGGTGAAAATTGAGAGAGCGTTACCGCCAAGTGAGAGGCGCGACTGGAGCACTGTGTGACCTACACATTCCTTTAAAGCTTAAAGGAAAGTTTTACAGGACTGTGGTCTGACTTGCTATGATGTATGGGGCAGAATGTTGGGCAGTTAAGAAGTTGCAGGGATGAGGATGTTAAGATGGATAAGCGGCAAAACTAGGAAGAGTAAAGTGAGGAACAAACATATTAGAACTGAGGTGGGAGTTGACCGGATCAGTAACGAGCTCCGAGAATGTCGTCTGAGATGGTTTGGCCATGTGCAACGGAGGCCTGGGGACGCCCCAATAAGGAGGAGTGATCTGATTCAGATTGAGGGAGCTAAAAGAGCTAGGGGCAGGCCTAAAATGACCATAGGTGAGGTTGTGAAGAATGACATGCATAGTCTGGGTCTTGTTCCAAGTATGACCTCAGATAGAGCCTATTGGAGGGCAAGGATCTACATTGTTGACACCAGGAAGCTGAGATTTTCCTGATTTCCTGGGCTTGCCTCTCTCCTCTTACTCTTATTTTTCATTTTCCATTTATCACTTTGCTTATCTAATTTATTCATTCCTCCTACTTTACTTTCACTTTCTGAGGACCTCAGTTTTGCCTACTTTTTTATTTAGAAAGGATCCATGTAGCCAAACCCATTTAGTTGGGATAAGGTTGACCTTTTTCTTCTTTTCAATTTCAAAAGCATGTCAGTGTGGCACTTCTTGCACATTTCTAATTGTAGTGCTTGTGCTGCATTCTCTGGTTATTGTTGCTATCAATATAAAATGAGATGTAGTAGGTTAAATTTATTTAAGTTTAAGGGATTTTGTTTTTTCTCCTATGACAACCAAAATTTTTTTTCCTTTTTAAAAATTTGAGTTTCTTGGGTTGCAGCACACAGCCTATTGATCTACACCATTGAGGTTTTTGTCTGCTTTTTCGGTGAACCATAGGTGAAGAAGTCTACTGAGCTACCCAAGGTTTTGAGGATTGGCCAATCCAGAACAATTCGGTCTCTGATGATCTGATCCCATTCCCAATCATTTGATCGTTGGCCCTTTATGTTTCTTTGTTTCAGCTTTCCTTTTGGCTGTTAAAACTCAAATCATAAATCTTTTCATGATTTGCTTTTCGATCTGTGATATGGTTACATACTTCTTTCTGGTGGCTGGATTATCTCAACATGTATCAGTTTCTGCTGTTGGTTGGCTTTTACTAGCATAATAGTCGGAATTTCAGATCCAAGGTCAGATGCCTCTCTCGTGATCAGCAATTATGAAATGGTTTTTTTCTCCCCTAAGTTCAAAACCTTAAAAGATGTCACTTTCCTGAAATTCTTTACTAGCTAGTGCTTCCCACCTTTATTATCTCCTCCTTATCTGTTCAATTTGGCTTAATCATAGGGTTTTATCTATTCACTTCACAACAGTGGATTAAGGCGGAAGTATGACAGTTTATGGAAGTTTTTAACTAAAATTTGTTGTTGATAGTAGCCAATCTACAGCTAGGTGTCTTTGTGTGCCAAGAAAATTCATATGTACTTGCTGTTGTAGTTCCTGTAATCCTAGTCGTTTTGGACTCGATTACAAAATCATCTTCTTGTTAAATACAAGGTCAACCATTGCAATAGACAGGCATACTTAGTAATTGCCTAATTGGTAGCAGTGAACGAGGTGATGCGAACTTCTTTCTCATACTCTTCCCCCTCACCCTTAGGTGTCTTATAGTCTGAGATTTGGGATGATTCTTCTCCAGGCAGCAACGCGACCTAAGGCAGTGGGAGGGTGACTAAGCACTTAGCGACAAGGCGCTTGCCTAGGCGACCAAAGCGCCCAAGTGTTATTTTTTATTTCTCCTCTTTTCTAACATTAGTTAGTATGCTACAATATGTACCTTATATCATAAAAAATCAACATTAAGCCACATTAAGTTATAAAAAATCAACATTAAGCCACACCAAGTCATCAAAATCAACATTAAGTCACATCAAGTCATAAAAAATCTATATTAAGCCATCTCAAGTCATCAAAATTAACATAGAACTAGAAGACAACAGAACTGAAGAGGCAAGTTATTGGAAGTTTGAAACAATCAAAACATAAATTTGGTTTATCGTGGAATTGGTTATTGTCTAGGTATACCTAGTCTCACATTTGGTTTATACTGTTCTTAGAAAATATGATCTTATTAATAAGTAATTAAATTGCTCTTGATTTAGAGAAATGTTCTTGTTCTCTAAGAAGTTTGACGTATCAATGATTTTATTTTTACATGAGACTTTTTGGTATTAGGTAGATCACAAAACAAGCTTTTCAACAAATCCAAGATTGCTTAAATTTGATTATATTGAAGGAGTTATGTTCCGGTCAAACCTTATTTGGTGTGCGCGAATGCTGTCATAATCATAGTTGTCACGCGGCGATCCAAGTCGGTGGAGGGTGTCACGTCGATATATCGACATGTCGCCCGCCATGGCGTTGCCATGGCGAGCATGTCGACCATGTTTTATTTTTTTATTTCTCTATTTTTAATGTGTTAATAGATGTATAATCAAGCCATGTTTTATTTTTTTCTCTATTGTTTCTCAAGTTTTAAGAAGAAAATTCAGAAATCGAAGAAGAAATCGAAGAGGGAAAGAAGAAATCGAAAGAAATCGAAAGAGGGAAAGAAGACAGGAAGAAGAAATCGAAGAAGAAATCGAAAGAAATTGAAGAGGGAAAGAAGAAATCGAAGAGGGAAGAAGAAATCGAAGACAGGAAGAAGAAATCGAAGAGGGAAAGAGAGTCGGGAAGAAGAAATCAAAGAGGGTCGCCATGGCGTAGGTCGCCATGCAGCCCTCTCTGGCCTTCAGACGCCATGGCGACGCCATGACAACTATGGTCATAATCGCTCTGAATGAAGAAAAGAAATTATTTTAGATTTTAAACAAATGAATATTTTACCGCACGTTTGGTTTTTAGCAATGTTCTACCATATTAAGATTTATGGAATTTTTAGATTTGAGAAAAATCCTAGCATTAGAAAGTTAAAAAGTTCACCTACCGCCAAAAATATAGTTTTTGTTCTTGAACTGGAGGGTATACTTTTTATCCTTTTGGAATTTGATTTTTTAACTATTTTTATCGGATTCAAATAGGGGTATTTTCTTATTTATAAATAATATCTTAAGTAAACGAAAACCATGTTTTAAAATGATATTTGACCTAAGTAACTGCCAGAACGTGGTTCGATACCAATTAAACCAGTGCAAGGCGCCCTGCACTAAGGTGACAGTTGCCTAGACCCCTAGAAATCTGCATGGACGCCTAGGTGCTGCCTTGACAACTATGCTTAATGTCCTAGTGGTTGGGGGTTCAAGCTTAACTTTTCTTCCTCTTCCCCTAGGAATGTTCTTCCTCTCCCCCTAGGAATTCTGGTTGTTCGAGATTGGGTTTTTTTTTTTTCCTGTCCCCGTTGGTGGTCAAGTGATGCATCAAATTTAGTCTGGTTGTAGATTGGTGGAAGTTTTTGGGTTCATGACAAACGATATAGAATGGAATGGGGATGTTTTAGTCAACCCTACATTTGCTAGATGCAATGGCTATTTGAGTGGGAAGTTGCACTTTGGATTAGAAGTGGAGATGGTGATTCAGTTGCATAAGACTATGATGCTGTATGGATGCCTAGACACATGTATAAAAGCAGCCCACAAGGGGCAAGTGGCAGTTCAATGGGCTGAAAACAAACTTGTGGGTGGTATGATAGGTAGGAGGGTGTAAAGCTCATAAAGTGGGGTTGAAGTTAGTACACAAGTTTAGTAGTTAAAATTAAATGTTTGATTTAGATTAGGGTACTTGATAGTTATTTAGAGTTTTGTTTTGAGTCTACGTGGTGGAGGGTCGGTAGGGAAGAAGGGAATATTTGTAGGACAGGAAAATCACATAAGAAGAGAGGAGGGGGGGGGGGGAGGAGAAGAGTGGACACACACAACCACACAGGCTACTCAAACCATAACTCAACTATTCCATTCTATTCAATTTGAGTTCCAATTGCACGATTACATGGTATAAATATAAGAAATCAAAGCACTCCTATTCTCAAACTGAAACATAATGAAAATCTATCACTGCCTATACCGTGTTCAAAACAAAAGACTAAAAAGATAAATCCAAATAAATAAATAGACTACTAATATCCTACTAGGCCTAAGACTCAAACTGGACCCGGTTCATCTCCATCTATGTTCCCGGACGGGTTTGGGTCGGTCCAATGTAGTACACCTGGATCAATTCCTCCGGTGTTGAGAAAAACTCAACCTCGAGTTTTGTAAAACGAGAGAATCAGCGCCACTCAATCTGCATCCATAAACATCCGCTTTAATGGGGCGATGACCCAGTGATCTTATGATCAACCGTCTCGATCTACTGATGCTCGTTAGCAAACGACATTTCTTCGATGGGAATCTGATCGTGGGGTTTCACAACTGAAATGAGACTATCGATTAATTCTTCAACTTTTTTTTTTCTTTTGGTAAAGGATTAATTCTTCAACTGCAACCTTGATCAGACAGTTTGCTTTAGGTTGATCATCACATTCGTTGGCTACCACGGATCCGTCTTCTGAAGATTTCATCATGCTTGACATTTTATCATAGAAGTTATTAATATTGTCAAGCTCCAGAAATCCTGTCTTCAAATTAACAAGTTCTATTTGCAATTTACGTAACCCCTCTCTAATCAAAAGGAAAATCGTATCGATGTATCTCCATGATGTAGTGGCTTTATGATAACAATGGCAAAATTGTAATTTAGTGGACTGCAAACTAAAGAGAAGAAAAGAAGGCTAGTGTAACGTATTCGTGGAAGGGGTAAACTTGGAAGAAAATAAAAAAGGGTCAAATTATAATAAGGATAGAGGTAGGTGGCAATTCTGGAAAACAAAAAAGTATAAGTTCAATGGAGAGGTAGAAAAGGTAATGGAGACTTATCACAAGAGAGATTGGGCTATTGGAAACATAATGGAGTCTCCTTCAAACTTAGGAGTTTCAGTGAAGAAACTAGCGGGAGGTCGACTTCGACAAGGGAACCTCCAGCTCATGACGTTTGGAACACCTAGAAGGAGGGAGTCGAACCACGGTTACAGCCTCTGAAACCAGGTATGATATCTTCTTCTGGTTCAGTACCTCTCGCTCTATCTGCTCTTCTTCTTTTCTTTTTTTTTGGGGGGGGGGGGTTATTACCTTTTGCTCTCACTGCTCGTCTTCTTTTTTCTTTTTTTGGATTGGTGACAGAACACGGGGCGGGGGGAGTCGATTGTAGTTGCCGGGAAAAAGAAACGAGGCGATGGGGTTGTCTCTGGGAATCGTGGAAGGGGTCGATGGGGGGTATGTTTGGGGTTTCAGTGGTAGCAGTGGGTTGGGAAAGTTTTTCGACTCTTTTTTTTTTTGACAGAGTTCTCTTTTTTTATTGGATGGTGCGTTTGCTGTCACAACGGGGAAAACATAAGGAGGTGGGGTATTGTTTCATCTTCTTCCCCCCTTATGTGATTTCTCCTCTTTCCTGCAAATAATTCCCTTCTTCCCTACTGGCCGTCCACCAGAGGATAAACAGAATTAATGGGAAGGGAAGGAGATGGATCCTTCAGATCTGATACCAGATTGGTGGAGGGCTGGTGGAGAAGAAGGGAATATTTGCAGGAGAGGAAAATGGCATAAGAAGAAAAGGGGGGAGGGGGGAGGGGGGAGAAGAATACACACATAGCCACAGGTTGCTCGAACCATAACTCAACTATTCCATTCTATTCAATCGGAGTTCTAATTGCATGATTACATTTTATAAATAAAAGAAATCAAAGCACTCCTGTTCTAACTCTAAAACTGAAACATAATGAAACTCTATCACTGCCTATACGGTATTCAAAACAAAAGACTAAACGATAAATCCAAATAAATAATTAGACTACTAATATCCTACTGGACCCAAGATTCAAACTGGACCTGGTTTATCTCCATCTGTTTCAAACACAAAGAAGCAATCCACTCCTGAAATCTCTCCACAAAAAAGGCTTGAATGGGTCCTATGATATCTAGCAAATCTTCAACAGAACCTTCTCACGCAAGCTGTCAAAAACCCTCTTCAAATACTGCTGGTCGATGGCCTATTTTTGGGGCAAAACAAAGCTGGAACATGGGCTTAAATATAAGTCATATATGGCCCCAAGTGTGGGCCTGTCTAGGATTCAAATTGATGGCCATAAAAGGCCTTGGTTTGGGCTTCCTATAACCAAACCCATGTGGTCTGGACCAAAGGGGCCTGTTTGGACTTGCCTTACACTGCATCACAACCCAAATGAAGTTTGACTGAGGACCTTCACAAAGTTATAGAAACCATCTCCTAGATCATGGCGATAGCAATGAAATCTGTAGGGCACAAGGTAAGTGTAAAATGAGGAAGAAGATTCTGACAATTGATTAAGTTCGCCCATGTGCCAAATACTAGAGGTTCAAATAGCTTTTATTTTGGTGCTTGATCTATTCGGAACTGGATTGATTCCTCAGTTATTAAGCCTTCATGATCATTCAGTTAACAGATTTGAGTTGTAGGATAATCATACCCCTTCAACATGCTTGTGTTTTTTTGGATCAAATGAACCCATCCCATCTCATTCGACCAACCTATCCTTTTCCTGAACTTTGGTGCATATACTCTGTTTTTGGTAGCATATATTTTGCAGTCTGTAATCTGTATTGTTCGTTCCACATGGCAAATTAGTGGTCATACCGTAATAGTAGCATACATCTGATTGCTTACCTTGTTCTACTGTAAAATTTATTAGGCATGCTGTTGGAAAGTCAAATTGTGAACAGTTTAGTGTGTTCTTACATAATACAATGATATATGTTTATCAGGCATGCTGTTGGAACTTGGAAAGCCATGTTGTGAAAAGTTTAGTGTGTTTGCGTACTAGGTCGTGTTGTCGCTTAAGTGCTTAGGCAGCCCTCTGACACCTTGGGTCGCCTAGGCGCCTTGACAACTATGCTTAAGATGTTTAAAACTGATTGTCTAAGGGGTGATTTTTCTTGGAAGTTAACATCTGTGATTTATCACATGTATATTGTGTCCTTTGGGTGCCATGCAATCTATTATGCCATTGGAAGTGTGCAATCTGCTGGGGTAATACAGATCTGAAGTGGATATTGGTTGGTGACGGTGATCTAGATTGATTCTCTTGTATATATTTCTTTCCAAATTATGGGTTCAAATACAATTTTTTAACTTTAGAAAATTGTCACTTTTCAGGTTCATCTGCTGCTGACTGGGCGCAAGAGCCGGATTTTCCCAACTGGTTAGATCCACATATTTTTGACGCTGACAGTGTTCAAGAAGGCAAAAGATGGTCATCACAGCCGCATCCTTCGTCTGCTCGTGTCACGGAGTCAAAACTTTTGTACAGAACATCTTCGTACCCTCAGCAGCCACAACAGCAGCAACATTTCTCAAGTGAACCGATTTTAGTTCCCAAGTCATCTTTCACTTCCTACCCTCCTGGTGCCCGATCTCAACAGGCTTCACCAAACCACCATTCACGCCACATAAGCGTTCCACCTCTTACCGGAGGATCTCAGATACCCCTCTCTGCTCCAAATCTCTCTCCTTTCTCTAATCCTCAGCTTCATTTGTCTGGTTTACCTCATGGGCTACATTATGGTGGAAATATACCACAGTTCACTCCGTCAGGACTCCCCATTAATAGCAGGCCACAGAACCACTGGGGAAATCAAGCCAGCCTATTTTCTGGAGATAATTCCAGTATTATTAACAATTTCTTGCAACAACAATTGCCTCATTCCAATGGGTTGATGCACCAACAGTTAATGTCACAACAGCAGCAACAACAAAGAATGCATAACCCTGTTCAACCATCTTTGGCTCATTTTTCACCTCTGCAGACACAACTATTTAATGCCCATCCTTCTCCACATGTAATTAGCAAGTATGAGGCAATGCTTGGAGCAACTGATCTGAGGGACCAGAGAATTAGATCGACACAGAGAGGAAGACCAAACCTGCGCTTTTCTCAACAGTTCTCTGATACTAGTAGCCAGAAGAGCGATAATGGGTGGCCACAGTTTAGGTCGAAGTATATGACAGCTGAAGAGATAGAGAGTATTCTGAGAATGCAGCATGCTGCCACGCATAGCAATGATCCGTATATAGATGATTATTATCACCAGGCATGTCTTGCAAAAAAATCTGCTGGGGCGAGGCTGAAGCACCACTTCTGCCCAACTCACCTACGGGATCTGCCTTCTCGTGCACGTGCTAATTCTGAGCCACATGCTTATCTGCAAGTTGATGCACTCGGTAGGGTTCCATTTTCTTCCATACGTCGTCCTCGTCCATTGCTTGAGGTTGATCCTCCATCTGCTTACGCTGGCGAAGGCAATGTTGAACAGAAAGTTTCTGAGAAGCCTCTGGAGCAAGAACCCATGCTAGCTGCCCGTATAACGATTGAAGATGGTCTCTGTCTCCTTCTTGATGTGGATGATATTGACAGGCTTCTAGAATTCAATCAACCACAAGATGGAGTTCAGCTGAGGAGGAGGAGACAGGTACTCTTGGAGGGGCTTGCGGCCTCTCTCCAGTTAGTTGACCCACTAGGCAAAGGTGGCCATGCAGTAGGACCAGCCCCCAGGGATGATCTCGTGTTCTTAAGGTTAGTCTCTCTTCCCAAGGGACGGAAGCTCCTCTCAAGGTACCTACAGCTTCTCATTCCTGGGAGTGAGCTTATCCGGATTGTTTGCATGGCAATTTTCCGTCACTTGAGGTTCTTGTTTGGTGGCCTTCCTTCTGATATGGGAGCTACGGAGACAACAATAAATCTTGCAAGGACTGTTTCTGTGTGTGTTCGTAACATGGATCTTAATGCACTTAGTGCTTGTTTGGCTGCGGTAGTTTGTTCGTCTGAGCAGCCTCCTCTCCGCCCCCTTGGTAGTGCTGCTGGAGATGGAGCCTCTGTTATCATAAAATCTGTTCTTGATAGGGCAACTGAGCTGTTAACTGATCCCCAGGCTGCTACCAGCTACAGCATGTCCAATCGGGCTCTTTGGCAGGCATCCTTTAATGCTTTCTTTGGTCTGCTCACCAAATACTGTGTGAGCAAGTATGACAGTATTGTGCAATCATTGCTTATGCAAGCACCACCAAATACAGCAGCTATTGGAGCTGAGGCAGCCAGAGCTATTAGTAAAGAGATGCCAGTGGAGCTGTTACGAGCAAGTCTGCCTCACACTGATGACCACCAGCGAAAGCTTTTGCTGGATTTCGCACAGCGTTCCATGCCTGTCACTGGATTTAATGTCCATGGTGGGGGCAATGGTGGTCACATTAATTCTGAATCGGTGCCAGGTTAATAAAAAAGATTATGGAAAAGTTAGTGTTGTAGTTGGGTAGCTAGTTTCTTTGCTTGTCATCCGTCGATGCTTTTTCTCACTGCGGGCCGTGATCGCGTTTTTTATGTGGTAGTGCACGGAGTGAAAGCATGGGGAGTGAATACCTGTTTTAGTAGTTAGTTTATTGCGTCAGATATATTTGTTTATCTTTCCTCTTTCATTTTTTTTAAAAATTTTCTTTTCATGTTTCTTTTCTATAAAAACTTGTAGTTATATGTCACGTGTAATATGTTGAAACTCTTTTTGGGGAGTCTGACTGGAAGTTTTTCTTCTGGGGAGCTTAATTTTGGTGCTCTGTTGGAACTCCAGACAATAATTCAAGTTGTAAGAGGGAGGGGGGGGGGGGGGGATGTAATGTACAGGGTCCATAACAGCAGGCCTTCCATTTCGCTCTTTTTGTATTTTCTCATCTCGCAGGGAACTTGGGGGAAAGATCTTGTGGTTTATCCTTTTAAGTGGGGTTGGGGTTGGATTTTCTGTGTTTTCTTTTGTATGGGTTTTAACATTGGTGACACTAGTCCATGTTCATGTACTTGTTGGTACAGAGCAGGTTGGTCAGGGCTTGCTTTCTATATTTTGCTTAAGAAAGCTTGTAACCATTGATAACAGCTGTGTGGGTAAAAACTCCAAGCTCTTCTTTCACTATGGATTAAGGTATTGTTTTATTTCCTTGATTTAGTTGACTTAAGATTGGATACCTTTGTGTTTGCATTTCTCTTAAAATCAGGCATTCATCTATGGCAGTAATGTTGTTCACACAGCAATGTTCGGTTATTATGTCCATGCTGGTGCATTGATACAAAGGCAGATGAGGTGCTATGGAGTAAAACCTGTGTCAAATTGACGCGGTTAAATTTAATGGACTGAGTTTTCCTTAAGCCACGGTGAATGGGAATACATTCACTGTCTGCGGGGCTTCAGATGCGCATTGAAGGGTATTTTGGGAAGTATACTAAAACCCTATAGGGGTGTGTGAACCTTAGAATGGTGTAGTGGATTTTCACTGTGTGGTGAAGAACTTTCTCCAAATTTAATTAGCAAATTTAGGCTGCTTTGGTATGATTTCTATTTAAATTTCAAGGGGTGTTTTCTATTTCAGAAATTGATTGGCTTGATTTTTGCACCTTATTTCAGTGAAATAGAAATTCTGAAATAGTGAGAAGCTGTTTTTAGAATTTTTATTTCATTTGATTTTGCTTGCTCTTGCTCTTGCTCTTGCTCTTTAATGAGCAAATGGATATTTTGATGGGTAAAGTGGTAATTTCATGTGAAAAATAAAACAAGATTTTTCTTCTTCTTCTAATGGTCTCACCACCACCACTTCCATATCACCACCACCCCCCTAAAAAGGAATGTCTAACTCATCTCTAATCTAATTAATATTTAAATGCCCTACTGCTTATAAATCAGAATGTGACCACTTCATAAGAAAATTAGAAATAGCTATAGGAAAAATATTTTTTTAGAGCCTTTGAAGCTTTATAATGTTGATTATGAGTATAGAGTTTCGTGCGTATCAGTGTTGGTCCTTTCTGGATTGCTTGCTGAATTGATGCCATCTTCTTCTCACCAAGAATTTGTAATGGAGAGTTTAAATCAGTCATTTGATATCATTTATTATGTCGATCGACCAGAAGAGTAGCCCGAAGAATTGAGATGGACAGCAGCATCTAATTAACATCATTACGATGATGGTAAACATTATTTTAATTTTCTAAAATCTCGTGACTCTTCTTCGTTTGCTGAAGAACACTTGGCTTATAGGGAGGGATCTATTTGATTTCTTAGAAAAATGTTTCATGGGGATGCTCTGTTTTACTCTCTCCGGTCTCCCACTGGTCATATTGAAGGAGATTTTTGTAGATGATCCAAAAGAATTAGGTGAAGGAAGAGTGAAATTAAAAAGCGTTGTAGTTCCTTTGTAAACTTGAGTTGTTAGGGGACACAATCGAATGGTCATGGCCAGATGAATGAATTTGACCCAGTATACATAGGTCAAGCAATTGAAATGATGTCCTCTCTTAAGTTTCTGGTTTATTAGCGTAGGTTTGCCTTTCCTGAATATCTTTAATAAATTGGATGGAGACAATAGAGGGGTCGAAATGACCAAATCCATAATATTTGACCGTGCATGAACCCCTTACTCCTTGGTTTAGCTAAACAAAACTATATTAATTATTATTAGCTACAAAAACAAATTCTTACCAAAGTTATTGAAGAAATCTCTAATTTTGTGCCAAGAAATGTCTAATGGCAAGAGATGATGCCATTATAGAAATTGGACTTAATGAGATTGTCTGAATGACAATGTAAGTATTTCTTCTGAGTATTCAAATATTTCTAGTTTATTGCCATAGGTTTGCCATTCTTGAAAACTACTATTGGTCTTTATTGATGGATTTTAGCATTATGTGGTTCATTGAGATAATCTTTTCTATCACTACTAAGTTTTAAACAACTCCCCTTTTTTTTTTGTATTCCTTCGGTTTTCTTTTCAATTAATTGTCTGCATTATTGTTCATTTCTAAATTAACTACATCATTGGTTTTTTTTTTTTTTTTGACCTTTCCTTTCTAGTAATTTTAAGTTTATTATAGTTCATAATGTTTAAACAATGACTCCGTGGCCCAATGGATAAGGCGCTGGTCTACGGAACCAGAGATTCTGGGTTCGATCCCCAGCGGAGTCGAATTTCTTGAAGTGGGTATCCCTGTTTTCTATACGTGTCCTGTCTTGTAGGAAATTGGTTCCCTTAGATAAACCATTTTTCGGTTTTCTGTGAC
This sequence comes from Telopea speciosissima, assembly GCF_018873765.1. Taxonomy (NCBI): domain Eukaryota; kingdom Viridiplantae; phylum Streptophyta; class Magnoliopsida; order Proteales; family Proteaceae; genus Telopea; species Telopea speciosissima. Next base: position 79,322,215 of record NC_057917.1, read on the forward strand.
AAAGTAGTAGACAGTAAACTAATTATTTGACATGTATAAGAAGAAGATGTAGACAAGGGCAGGTTGGGTAGAAGATGCATTGTAGGTTTTGGGTATGAATTAATGAAGATGGGTTGCAGGGTGGGGCGGGAATGCGCGCAAGGTGGCTGGAGGGGATATTCAGGGTCGGGTTAGGGTTGAGGCCTCAAGCTAAGCCTGGCACGGCACGAGCCCGACCCTGTTTTTAAGTTATACTATAATATATATATATTGATATATTATATATATTATAAACTTTAAATGTCATACATATTTTGTTATATAATATATTATATATGAAGATAATAAGTGATAATATATTTTATTATAGTATTATTTTATGTAAAATTGTTATTTTTCTCCCAGACCATGCCCAACTCAATTCAGTCCATGCATCTCTACCTTCCCCCACTCCATGATTAGGGTCAATCAGGGTCAGGGTTGGATTTTCAAGGCCCTGAGTCAGGGTCTGGGTCGGGTCTGGGCCCAATTAAGAGGAGTCGGGGTTGGGCTAGGATTTTGAAAAGCCCAACCCAATCCGACCCTATTGCAGCCCTAGTTTGACCCCATAAGAGTGCATTCGGGTCCAATACGTTATCAGTTACAGTTTCTATGACCATCGATCAAGCCTATTGTTGCTCCTGTTGCAGTTGTTGCTGCTGCTCCTGTAGTTAAGAAACCACTCTCTCTTCCCACTGCAATCCAATACCCATTATTTTCATCTTCCACTGTAATATACAAACGCCCATTTTCTCCTCCTACACACCTAGATCGAGCATTCTCTCAGATGTCTTGATACTCGATCTCCGACACAACTACCTCATCTGAGGAACGTTGAGGAGATGGATTTGGGTTTTGAAATGTAAAGGTAAAAAGGTAAAACTATAGTAATGAGGTACACGTAATATGACCATTTTTGAATGTTTGACTTCAACTAATTAAATCTTACAACCAAGAAAAAGAAAAAAAAAAAAAACCACCTACAACTAATTAACAGTTTTGGAAAGGGTTTATTTGTAAGTCCCACAATTGTTGAGAGAGGTTCATGTAAATGTTGAAACTACGGGGGTATATTGTTATTGTTTCAAACACCAGGGGTACTTGTAATTTGCTTCCCCAAAAAAAAAAAAAAAAAAAAAAAAATAGAGAACAAGTGATCTTGAAAGTAAAGAAGCAATCAATTTAGACTTGATAATGAAGCCATTATGAAGAGTAACCCAAGTTACGAAGTTGAAATGGGAACCGCACAACCGTACCAGTCAACAAACCTAGAGGATCAAGATCCGACTACAAGCTGCATTTAACAATATCTATTAATGGGCCTTATTTTTAGTTTGTTACTGGACCATATCTTGTAACATACACTTGAAGGGGTAGTACTGGCTTCAATGGGCACTATTTACCCATTAATATACTCTATCCTTATTTGAAGAGTGAGGGTAAGGGTATGGGTAAGAAGGATATGAGCGAAAGCATTTCTTCTTACCCTATGAGAACATGGGGAAGTTAATATTGGAATTTTTCTAAATATTGGTGTAGTCCCACATCGGTTGATAAAAAGAAAATCTTTTGGCTTATATATGTTTGTGATGTATTATCAAATGTTATGTTTAGAAAAGATTGTATGGTGCACTTGCGAGCGAGGACGGTTACTGTTTTACGTCCACGAAATCTGTCAGTTAGACATCAATTCTTTGATAGTTATAAGTGCCTGATTTATCTGACCTTGTTTGACTTAGGCTTTCTCTCTGTCCTCTTCCTCTGATATCAGATTTTTAACAAGTAATGGTGACAATTGCAAACCCGTACCCCTGGCCCAGGGGTGAACAACCCCAAATCACATAGAAGGAAAAAATAATACAATAACTCAACCATATATACCCTACCCCAATACCCCTTGGCACCCTGTTTTTTTTGTTTGGTAAGACTTGCCACCCTAATTGAAATCAGCCTGGTCCCATAAGAGTGCATTGTTTTAAAAGACGTTGGACCAGAAAACTTGACCATGGTTAGACCATTTGAACCATCAATCATTTTCCTAAAAGACCAGTTGGTTGAATGAGATTCTCCATTTTTGGAAGTAGATGCTTTTTTCAAGTGGTTGAATCCATTGCCCAATCCTTCTCTTTTGATTTGCAAAGAAAGGCCACCGACAACTAACCTACAAAAGAAAACAAAGAAGGTGTTCTGAGGTCATAATCTTTGGGACCGTTTATGGCCTCAATTTCTCTCATTCTTTTTAGTAATCTAAATGAATGAGTAAGAGAGAGCCTTATTGAGTCTCACCTAGAAAAGATTTTTACAAAAGGGAGAGGGTTTTTGAGTAAGCGATATAAAGGAGCGCGAGTTGGGCTCGCGTTCACGTATGAGAACGTGAGTTGCACTCGAGGAGCGCATCAATGAGATGTGGCAAAACAGTAACTTATAGTGGAGGCAATGATGTCATTTTATGTGAAGATATCCTACTCTAGGAGCTGTGAGAATCTTTTCCCATTACAGGCAAGAGATCTCTACTTGGTCGCAGAATGGTCTCTACACAAGTGTATGGGCCAATGGGTTAGCATGTCTAGGTATCTACCCAGGGGGCAGAGGCGTCATCTCACAGTACCCCTGTGAGAGAGCGTAGGAAACACCACCAAGTAGAGATCTTTTTCTTTTTCTTTTAATAAAGGTACTTATTTGTAACTAAGAATAAAGTTTTTAAAATTCTTGGAATCTCCACTTTGGATGAGGGTTCTACCTATCTTGGGAGTCCTTTAATAGCAATCAAAAACAAAACCCACAAAAAAAAAAAAGAAAAAAAAAGAAACAGGTTTTGTTTTGTTAATGAATTAACGAGTGGTGATCTGGGGAATGTACGGTTGATATGTTTGGTTTTTCCTTCAAAATGTTACAAAAGCTATCTATAATATATGGATTGATTCATCTTTCTCTAATGATATGGCATTGCCCTCTATCTCGATATGGTATGGTGTCTACCAACTTGGTTGCTAATTTTCTTGTTAAAAATGGTTGGGTTTCTATTTGACCTAATACCATACTGAAACTGGTTTAACCCGATCAAAAACGGACTGAACCAACAAATTGACACCTCTTCTAAACACACTTTTCCCCCCTCCCGGGAGTGTCTGGCTCCTCTCGTAAGACCTACCCCACCTCCCTCTCTCCTACCATAAACAAATAGGAGCAAATTGATCACCTTACCCCTGCCCAAACACTTGTCGAGGTGGGTCCACTTCTGTTTGTGTCTAGTGGGAGGGAAGGAGGTGAGGCAGATCATAGGAGAGGAGTCGGATTGCAAGATTGTGACCGTTCCACTTTATTGTTTGGAAATAGTTTCTGCTGTTCAAACTTCAAACACAAAATGATAAAATGATACAATACGTCAATACTGCATAGATCAGGATCGTCTCCAGGGAGCAGGGAACGCCCAGGGCGCTGCCAGCCGTTGGGTTGTACCGCACACATCCCTAGGCATGCACCGAGATGTGTGCGGCACAGCTCAACCACTGGATATCCCTTGACAGCACCCTGGGCGCACACCTCCCTGGAGACGAGCTAAATTCATGCTGCAGTGGCAAGATATGAACTATGACTTGCAAGTTGCAACCACTACTTTGGAATCTTTAGAAATGAGAATTGATAGACACATCTCCATAAGAAAATCATCCAGTCGGTAGAGTTTGCTGTCCTCATATAAATATGAATATCACTGTATGGTGATTCTACATTATGAAAGATTCCAAAGCAATGGTATCTGATAGTGGTCCATGGTCTTAACTTTAGAACTAAAATTCATTCCACCCTTCTCCCCGTCCAAAATTGGGTAGTTGGGTTTTGACCGACATGAAGATTCACATAAAACACACTGCAACCAAAAATAAAATAAAATAAAATAACGCACGTCACATCACATAACCTTTTTCTTTTTTTTTTGGTAGAACACATAACCCTTGCATGATTAGTACTAACAACATAGTTATTATTTAATCAAAAAATTATTATTTTACCCTTATAAATATTTATAAAAAATAAAGCAAATAATATGCAGATATGACAAAAAATTAAGAATAATTCTAGATTAAAAAAAGAGAGAGAACTTTCCAAGGAAAAAGAAAAAAGAAAAAAAAAAAGACGGCAAAGTCGTTGAAGTGATTCGCTGCATACAAGCTACAGCCTACCTCCTCCTCCGGCTCCCTGCCAACATGGGAAACTCGCGAAATAGAAATTTAGAAGAGCCTTCTTTTCTCTCTCAATTAAAACTCCCATCCCAAAGACCAGGAGTTGCTCTGAGAATCCCTCTCTTTATTTCCAGGTATTTTTTTAATTCTTACTTCTATGTAAGATTGTTGTCTTTGTTGTTCTTACTTAATGGGTTTCACTTTTTCTTTTGATGTAGTTCAGAATTCAGATATAAAAATTCCTTCTCTCCCCCAACCTATTCATTTCTTCTTTGAATTGGGATTTTGTGTCTGGGTTCTGGGCTATAATATAAGGCCTTTCTATCTTGAAGATTAGCTTTCTGGAGCTGTTTTTAATGTCTCCCAAGGACTTTAATGCTCTTTATTTTCAGGTTTTTTTTGTAAAAATTTAATTTTTGGATTTAAATTGTGTTGGGTTGTTGGTTTTCTTTGATATTGAGAGGTTTTTAATGATCATGTTTCATGGGTGTTTTCTCCTTCACTCTTTCTTTCTCTGAAATAGGGTTTGTTTGTTTCTGATCTTAATTCCTGCTTCCTCTTTTGCATGCATATTCATCGGAATTTTTTTTTAATTCCTCGATTTGGTTTGGGTCCCTGGTCTTCAAAATTGAATATTTTCGATGACCTTCGGTGGCTTTGGTTTCTGGGTCGAAATTTGGCTTTTTTAAAGAATTTGTCCGGTTCTGCTACTCTCTCCTTCTCTCTCTCTCTCTCATTGGGTCCCTTTTCCATGAATCTGAAAATTTTCTTTTGTTGGTTTAATTTGTGTTTTATCTCTCTTCCCTAATCCATAAATTTGAATTTCTAGAGTTTATCTTTGGTGAATTCTTACATTTTTGCTTTCTTTGAAAATTTTAAATTTGTATGCTTTTCTGCACCTCATCTCTCTGTCTCTTTTGTTTTCTCTCCTCGTTCTCTTTCCTTCTCTCACCCTCTTCTCTTTGCTGGTCATTACCAAAGAACATCTGGGGATTTTTCCCATCTTTGTTAATATTTATTTATTTATTTTATGGTGTGGTGTAGGTTCCGGCAAGAACACATTCGAGAGGGTCGAGTTTGAAGATAGGATTAAGTTTCTATAAATACTGTTTGAAGCAATTTTGCACATGCTAGGTCCCAGCAGGAACAGAGCTCAGCCGCGGACCAGCAGATCTTGGTCATTTTCAGGTGGGTTTTCTTATTCAGGGTGGATATTGCTTGGGATTCTCTCTCTCTCTCTCTCTCACTCTCTCCCTCCCCGTTTGTGTTGATGTTGCTTAATCTGGGTGAAGAAAATTTTATTAGTATCTTTTCACTTTAAAAAGCTACAATATTTGGATTTTTTATGGGGCTTGAGCAGGAAAGTGCTATGATCCTCAACCAAGAAGTTTATGCAATAATAAATAACAAAATGTAGACGCCATAGATAAAAGTCATTATTTCACACTATTTATTTCAAAATTGGTAGAGCTAGGAGTTGTTCTTTGTTGAGAATGTGAGTTGTTGCACCAGGGGTTTAGCAAGTATATATTAGTGGGGGCTGACATAAATTGCATCTTCTAGGGAAAAGTGAAAATTAGTGGATTCTAGTTTTTTTTAGGGAAAAATTTATGGTAACCACAGTTTGTGAAAAAGAAGTTGTAACTCTATTTTTTTGCTCTAATATAACACATTTCTTCTTTCAATGAGGGTAAAATCTTGTCATTTCACATGTGTATTCGAAAAGTGCACAAAACAATGACAGTTCTTGAGAATGACATAATGGTAATTCACTTTCAGATTATTTTGAAAATCCTTTTTTACCCCTGACTTAAAGAATTTTTGGGATTAAGACAAGGGGTAATCAAAAGAAGGTTACAACTTCTCAGTTCACCACCTTGGTTACAACAAGATGCTCCCTTTTTTAATAAATGAAAACTTTAGGTTGTGACATTTGCCTTTGTAGAATTATTAATGAACTTTTACTTTTCTACACATGCAGGAATGGATTATGCAGACTCAAAACGGAAGAGCAATTTTGCTGGAAAAATTCTTTTAGCTGCTTGTCTCACAGCTATGTGCATTATTATGCTCAAGCAATCACCTGGTTTTAATAGCCCAAGTGCTGTAAGTTCCTGGTTGACTGGTCTCATGTATCAACTAACACTTGTGCTGTTTTATATTTCTTACTATCTAATTCAACATTTTCATCACCTTAACGAAGCTCATGAAATTGATTTTTTATAATAGTTATATATTTTTCAAGCCTAGGGATTAGAGAACTGGAAGTGAGATATTAAGTGCGTATCTGTTGATTTGGATTGCTTTAAAAAAAGTGCTGACTTGAATGAAGTTTTATTAGATATGATATTATTTGTGTCCTGTCTGATGTCCATTAATCAATTGTTACTATAGTTAAGAATGTCTATGTGACTAAACATCTTATGTTCCTTTCTAAAGCTTAACATACTGGGGCTGATTGTTACTTTGCCTCTGGTTAGGTTCATTTGACCTTTTCAATTTTGGTGCAGATTTCCTATATTGTTTCATAAACCATGCATAAGCACCAACTTTAATGCTATGAATTGCTGTGCAACAAGGAACCTTGATTCCGTCCATTAGTTTCTGTTCAACTTTTAATGTTATGATCTTAATGCTAAGTGGGTGCATACTTAAGACAAAAAAATATTGCACTGTGAAATGTCCTGAACTTATATTTTACTACATCTAGAAGGAGAATCATTAGATATTCCTTGTTGCTTTGTCCTTTATTTGTTTTTGACAGAATTACTTCTGAAATTTGATAAATGGGTTTGTTATGTTTGGAACATGTGGAATTATATCTACAACATTACCATGTGTATCTCTATAAGCACATACATATTTGTTGCACTTACTTCAGGATGTGTAAAATGCTTTTCATGAATGGAATGGTTTCATTTTCCTTCTTTCCACCTTTTTCTTCTCCATCTCTTAGATTTTGTTGTCTTTGTTCTTCTATTTTTCTGCCTCCAGTTTTCCCACCATGAACCAGGTGTAACACATGTTCTAGTAACGGGAGGAGCTGGCTACATAGGTTCACATGCTGCACTTCGACTTTTGAAGGATTCACACCGTGTGACTATAGTGGTAACTATCATTCATAAAGAATAGAATTTAATCATTTCAAGCAAGAGATGCTAAATATCTAAAATTCCATGTAGCAATATTTATCCTTGTCATTTTGCCAGGACAATCTCTCCCGGGGAAATCTTGGTGCTATTAAGGTTCTTCAGGAACAATTTCCAGAACCAGGGCGATTTCAGTTCATATATGCCGATTTGGGGGATGCTAAAGCTGTATCCTAAACACATCAGTTATATGCTACTTCATTTAACCAAAAAAAAAAGAAAATATTCTAGGCTACCTTTTGCATTTAACAGGGGAGCTAGAACATCTTTCCTTAATTAATCACACAGGTGAACAAGTTATTTGCAGAAAATGCATTTGATGCTGTGATGCATTTTGCAGCTGTCGCTTATGTTGGGGAAAGCACACAAGAGCCTCTAAGGTATGCTTTACACATTTTCTATGTTAAATCCCATCTAACATCAGTTGGAAAGAATCTTTCTCTTTGATATAATTTCGAGCTTCCATGGGTGCTAATAAGCATGTTCTGAAAATGGTTTTGACAGTTTAATTACCAGAAGTGTGGAAATGTCAATAAGAGATTAGATTTAGTAGTTGTTGTATAAATTTGACATAGTAATTGACTCATTGAATCTAGTGAATCTTTTATTTGGGAATCTCAAATATTGGGCTGGTGAGAATTGAGCCCATAGTTGATTGGTAACTAAGTGTGACTCGGCTCTGAGTTTTCTTATTCTGTTTTACATGCACCTCTTCTTGGCAACAATGTTGACTTGCACATTGGCGTTGAAGTCATTAGTCTCTGTGCCAGCCCTAGCTGTCCTGAATTTGGGATTCGGAACAGCTTCCTAATTTGATGGAGTTGGCTAGTGATTTCTTTAGGAATAAAGGAAAAGTATGGGAAGAGTTGGTGAAAAAAAAAAAAAAATGGTTCTAACTGTATTTAGAATCAATTGGGTTATTGATTTGTTTTGGGAGAGGTTGTTAATGGGTTAATTTGGATCTTGGAAAAGTTGTGCTTTTTTATCACAGGAAGAATGATAGTCTGCCTGGGTTAATGTTAGCTAATTTTCAGCCTCAATTTTGTGCTTATCCTCTGGACTTTGGTCTTGTTTCAGAAAGTTAGGAATCTCAGAGTGGCAATTCTTCTTAACCACAGGATACTTTATGTCAATGAAGGTTATGAAATGGTTAGAGGGGTCAGTATTTTAGGGCTTTTGCATTAACTGATTTTAGTTAGGAGAAAGTTGCAGTCTAAAATGGCATTCTAGTTAGGAGAAAGTTGCATTCTAAAATGCCAGATTACCTTTTCAGAGTGTCCTTATTGATGTTTTAATTTGATTAGTTAGGACAGAAAAGTATTTAATTTGATTAGTTAGGCCAGAAAAGTATGCTGCTCCATCATAGAATCTAGAATTCTTAGCATACAGAGTTTTGATACTACATTATGTTCTAAGTTCTGTGTTTGTGCTCCATGGATTATCATAACAACTTCAATTCTATAACATACAGAGAGTTTTGATACTATATTATTTTCTTTCTTCTTCTTCTCTATATTTTATGTATCATATGGTTCAACTAGATATGCAATTCCATTGTAGCTTCTAGATTTTCTTGCTTTTATGCTGTGAATTCTTGGATATGTCTCAACATTTTGGCTTGAGCTGTGTGGATCCTTTCCATAAACATAAATACATTTCCAGTGTGCTGCCTTGGTCATCTAGGCGGGCGCTTGGGTTACCTTGATCGTCTTGCGTCCTCCTCTCCCCCAAACACCTTGGGTTGTCTAGAAGCTATGATAACTAGGAATCCCCATATCTAGGGAAAGTTTTTATTCTACACAAAATTTTTTTTCCTTAGTATATTTTATTTGTTGTCAGCATGTGTTTACAGAATGGTTCTGTATGTAAACCCAGAAATTCGAATATTGTTTGGTTCTTTGAGCTTTTTAACATTTGAGTACACTCAAATATTTCCTTTTTGTGTGAATTAAATTTTGGAGGGAATGTTTGAATTCCATATTCACCCCTTTTAAATGCTGACTCCTTTTTTTGGGCTTTTTAAATGCATCTCCGCTTGCTATATGTTTCTTCCAACTTAATATATTTCACTTGAAACTGAACTAAAATTTGCAGCTTCAGTGAGAAAGTTGTACAGATCCTGGCACTTATTACAAATGTCATCTTCGATTATGTTGCAGATATTATCATAATATTACATCAAATACCTTGGTAGTGTTGGAGGCAATGGCTGCTCATGGTGTGAAGACATTAATCTATTCTAGTACATGTGCAACATATGGAGAGCCTGAAAAGATGCCCATTACTGAAGGAACTCCTCAGGTTAGAGCTTGTTCACTTGTGCTTCTGTTAATTTTGATAGGTGTCTTTTTTTCTTGTGTTTTGATATATGAAAGTAAGAAAAGTGGAAACATGAATGCTACTGGTTTTGTGAGTTGTTTGAAGTTGCATTATTGCAGAACTAATTTTCATTATGCATAATTGCAGGTTCCTATTAACCCATATGGAAAAGCCAAGAAGATGGCCGAGGATATCATCCTTGACTTCTCAAAAAATTCAGACATGGCAGTCATGATATTGAGGTTGGTTTTTTTTTGTCTCTATGTGGATGCATGATATTGAGATTAGTTTCGGCTTGTCTCTATCAAGATGTGTATTGTGTAAACCTCATTGTCATTAAGAGCTTATTCGTCGAGATGGTTGTTCTTTTCTGTGTAACAACATACCAATTTCTGATTTCTGTTTGGGCTGTGCCTGTCATTGAGGAATGAGGATTGGTATGAAAAGTGAAAACTGCTTACAATTCTGGGTTTTATTGCCCTACTTAAAAAGGGATGGCCCAAGCGCAAAATGTGACCATGTCAAGGTAGTGCTAACTGTAATTTTGTCAAACTTGGTGTCAAGCCTTCAAGTGTTGGTTTTGCTTGCATAGCTAAGTGCAGCTTTCCAGGTCTCTTCTTGTCAGTCATGCTTTGAGACGTTTGGCCATATTCGTTTAAAATTATGGCAGTTTCTATATAATCTGATTTTATGAACCAACAAATTTCTGCTAGTTTTATTTCTGAATTTTTGAGCGAGTATAGTAGTTTAGCCCAGACATTTGGACTGAGTCAATTTTTCTTTATGCAAAAATTTCAGATATTTCAATGTTATTGGTTCAGACCCGGAAGGAAGGTTAGGAGAATCTCCCAGACCTGAATTGCGAGAGCATGGTCGGATATCCGGGGCTTGTTTTGATGCTGCACTAGGGGTCATTCCTGGGCTAAAGGTGGACTAATCACAATTTCTTTTTACTGTGTCCTCCTCATGCTCCAGTTTTATGATATACTAATCATATCTTGTTGGTTTCCTGTTAGGTTCATGCTCCAGTTTTATGATATACTAATCATATCTTGTTGGTTTCCTGTTAGGTTAAAGGAACAGACTATAAAACACCTGATGGAACATGCATCAGAGACTACATTGATGTCACGGATCTGGTTGATGCTCATGTCAAAGCTCTGGCCAAAGCCACACCTGCGAAAGTTGGTATCTACAATGTCGGCACAGGAAAAGGTACTAGAAACAACTTTCATGTTATAAGCTCATTTTATTAGAGTGAGTTTTCGTGTTTTTATAATTTTGTTCCATTTCTGTGAGCAGGTAGGTCCGTAAATGAATTTGTAGATGCATGTAAGAAGGCCACAGGGGTGGACATCAAAGTCGAGTTTCTTAGCCGTCGGCCTGGTGATTATGCTGAAGTGTATAGTGACCCATCAAAGATCTACCTTGAGCTCAACTGGACTGCCCAATACACGGATCTTAAAGAGAGTTTGCAGATTGCATGGAAATGGCAACAGAAACACCAAAATGGCTATGGGTCACCCTTGGCTATGGATTCTTAAATACATCACAGTTCATTTCATCACAATAATAGAACGGACATGGCATGGTTGTCACGGAGTTGAGTTCTGACTTTGTGCCGACATCCATTTCTTACCATAGAAGAGTTGTTTGATTTTGAGGCAGGTTAAGATTAGTCTTTCCAGGGCGGACAAGGGGGAGGGAGGGGTTATTATAGTTGCAGTCCATTTATTATTCTTATGTGAAAATAGAAAAGCTCAATAATAATTCATCTTACCGGTATAGTTTCTTACTAACCCATTATTGTTACAGAAGCATTTCCATTTTCTCAACGTGGATTTGCCATTTCTTTGGACTTGAGAATGAAATCCTTATTTCTGGTACTGTTAGCTCCCTTGGTGTGATGGTCGCTCTCTCTCTCACACACAACAACAGCGACATATAAAAAGACTGCAACCTTATTTCCAAGACCTACTTATTTGAACTATTTATTTCATCTTTTATTTTTTTTTTTTAGAACAAAACAAAAATGTTTAAGAATTCTAAATCAGGTAATTTAATAGCAACAAATGAGTCATTACAAATTTTGTTATTCAATAAGGTTGTGTTTGGTATGTATTTTTGGAATACATTTTTAGTCAATTTTTCATTTTCGGACAAAAAAAATTAATTGTTTTTATCATCCAAGATTGTGAAATCAACATAGAATGCACTACAAAAATGCATGCCAAACACAGCTTAAGTTTCTTTGCGACCCTCAAAAAGACAAAAATAAGCTTCTCCCTGGCCACACGAATTTAGAAAATGCGAATCTGAAATAGGATTTCCAAAATCGGATAGGAACCAGCAGCACTGATTGATTTCGATTAAGCCTGATTCTATATTCAATGAGCCCGACCGAGTTAGGCCAAGTCCAGGCTAGTTTGGCTGATTCTGGCCGAATCTGAGCAATTCTCAATTGAATGAAAGTGAAGTGAATTCACTAATCCAAAGGTTTAGAAGTGAATTGAATGAAAAAGAAGCAAACTCAACAAATTTTCATTTTTCTAATCAAACCTTGGGAAAGTTCCCTCTTAATTGTGTTTTTTTTCCTTCAATTGAGATATAGTTCACTTTACCAACCAAAATTCTATTTCACTTTATGCTTACCAAATGTGGCCTAAATCATAGGTTTTAATTTGGGCATTAGGCATTACCCAATTACCCCTAATAAAGGGGAAAAGACTGCTACTTGGTCGCATGCGATGCACGACACATGAACCAAGACATAGGATCATGCAAAATGACCACCATACCCCCCATGGAAAAGACAGAAATCTCTGAGGATGCGGCGATCATTTTGCGCGGCCCTATGTCTAAGTTCAGGAGTCGCACACCGCACACAACCTGTTAGTGTTCTCTTTCCCAAAAAGTATGTACGAAAGAACTAGAACGGTTCTTGGTTTGTATCATTTTCCCATTGCTCGAGCTCTTACATTGTTGATAAAAGTGGTTACCACATGCAAACTTCAAGAACACTCCCATCCAATAAGTTTGTCTCGAGTGGAAAGAAAAAAAAAAAAAGGAAGAATGCTTAGACAGTTACTCTTTAGGTTAGTCTCCTTTGAGATGCTGCTGTCTTCCACCATACATTAATGTGAAACCCAGAGATAACACCATTCCAGCCAAATAACCGGCCACTGCTCCATAGGTAACACAGATTGGCCATTCCTGCAAAATTATAATAACAGTGTTCAATTTTGGGAATAATAATAGCAACGAATAGCTTAGCTTTATCAATGTTGAAAAACTGGAATGGTGTGTTATAATGCAAGTTGGGGCACTGAAAAGCTTAATGCTTTAGAAATCTATTTTGAACATATTTTTTTTTGGGTTTCGGGGGGATCCTCACTAGGTTGAATCAAGGATCAAGTTTTCATAACAAGCAGAGTTGATATGAGCCATGAGTAGTCCAACCTCAGTTTCAACTTGAATGATTATAGCACCTTAGAGAATATGAAAGATGAGACGAGCACTCTTTATTCATCTGGAATTAAAATTTGTAATAGTTACAAAAAGGTTCCTAACCGAGTAACATGTCTTTGAATACTGCACAGTCTATATAACGTCATAGCTTCATACTCGACCTGGTTGATTTATCTTACATCATATTATCTGGATTTCTATTGAGCAGATCAACTCCTGTAGACATTAAATTTCCCCCCTTTTTTGGTGGTAAAGAAACTCATCTAAAGATTGATTCAAAAATCTAGTCAGCTGATGAGAGTGACCCGGTAGAGCTTGCCTAGGATTCTTGTGAGTTTACTAGCACATCTCCATGAAGGCGTTTCTTTCTACTATAGGTATGCCTAGATTCATCTCCCAAACTTTCAAACTATATTTTCTATTTCTTTACAGTAACCACGACAGGATTAAAATTACAATAAAAAATGAACCGAGGAGGTGAACATGGCTGCTAGAGTTAACACGGAGCAGAAATAAGGAATTACAAATCTAGTTAAAGAAACATCCCAAAAATAAAACTAATAAAAACATAATATTACCTGCCATGGTCTTTCCCAATCAAGGGGCATAGGCCAAGCCCCAAACCAAGCTCCAATAGCAGCTCCATGTGCGGGTATACAGATCATATAATCAAGAACTCCAGCTGGCCTGACAATGAATCATATCATAAACACCATGTAGTAAATTACATCTGATTACTGGGAATATACAAGCAGAAGAACCTGGAAAATAGTTTGAACACTAGCATATGACCCTACTAATTGCCATTTATTGCTTTGCACCTAGAGATGGATCACCAGAAAAACTAGGTGGGGGGGGGGGGGACACTTACTTGGAGTATGCAAACAACCGTTGCCAATCCTTCCATGATGAACCAAAAACAGAAGCCGCAGGGACAAACTGCAAGGAACACACTGCACTAACTTCCAAAGGAAGGGGATTGTATATTTGGCAAATTTCCTAATAGATAAGCTTTAAATATTTGAATCTACATTCAGATAAGCAACTATAAACAAAGAAACCAGGGAAGCATGAAAGAGCTCAAATTGAGAAAGTAACATTCATTATGTTCTATACATGTTGACAATCACCATGCATCAGTGTCAATGTGTCATTTCACTGAGTAGAGTTGCAGTGACTCGCTTGACCTGATATTTAAAGACGAAAGGCCAGCACCATGAACATTAGAACTTGTAAAAGCTAACATATAAAGTTAGCATTGCCTATGAAATCTGGTTAATGTAACATAACAAGTTCTTAACCATGACTCTGAGAATTTCCATGATTAACCCACATGAATTGAACCTAACACATGACATCAAACACAAGTTTAAGGGCTCTCTTCAGGTTCTTCAAAACATTTCTTAGTGGATGAATCTTGCAAGGATTTTGGGAAAGAAAATTAAAAGGGATGTAAAGGTTTGATACTTACGGTGAACAAGGACATTAAAAGGGACCAATTAATGGTCCTCTTCATGTACCTATATCCAAGTGGAAAGTGTACAGTCGTTAATACATATAGTAAAAAAGAATAAAAGAAATTAAGATAATGAGATTTACATGCACCAGTAATTCCCAGCTAACTCTCTGATGATTGTGCCTGAGTGCAAGTAATGTCACTTACTGACTTCCAACTGGTGCACCCAGAACAATAGCTCCAAATGTATTCAGAAGAGCCCCTAAGAAGCAGAAATGCTTACATTAAGGTATTACAAGTATAAAGAACGCAGAAATCATGCATTTCTCATCACACATTGAAGGGTATAAGAAGAACAGAAATTTATGTATTATACAATTATTAAATAGACAGATAAAAAAAGATGCAAATAATATCAAAAAAATTTTCCGGCTTGGCCAAAAAAAAAGTTCATGGCACTTGTGTCAAATACATGCTATGCAAACAGAGAGAGCTCTGAAACTCATATTTTTGGAAATCAAGTTCAGACCCACCAGCGGGAAGCCCCAGCAAACCTCGCACAACCGCCTGGAGGAACTGTTAAGCCATTACTAACCCCGAATTAAGTTCTCATCAAATGCTGGGAACAGAAAACAAGAATCAATCAAGTAAAACAAAACCAATAACATGTTCAATTTAACTCACTGAGCATTGCTCCGGACTCCACCGAAAGAGACTGTAAAGTATTATAACAAATGGACACTCAATAATCTGCAGAAATATCAAATTCGAGGAATTCTAAATCAGAATTTTGAACAAGCAAGACTGAGTCAGGATGAGGTTGATAAGGTGATGCTAGCTTCATACCCAGATCAGATAGAGTGTCCGAGCAGGATCAGAAACGAGATCAACAGCGTAGACGTTATGGGCAAACCAAAATGCCACTGCTAACCCTAATCCACAGATCAAGTGTAACAGAAACGCATTCTTAAACGACACCACTACCTCTCCATTTCGGGCCGTTTCAGCTTTACCACTCGTTGCAAGAGTCATGGCCAAGAGAGAGAGCGCAGAGAGAGTTGCGCGCTGTGTAAATCTCCTTTTCTCCTGTCGATACCAAAGAACCCAGTTAGTTATATTAGGTGGGTATTGAGGGGAACAAAAAAGGCAAGAGAATGCTACCGGTCGTGTAGCCCCTACACCAGCATGGGGTCAATGACAATGCATACAGAAGCATTGGTTCGGATGGAGTTTTGGATTTCATTGGGGCTGAGCAGTCTTTTCGTGCACTCATGTGTATGGGCGTATGAACCACACCGCCGGTTGGCGATTGCTGGGTTGTATTGAATGGCTATTGAAAAGTGAGTCTAGTCAGCTCTTCCAAGACAGGGAAACGGTGGGGGTTGATCTTGATCAGGTCACCTTTAGTATCTGCATGCAGTCATACTGGATTGATTGGCCAGGGTTTAAAATTGTTTAAATCCATGACTGATGATTACTCCTTTGAACCTGTGGCTGAGCACTATGCCTGCATGGTTGACTTGCTTGGCCAGGCAGGGAGGTTAGAAGAAACTTATTGACTGGTGATGAGAATGGAAATCAAGGCCAATCTAGGAACATGAAGTGCATTGCTTAGGGAATTTCAGATGCACAGAAACTTAGAACTGAGGAAGTTAGCTGCTGAGAAGCTTTCCAAATTTGAACCTCATAAGACTTCAAATTATGTGCTCTTGTGGAACATACATGCTGAGGCGGGTTGATGGGGAGAGGTGGAGAGACTAAGGATGTTCATGAAAGATGAGGAGTGGAAAAGCAACCTGGTTGCAGCTGGATTGAGGTGAAGAATCAAGTGCATGCATTCATCTCTGATGATCCAGCACTACCGAGGTTGGTAGATATTTGTATGACAGTGAAAAATCAAACAGGAACAATGGAAAACATAGGCTATATGCCCAACATCAAATTTTCCCTGCTTGACTGTGGATGAGGGATTTCTTCTGAATCCTCTTCCTTCATAGATGTGCTTCAAATCCATATATGGTATTTCTGTTAAGCTCTTTACTTTCAAGAAGCATTTTGTACTTCTGGAGAATTGTAAAATTCTTGTAAAGTTTTTTATTTTATTTTTTTATAAATTGTTAAGTGTAAATATCATGGGGCATTGGGGTTAAACCCCTTTTGTTTTAGTGGAGTTAAAGGTATACATATGCTAGAACACATTGGGCTACCAATAATCTTTACATGTACAAACTCCATGAAAGAAATGATGAAATCGATTTGAGTCTCTCAAAACTATTTGACAATCCTCAATCTTTGAAATCAATTTAAAGGCAACATGGCAGTTCCCACAACACCGTTGATTTTGCATGATCCGGATAGGAGAACCTTTGACAGTAGTTATCAGTCCAAATGCAAGTGCCAACTTTTCACTATGGTGTTGGAGAGAATACTCTTTCTGTTCTGGTTCAAGATAATGCAAAACCATGTTTACATTTGGAACATACCCTGCTTCCTTCAGTTTGGTATTGAGCTCATCCAATTTTGAGTATATAAAGGGGGTGAGAGGGTGAGACTTATCTTCCATATAGAACACATGGGTCATTCCTTTGACCTCAATCCAGCTTTGAGAAGGTTGCCTTCTTAATTTTTTATTCCTCATCATCATCAAAACATCGGCCTTGTAGTCCCACATGCCCATTGAAGCATGAATGCTTGACAGAAGAATATATGCAGAAGGATCCTCTGGCTTCATCTGCAAGATCTTCTCTGCTGCAAATTTTCCCATCTTTATGTTTCCTTGGACCCTACAGGATGCAAGCAAAGCTTCCCAAATCATGACGTCAGAATCAGACGGTATAGAGTTAATGAACACCATGGCATCATCAAGCCTACCAGCTCGACCAAGCAGACTAACAATTGAGGCATAGTGCTCCATTTTAGGCTTCAAATTGTAATCTATGGTCATGGATTTGAAGTATTCATATCCCTCATTGACCAGACCGATGTTGCTGCAAGAAACTAGAACTCCAAGTAAAGTGAAGTTGTCAGGTTGGAAGCCTTCCATTTTCATAATGTGAAACCGTTCAAGAGCTTCTTTTCCAAAGCCGTGCTGTGAAAGTGCTGCAATTATAGCATTCCATGAGATAGTGTCTCTCCTACTCATGGAATTAAAGAGCCTCAAAGCAATATCTATATCCCCACACTTTGCATACATTGCAATAAGAGAATTTCTGACTGAAAGATCCTCGCAGTACCCCATCTTGATAGTCCTTGAATGGAGCTGATTGGCTACAGACAGGCTTGCAATTGTAGAGCATGCCTTTATTGCACAGGTGATAATGAATACAGGCAAGCTAAGACCTGTGAGACACATTTTCTGAAACAAAAAGAGGGCTTCTTCTCCAAAACCAGTCTGTGTGAAACAAGATAGTAATGCCGTCCATGAGATAGCATCTCGAACCTCCATGCCCTGAAAAACAATTTTTGCCTTTTTAACATCCCCCCACCTACCATAGAATGTAATAATTGAATTACCAACTGCAACATCTGAGATGAAACCCTTTCTTATGGCAAATCCATGGACCTCCTTTCCAGACACCATTTTCTCTAGACCAGAACAAACACCAACAACCCCAGCAACTACAAATGGATCAACCGGTATCTTCTCCACCACCATCCTACGGAAAACATTGATAGCTTCCACATAGAGCCCATTATTCAAGTAAGCAACTAACAATGAAGTCCAAGAAACGACATCCTTTTGATCAAGCCTCAAAAAGATCTTGATTGCTTCGTCAATTCCCTCACACTTACCATACATGTCAACTAGAGAACTTCCCAGCTGACAATCAACTTCAATCCCAAGCTTTAATAAACAGCCATGCACTTGCTTTGCCTGGTTAAGTCTTGTGGGCTCATTAAAGACCTTTATTAGACTAAAAATGGTAACACCTAGAGGCCAAATCCCATTTCTAATCATGTCTTTGAAGAGAATAAATGCAGCATTCTTGAACTCTGGATGCATATGGTTGGCAAAACCAGTGACCATGGAAGTCCAAGTTACCACATCTTTGTCTTCGGTCTGAGCAAAGACCTTCCATGAGCTCTCAATTTGCCCAAACTTAGCATACATGTGAACAAGTGTGCTAGCTATAAATGTGTCAGATTCAAACCCATATTTAACAGTCGCACAGTGAATTTGCATCCCAGTTTGCAGGTCTTTTGTATGAGTACACCCTTTAAGAATGCTTCCAAAAGTGAAGCAGTTAGGAATGCATCTATCTTCTTTTCCTTCTCCATTGTTGTGTTTTTGCATTCTTCTAAAGAGAGCTACTGCCTGTGTCAATTTCCCCATGTGGGCATAACCAGAAATCAAGTTAGTCCATGAGACTACATTTGGTTCAGTCATTTCACCGAACAGTGTCCGGGCATCCTCGATTGAGATGCGTTCAGTGTAAGCATGGATGATATTGTTGCAAAGAAAGATGGATTGGAGAAAACCCATCTTCAAAGACAACCCATGAACGGCTCTCACATCAATAGATTGGCGTTTGAGCAGGAAAGAGAGCTTCTCTTCCGCCAGATTGAATGCTGAATTGAAGACTTCGGAGCATCAGATGAGACGTGATCAATTGGATTCAAGTACCAATTTTGACCTACGGATGGCCGTTATTCTACTTAGTGGCTAAAGTTCAAATGTAGGACACAGATCTCGATAAACTGTATGTCAACCGTGCACGTTTGATGCACTGTATATTTCCATTCGAAAGGATTCAAATTCTTCTTCCAGTGTTGATGAGGTCCGAACTATTTTTATCGTCTACGGTTCCTGTTCGGTATAGTTCTTACAATTCTTTAACAAGGGGGGCGAAATGACCATTCCACCCCCTGACCGAACACTCTGTCGGATGGAATCCATCCCCCCTCTTGTTAGAGGACTGTAGGAACTATACTGAGCAGCGAATCATAGACGATAAAAATTCCTTCTTTTTCATAGGGGGTAGAGTTGGACTTTCCATTCTTAACTTTGAGTTGGAACTTGGGACTAGTAGTTGGCCCAGCCCTCCGCCCCCCCACCCATTTTTTTTCTTTTTTGTATGTGGTAGGCTATTAAGATCACAGTGCAAATAATCTTGTGATTGCAACCTAACCATGGATGTAAATCATGGTATCAAATCCTGTATCGGTCACGTTCGATATCATTTGTATTGAACAGTATCAGTTCCAAATCGGCTGTAAATTCAAAAAACAGTACTTTTTTGTTTGATACCAACAATATGTGTCTCAATATCGGTCATGGGCAATACCGATACCTAAAACCATGAACCTAAACCATATTCGATAGTACATGCACATGTTCTTAATAAATAACTACCCAAGTTTTGTGATACATATAGCTCGATTAGGGACTGAGTTTTTCTTAAGCCATGGTGAAGAAGAATTTCCCTCATTGAAGGCATTAAAAAGGTGGGATATATGTCAATGGCTTGAAGAGTATTTCGGAACTTCAAGTAATGATGATCTAAAATTGTGTGTCAATCCTTCAAAGTGGTCCGTGGGTTAATGAAAACTTTCCCCTACCTCTGAACTTAGGATGGATAAGTAGGAAATAAATTACACGAAGTTAACATGGTATGTTAAATTGGGCTCAATTTTTAGTTTTTTCTGGTAGATCCTACTATATTATATTCTAGAGGTGAGGTGGGGGAATGTGAACGAAGAGGCTCGAACTTAAGACCTCACACACTCTGCCGAGATGGGCTCAAATTTTATTCATTGGTAGATCAAATTCCATTCTTAATGGATTTTTTTTTTTTAGTAGAAATCCCTAATGGAGTCGGTCACTTTGAAAATAAAACTTGTGAAAATTCACAAATTGACAGATACTATATGATTGAATTCTGCTTTAAAATTGGATGAGAGTCCAATCTAAATTATATCCAATGTTTTAACCAAAAAAATGAAAATGTTTGGAATTCTTTCACATGTTTTGAAATGGGTAAATGGTCCTATTATATACCTTGACACCTTGTTTAAGTGTTCCATATTCATAATAATCCATGTTTCATTCCAAGGATATGAAGGATTAAACATTTTCATAACTCTTATAGACCACACGTACAAGAACTAAGGTAATATTGTTTCTTCAAAGTGATTGTCTAGAATCTTGTTTGGAATAAATTTGATTTTGGAGTGCTTAATGTCTTGCTATTTGAACGGTGTTCCCTAATCCCTTCTCGTGGGTGAATGGTTTTTTTCCCTTAAATTTGGTTTCATATCCTAAGAATCACTTCCTTTTATTCTTGAGTGCTTCTTGTTGTAAAGTGGTGAAGTGGAAAATTGAAACCTTCTTTTAATTGTCCCTTGTCTTATTTCAAAAATTTATTTAAGATAGTGATTATAAAGAATTTTTAAAATAATTTAAAAGTGAGTCATTATCAAAAGTTGAGTACACATATGAAATGACAAGATTTACCCTTTTTAGAAGAAAAAAATGTGTGATATCAAAAGGGCAAAAAAATAAAGTTATAACAAATTTTACTAGACGATATTATAAAAACGCGTGATAAACCCAAAACAAAGGGGCGAGACTCTAAATTTGGAGAGTATCCACTACCAAGGCCATTCACTGCACTAATTATAGATTGAAATCAACAATTCAAAATTGAAATTACCTGTTTCTTCCTTAAAACAAAGGGAAAAATAAGAAGAAAAGAAAAAAAAAAAATTTGAACAGAGGAACTGAAATTGTCTGTCATTGAATATTTGAATTCCACTTTCGGTTTGGCTAGTAGAAAAGTAATTCGGTCTGTTGATATTCTGTCCCTATAAATGAATGTGAAATTGTATTCTTTTCGCTGTTGACTAATCAGAATTTCCACTATTGAAGGCACTAGGAGCCGCAAAGTAGTTGGGAATTTAAATTCTTCCCTTTTGTGTTCTTCAGTAGGATCTCCATAAGATTTTCCTGATTCCTGAAATCTGAAGCTTCACTGGGTATGTTTCAATTCAAGTAGCACAAGGGACCTACACAGAGAAAACAGACAAGCAACAGAGAGAGACAGAGAGACCACTGTTCTAAACTATAAATCTAATTTCTATATGGTCAGAAACTATGATAGGTTGTGCTTGAAAATGAGTTTATAGATCACTTCTACAAACACAATTATTTCAATATTAGATTGGTTCCTATCAAATGTGGGATCCACATTGTAAACAATTACAGGGAAAAAAATTAGTAGTTGATAGAACTGTTCCTCTTTGTATCTAAATGCATGTCACAGTGATTTGTTAACAATAATATCAGTACCTGTGCACAGATATGTATGATGCTCCAATGGGAAATGGGATCCACTAAATGGGTGTACCCAGTACACAAGGCTCCTGGCATAACTGCGGGGTCTGGGGAGGATCATAATGTAGCCAGCCTTACCCCTGTTTTCGCAGAGAGGTTGTTTCCAGACTCGAACCCATGAGGCCATGACCAGTTGGTCACAATGGAGCAACCTTTACCATTGCACCAAGGCCCACCCTCTAATTCACCTATACTGGATACAATGATTAGTAAACTTTAGATTAGGGGAGAAATATCAGAAAAGAAAAACTTAATCTATATACAAAATCAATACAAAAAAATGAGGATTAAAGCTTTATTAGAACAAAGAGACCCATTCCATTAGATTGTTGTGTTTGGTATGCATTCTTAGAATACATTCTGGCTGTAGAACTCATTCTGACATTTTCTTGCTTAAGAACGTGTTCTAGTCTTCTAGACCACCGAGAATCTATTCCAAGAATACATACCAAACACACAGCCCAGAGGCATTGATTTCAATATTACCTCATAAAAGAAAGAAGATGTAGCTAGAATAGGATTACCTTCCAGTCCATGAAGAGAGCCATTGGCCCAATTAAGCTCCTGGCATCATTCCACTCAGCAATGGAAATCAGCCTTCACAAGTTGTAGTAGTTCTGGGATTTTTGGCATTTTGATTAATCCTTCAGAGTGTATGTATGAGAAAGAGAGAGAGAGAAGGGGGAGGGGGGGAGGGAGGTTGAAGGGCTTAAGGTAGCAGGGGACCCTTCAGTCCAAGACAAGACAGCAAAGAAGAGACTCAGGCTCCTGCATCGTTTGATCAAAAACACATCCATTAAATCCCAGTGAAGTTGATGTGTTCATGAACCAACGAGTCAGCAGCAGAGATCAGCTCAAACACCATCTTGGTTGAACTGAAGAGACTCCTACTCTGCAACTCTATAACCGATTAATGAGTATAAAGAAAAGAGAGAGATGAGTTTTGAGTGCTCATTACTTGGATTTATAGATACAGAGAATTTGAAAGCCAAGCCGGTGGTTGCAGTCACATTTTTCCTCCTTTTCTCTCGTTGCTTTGCCTCCTTATTCCTTAACAGATTCTTCTACTTTTCAAAGAAAGCCAAAAATAAAGGTAGGCGCCTCTTTTCTTCTTGTTGATTCTTTGTGTGTAGCTCTTCAGCCTTGTTTTCCAGAGAGGCTATGCACATTATTTGTTTGTAAGTGCAAAAGAGTGAAGCGCAAAATATATTCCCAACAAAAATGGATAGAAATTGGGGAAAAATATATCCATCATGCCTTGCATTTTTAACCATTTGGATTTATTACTTAGGAAGGATGACAATATTGGATAGGTTTGGAACTTTGTTAGTTAACCATTTGTCAAATTTGAATTTTTTCTTTCTTTCAAAAAATTCAATTAAATGAGGTCAAATGTTCTCTGTGCCGGTTGTACCCACACACATAGGATTGGGCGTAATGACCATCCTGCCCCTTGAATGGCAAACCCATGTGTTTGGACCCAGACTGCGCTGCGGCAAAGAAACATCTGCCCATTAAATTATTACCAAATTATGAGATTTGTATGTAAATCTGATCATGATAAATAATGGTCTGGACTGTGGACTGTGGACTGTGGACTGCCACTAGATTTGGATTCCAACTTAACTACCATGTGTTCTCTTTTTGAATAGAAATGTGTTTGCTCAACAAGGCCTCCAAAAAATGTAGATCGTAAATGGGCATTGATAGAAACGACAAAACTAGGAATATCAACAAGAGGTTACATCTTGAAACCAGGTCATAAAAATCAGATTCGATCCGGCTCCGGCTCAGGCTAATCTGTACTGAAAAACCCTAGATACCTGGAATATATCAATTCCAACTCAATATGAACCAATCCAAGCCGATTCCAACCCGGATCCGGATCAGAATCTATTGGAACCAATCCAAATCCCAATTGCAGGTTTTAAAACCTTTATCAATTTGACCATTGTATAGAAGAGGATTCAACATTTTCAAATTTAATTGTTAATCTGAATCAAATGGCCCACCATGCATTCGGCCTTTTTTTCCTTTTTCCTCGAGGGTCCTATAAACAACTTTACAAACCCTTAGTACGGTACATAGCAATGTCCAATCAAATTGAGAATTAATATAAGATTATGATTCTTGTTTGACAAGATATTCAAAAAATTTGAAAACCAATAACACATGCCACGAAGAATAGATGCTTAATTTAATAAAATATTCACAAAATTTGGAAACAAACAAACAGTGCCACATGAAGAAAAATTGGCAATCTAATTCCATACTTAACAGTTGTCACCCGGACTCAGGTTTTTCATGGGCAATGGTCAAAAGTCTATTCTGAGAATGTTAAAAAACAAACACCAAATCCCATAGTACAATTAGGGACAATTAACCTTGTTTGCTAATAGGTTAATTTTCCGTATCATTGCATTGCCAAATGCCCTGTGGATCCCCATACATAATTACGTAAGTAATTAAGGCAAAGGACAATACAGTCTCCTTCTTTAGGCTCCCCGAAGATGCACAAATGAAGATCTCGAGAACCATTTGCGAAACCTCCAACAAGAAAGGTCTCTTTTTGTAACTCTAATTCCTTCAAAGCCGTGGGGTTGCAGAAGCCACAACCATCTACATCTGCTAATAAGAGGCTGGCAGTATACTTCAAAATTTGCATCACAATTCATCATAACCATCGGTTTCTGAGTCTAATTTGTCACCAGATGATCCAGTTGGGTCTTCAGGCGATTGGTCAGTTTGGGTGGAAGTCTCGTCAGAATTTGAATTGGAAGTGTATGCACTCTCCTGACCTCCACTGTCTGTTTCATTCTTTGGAGGCTTCTCCACTTTAGGCTTTGGCTTTGGGATTTTATTAATGCTGCCAACCTACATGGGTATAAATTTCAGTCATTGATTTAAGCCTACAGATAATTAAAAATCATAGAACATGGAATCTGTTTGTTTGCAATTCAAGATGAGGAAGAGAATTAGCAATTGGCATACCTTGTCTTGGAGATCGAATACCTTCCGATATACTTCTTCAGATCTGAATGCTGGGGTACTAGATCCAGAAATCCTGTGATGAATGAAACGCAATTAATGGAAGAACATAAAAAGCAGTTTCATGGACTTGTAAGTAAAATGAGAAAAAACATGCCATGGTATATAAGCAAAAAATCTATGGAACAGATAAAAACAATGATGAGTTGAATTACAGAACATGCTATGTAGTTTCACGGTATATGCTACTTATTCCCACCCAAAAAAAACAATGCTGTAAGGCAGCAAAATTAATGCCAACTCCCCTAATAAAGGTAGAAGCAGTATATAGGAGGGGCGAAAAAGAGTATATCAGAGCCATTTTATGGTTACAGTAACTGTAATAGTTCAAATCCTGGACACAAAAGGAAGATGCAAGTACAAGAATATCTTAGAGTCTTCTTATAGGATCAGAAGCTTAGGAACTTCACCAATTAATATATAATAATACCACCCTAACCTCCAAGCAAATAGCAAAACTGTCTTCAACCACTCTTCAAAAGTTGTTTAGGGTCACCCAGCAGGACAACACAGGCTCCAAGCACTAAAACTTGAGCAAAATGACAGTGTACCCACCATCACCTTTCCTAAATTCACTATCCCACAAAGTGCAAAATATTACTTTTTGCAAGGCCACTAACCTCGTAATATCACCTTCCCTGCTTTATTTATCCCACCATGCCAGAATCCAAAGTATTTTGGCTTATCATCATCTCCATTTACCATAAAATGCAAAAATAAAGACACAAATTTTCTTATCAAGCTACATTTTTATGCGAGGTCATAGCCAGTAATCTTATTGAAATCTAACACAGTGGATCAACATTACTAGCCCAAGGAAGTTTTCAAGCTTTGAGCATTGACAGATGCACAGGGATGAATCACATAATCATATATACATAGTAGTTATTTTAAAGACGAGTTACATACTTCTTTTGCTCAGCCTCCTTCGTCTCCAACCAATTCTTGACCTTGTTAGCATCAGCCAGAACCTGAATCAAAATTTGCTTATACAGTTAATTGTGATGTCTTCCCATCCTAAGCATATCAATAAATTAATTCCATAGTACAAAAGTATGAAAACGATGATCAGATGAAATTTGATATCATACCTCATCTATTCTAGCTTTGGGAAGCCAAGGCTTATTCTTCTCCCAATTGCTTACAATCTGCAGCAGAGGTCAAAGCATAGTTTCAACAGCTGCAATCGCAATCCCTCTTTCCTATGCTGTAAACATATATATATATATATATATATATATATATATATATATATATATATATATATCTGGCTTTTTGGTCACCTGCTAGTTTATCAATCTAGTGGGCATCTCTAAGACTCTAACCATAGGACTATTGGAGGCTTTGCTAATTATATGTGATTCATCGATAAGATAACAGATTCAATGAAGACTCACCATTATGTTTTACTAAGTCCTTTTTGCAATTTCCATTCTCTTCCCCCCTCCCCCCCCCAAAAAAAAAAAAAAAGTTGGCGAAAAAAGAAAATAAAACACTTGTGTGCTAAACAGTGAAAGGGCAACTCCATGTTACCGAGGAAGGAGACACTTGCAAATTTATGTGCTACCTAATGCCACTGTGTATATGTTCCGAGCCACCTCACAGTCAGTAATAGCAAAAAGTATTATGTTCTGAATAAATTAGCAGATAAATCATAGATAATTTCCATGCCATATAAATTTTTTTTTAACCAGAAACTTTCCATGCCATATTCAGCGCAAGATGAATAGGAAAATGAAGCAACAGATCTGGATATCATAGAACAAGAACAGGCATACTCAAGGGACGCCTTGTTAGAATTATGAAACAGCATCACTCATAGAGAGATCTCATTGACCTTTATAAAATCCCATTGTTTTGAAGACATAATAGCATATTATCACTTGAAATCATGGAGTTCCACAATTCATCTTCTCAGCCTTGTTTATTTGGTCATGCATCGTCACAGGCTATATGATGTGTCAAACATGGGTAAGACTCATAATATTTTTTGTTGGTGAATAACCAGAGCATGAAAAGAGAGAAAATGTTGACTAAATAACAAGGCCGAGAGCACCAGTCAGTAAGAACCTATAAGTTATCGACTGATGGATGTAACCTAGATACATCAAAGGATACAACTTAGATGTAGCAAAGACTCCATGTCTGGCCTTTTCATTGGCTTACTGATGTGTTGGACATGGGCATGACTCATAATTGAAGTGTCCATGAAACATAACTCACTGATTGGACCTAACAACTGGAGTTGACGTTACTTGCACCAAGGCCAACCAGAAAGTTGGCAGTACCTGACTTATGCATCAATAGTCCATGCCCTCATACACCTCTGTCAACTAGGAAATGCCTAAGCAGCTGTGTGATAATACCTCTCTGTAGTTTGCCACCTGAGTGACACAGGTCTCAGTTGAACAATCACTAAACCACTGACTACAAAAGTTACAAGATCATAGGAATATGCATCAACATCAGCTGTACTGAATCACATGACGCTCCATTGAGAATCAGATCTTTTCCTAAAACTTGAAGCAAGTTTTGATTTTCTCACATTAGTCTTGGTAGAATTCTGGAGCTAGTAGTTGATCCAATTATGTTGGATCCCAATAAAAAATTATTGTATAATGATTCATTCTTGGTGGAAGAAATATCTGAACTCCTCCTAAACATAGTACAAGGAAATAATTGAGAACAGAGATCTTATTCAAGAGATGACCAACCCCACTTTGTCCACTAAGTAGATAAGATTCAAATTTCAGATTGCTAATTTTCAACATGTTAACAAGAGAGATTTCTTTAGCTACATGTCTTGGATCAGCTGTGCTAAACTTGCCACATGCACAACATACAATATTGCTACATGTGCAAAAATTTGGCTGCCATCTAATCTTCCAGAAGTAACAATCCAGTTTCATCTATATAACCACCGAGGAGAGTTATATTTCTTAACATATTTCTGTCACCAAAGGTGGAAATTTTCTGTTCTGAAGTTACAGCCTTGTTATTGTTATTGCTCACCTAAAAAAAGGTTGAAAATGGCTTGCTCCATCCCTTAAATTACATAAGAATTTAAAAAAGGCCATAGAATATCAAGGAAATATTTGTGGTTTCCGGATTTTCACTAGCGCTTGTCTTAATTCATCAACTTCTAGCTATCTATGAATTCTCACTGGAAACCCTACATCAAATGTTCAACAGTCCCTGTATAGTTAAACTGTCAGTTATGGTAGCTATTAAAGCATGATAAAGCACCAGTTATAACTATTCTTATTGTAGAGTAAGGCTACCAACTATATCAACTACCTGTTGTAACTCTAGCAGATATTTTCGAGCAACTTCACATGCTTCTGGCCTTGTAGAAAGCTCCTTCAATCTGCAAGAATTAGGTGTGAATAAAATTTCCTGGCTCAAATAGCAAACCATCATAACTGAAAGAATAATATAGAGATAACAAAAATGAACAGGAAGAACGAACCTGAAAAATATTGGGTCACCGACAACCTTTAGCAAATCCAAGCGTTGCTGGAACTCAGTTGCTGATGCATCTTCACCATCAGTATACAACCACTCTTGCCCCTAACAAAGCAATTGGAGACGGCCAGATTAAATTTTAAGCCAATAGAGGATGAGTACACAGAGAACACATGTGAAGACTGACCTCATCAAGCTTCTCAATTAAGGACTGTCGTTCCTGGCCAGTTGAAACTTTCTCAAGCTCTTCAGAGGACTCAAGCTGGTATAAGAGACGACTCAAATGAAGAAAAGAAGTCAAGACGCGCAGATTGTTTAATCAAAATCAGATATAAAGCAAGTTAGTTATATTCAACTTCGAGATTTGAACATGGAAATAAGAACACAGTATCCAAAATTTAAAACATGAATAGAGACCTAATTATTTGAAATGGCGCAGAGGCCAAAAAAACATTTATCAGAAATAATGCTAGCAGATCACTAGGTAAATGGTCCAAATAAAACCCCTGAGGAATTTTAATATCATGAAAATGAGAACTAAAAGGGAAAAATATTAAAACCTTAATAAGATCAACCAGAGATATGGCCTAGCAACATAACTAATGAAATCCTGAACCACAACAATGAGGATTAAACTACAAATATAACTAACAAAATTCTGAATCATGGAAACTCAATACAAGAGAAGAACGTTTCATGGCCTTCTCAAATATTATTAAATTAGTGGACTTCTAACCTTATCTTTGGTAGCATAAATGTATCCTTCCAAGTTATTCTTAAGCTCTGCAGTTTTTCTTCGCTCTGTATCCTTTTTGTCCAGAGCCTCCAATCTAAGTTTTGCTTCTGCAAGGGCTTCTTTGGAAAGAGACACTCCAGGACCTATAGTATTCTCGACTATCTACTTTACCAAATGAAAATGGTTAGCTAACAAGAAATGGTGCAGTTGAGCAAGATCAAATCAATTTCCAACCTCTACCTTCAATGCGACCCTAAAGGTTCTTTTCTTCAGTTTCTTTTCGGGCACAGAATCCACATTGGTTTTCTCTTCAAGATTGGAACTTGATGTGTTACTGCTCCCACCATCACTGACCAAATTGCCATTGCTTCCTTCTGTAGTGTTCCCTGCGCCAGCTTCAACTGATACATTAGGAGTAGTTGTAGTTGCATTCTCCACAGTGAAATTCTTTTTAGGAACTTCTACCCATTCTGAAATTTCAATAACAGCATCTGCCCGATCCAGGGAAAGTATTCCGCTTCTGCTAAGAGAGAAATGCAGATTTGCCTTGATGGGAGCAGAGAGATTGTGAGAAGAATACCTAGAAGGAAAGAAGGGATGGAAGAAAACAAAAATTCAAAGTTAGAGTTGACATATTCAGAAATTTTCACACAGAAATTCAAGAAGTTGAAACTCCTTACTTTTCACTAGCATCTGCGAGACCAGTAACTGCATAGTGAGCAAATTTATCAGAAGAGACCCCAGGAGGCAATGGATGTGAACTTTCATAACTAAGTGACACTTCAAAATCTTTATCATGCTTAATGGACCTGAACATCTGTACATTGAGATACATAAATAATTAGTAAGAAATTGAATTTCAATCTAATATTTTAAATTGTATGTCTACAACAACAACTCAGCCTTATCCCAACTAAATGGGGTTGGGTACATGGATCCTTGCCCTCCAATCAGCTCTATTCAATGTCATACTTGATACAAGGCCTAAGCTATGGCGCTAAGCATGTCTTTCCTCACCACTTCCCCTATAGTCATTTTAGGTCTACCCCTGGCTCTTTTAGTTCCTTCAATCTGAATCAATCCTCCTCCGTACTGGAGCATCCAAAAGCCTCCGTTGAACATGGCCATGTCACCTCAAACGATTTCCAATTTATGCACTCACCATTTAGTTGTCTAACAGCTCCAATTTATGCACTCACCTTACTATGGACTTTCTTCATTCTCTGTGTAAGTGTCTGTTTAGTGCGCTCATTTTTCGAAAGATCAGGTCCATCTAACTCAATCATAAATCCGTATGAGGAACCATCAATCATTCCTAGCTTACGGTTCAACTTGATTCCATCACTTAAATTTGCAGCATGAAGTGCTGAACCAAGCACTATAGCTTCATCAGCATCCAGATGTCGGTCCAGATCCTTCTTCCCAAGAAATTCCTGGAGCTTAGCCTGCAAGTAAAAGCAAGAACAATGTCTATATTCTCATTGCTCATAAATTAATAAATCTAGCTGTAATATGTGAATAACAAAAGATAAATATATATACATGAGTGAGTATATGAAGAGACATCAACCTATACGCATATCTGTTCATTGTTTTGATAAAGAAAAAGAAAAATTATAGTAAAATTTCATACTGTGTTGACTACATTTTCACATTCATGCAGAACACCATCCACAAGAGAGTATAACAATCTTCAACCTGAATGATGCATTTTTGGATCTCATGCACAAGAGGGCATTGGGCCAGCAGTCAAGAACAAAGTTCATAATTAATGAACCTATTAACAGGGGAATGCAAATAGAAACCTGCTGAAGTAAATCCCTAAATGCAGCACTTCTTAACAGAAATATTGTCAGGACAATCTCATCAGGCCATATAGCATGGAACGCCTTAACTGCATAATCACCCATGCTATGGAATGTCCTTGACATTGATGAAAAACACACACAAAATAAAAAGAAGATTTGAGATTTGGTATTGTGAAACAACCACTTCTGCAGCTTAAAAGATTCAATCTTGTAGTTTCTGGCTCTCACTCACAGATTTGAGTTGCAAACTGTAGATATTTACCTGTAACTTGGGGACACGGGTGGCACCACCAATTAGCTCTATTGCATATACCTCATTAACCTTCAGTCCAGAATGCTTGAGAAGTTCTTTCATAGGTACAAGAGATTGCTCCCACAGGTCTCCACAGAGTTCCTCAAATTTCTCACGAGTAATGGTACTCCTGCAGGCAAGAAAATAGTACAGTTATTTAGATGATATGTTTTTCCTTTTTTATAAGAAAAGGAATTTTGAGGAACACTGCGGAGACAACCAAAATCACTCCCAAAGGTTACAATTGATATCAGCTAATCAAGGAGAGAGTTAAACTGTCTGAT
This sequence comes from Telopea speciosissima, assembly GCF_018873765.1. Lineage (NCBI taxonomy): Eukaryota > Viridiplantae > Streptophyta > Magnoliopsida > Proteales > Proteaceae > Telopea > Telopea speciosissima. The sequence continues at coordinate 79,353,772 of NC_057917.1, forward strand.
GCCTTTAACAAACACTTCCCTTTCCTTTTCTTTTACTATTTTGCATGTTTAAAATGGAGGAAAAAAAATTAGATAATGTTTGCAGTGATGTTCTAAGTGCTAACACTTACTAATTGAGAGAAGAGGGTGTTCACCATACCAATACTTGATCCTTGGTTTCCAAAGTAGAAAACAAAGGTGTTGACCATTGGAGCAACCAAGGGTATTGGTGCTAACACTTACAAATTACTAGTTCCAAAATCAAATGGGGACAACCACAAAAAAGGACAGCGCCTCTACCGTAACATAGAGAAACCACATGGAAGATACTGCAAACTTTTGTATGAAGCAATGATGGTTTACAAAAGAACAAGGAACAACCAATAAAATGAAAAGATGGCACTGAAGAAGAAAAGCAAATAAAATGGCGCACTGAATAGTGAACCAACTGAAATGAGAAGATGGTTCTAGTTGGTCAATAGGAGGATTCAACATGAACATATGAGAGAGTAGCAGGCTGAGTGATAAAGTAGCAGCTGCACCCTGGTACAAACCACCTAGAATGCCCAAAGTGTGGGGAAAAATAAACAAAAAAACAAAATCCCAACTGAGTTGCGAAGCTGCACCCTCACTAAGCAACCTAGAATGCACCTGTTTGCAAAATGAAGCATCCAAGAGAACAAGATCTTTGAATGGCGCACCTCTCTGAGAAGTAGATGGTTGGGATTGACATTAAGACACTGTTTTATTCACTAGCATGCAATTTAAATGGATTATAACCAAAAATTTTAATTTTTAACTAGTTGATGGAGAGAAGGATGAAAGAAACCCACCCCCAAAGTAAAACTCATAATAAGAATTTTATGTAGATGTGCGGAAATTAGAAAAATAGTGAAGCCATTAACAATAAGAGTAATAATATGCAAGCATGAGTATTTCTAAGAACCCAAGAATCATGTGCTAGAAGATACCTTATTGCACAACTCCCGTAGTTGTCACGGCATCAAGGCGACCCAAGGCACTGGAAGGGGCCTGGACGTCAAGGCGACACTAGTAAGGAGCCTAGGCAACAGTAATAAGGTGCCTAGGCAATCCAAGGCATTGGAGGGGGCCTGGACGTCAAGGCGACATCAACAAGTTGCCCTTCCAGCAAATGGTGCCTGGACACCTAGGTGGCATCTGGACGCTATGACAGCTCCCTCCAAGGAGTTGGCCAACAACATAGAAAGGATATAGTCTTAGTGCTTATCCTCCTGTCAACTCCTTGGTGAGGAATTTATGTAAGTCACTCTCTTCCCTAGGTGTTTCTCTTTTCTTCAGTTTCCTCAATGATTACTCTTTATTTATCAACGACAAGAATAACGAGATCTATTAAGGAATTAAATCTCTGACAGGAAAGAGTTTTGGAGGAACTGCTCCAGATTTTAATTTTACGCACCTAAAGTCACGGTCATCATAAAGAGATTCAACTGATATTGGAGCCATAGTGTTTGCACTTAAAATTTCTTTTGTACGTTTAACCTGTTTCTTCAATTTTGCCATTGCCTTGGGGGATTTCCTTACATCCACCCCCTTCCCAACTTGATTATTGAACTCATTCGCAAAGTATTCAACCAACCGCAATTCCATATGTTGACCACCAAGAGCTGCGTCCCATCTAACATCCTTAACCTGAAACAGAATACTATAATAAATTAACAACCCCAAGTGCATTAAAGGAACAGAAGATCTTCAAAAAACAGAAGAGCAATGTAATGGAGACTCTTTTTCTGATATAATGGCTGGCCTGCTACTCAATTCACAACCAAGGCAACCTTGAGAAAATTCTAGGATTACTCTTGAACTAGCGATTCGGTTAATTGTTCTGTGTATTCAGAAGTGGCATCATAAAGTCCAAGCAATTTAGCTGTATCCAATATCTGTCTAAACTCTAAACATAAAAATATCTAGTCTGAGCTTGTAATGGATGCAAATTGTAACCATTGAACCTCATTAGAATTAAGTAGCACATAACAAGTAAGGATCCAGAGGAAAGCATTGAAAAGGTACTTCTGTCCATTTCTAGAAAGAAACATATTCTTTGCTAAGGATTTATAAGACATGTTATACCGGAAAAGGTGAAGCCTATGGCTACAGTACTTGATACTAGTTCCACATATCCAAAACAAGGGAGTGTAAAGGAGAGTTACCATGGAACAGATAAGGAAATTATTTGACGTAGTCTATTCTCCATGTAAGGTATAAAAAATTCGGAAAAAAAATGTAATCACTTATCAGTTGATTAGCTTCACTGTAAAGAAATTGGTGGTAATAAAAGTAAAAAAAGTAAAATATGTTACAACCAATGAATTCCAAGTTTCTTTGATTTTACACAAATATAAGATGTAATCCTACTCAAATGCAATACTTGGAACAAAATGCCATAACTAATCTATGAAATATATGTCAGAACGTTAGCTTTATACTCCCCCCGTGCATATCTTCCAGTTTTCCAGAATATTGCTGCTAGGAATACAAGTGCCCAATTATCCCTCAAAACCTCCATTGAGCTCCCAGCAATTAGCATTAGGGCATTCTTTCAGGGCATTTTTATAGTTCCCTAGTGTGGAATGCAATATAATTATTACCCTGAACAGAAAAAGTACTCCACATATCCCTTTAGGGTACAATCTCGTGCAGAAAGAAATAAAATTCCCAGAATAAAACTCAAAAGCAAAAAAAATGAAGTTTCTTGTCAGAATTCAGATTTACCTGGAATTGGTTCACGGACACTGTCTTCCCAAACTCCTTCATGTTATAAGCCGAGAAGTGGACAAGAGCTGCATAAGTGCTACTCGAACCCATGTCATAGAATATAACATGTCTTGACTCATTTGCGAAATTCTTATCAATCCCATATTGAAGAGCTGCACCAGAGTGCTCATTAATAAGCGAAAGCACATTAATCCCAGCCAATTCAGCAGCTTGAAGCAACCCCTTCCGTTCCGCCTGTCCAAAGTAAGGCGGAACTGTGATAACCGCATCCTTGGTAGGCACCTTTGAATGTAACTCAGCTAAATTTCTTCCATAACTAAGAATCATCGCCACCAACTCCTCTACAGAATAAACAGTAACACCATCATCGATCCTAATAGCCGCTGCTCCTCTTGAATCTTCCCCCAAATCAAATGGTAGGTACTGCGAATCAAGAAGATCCTTCACGTACTTCGGTGGTTTCCTGATCATATCCCTAAGGTTTGAATATACGTTATCAGGATATCTAGCTACAATTCCTGCGGCTTCCTCACCAAGTAGACGATTCCCTCCTTGGAATGCAACTAACGCTGGGGATTTCCGCTTCGACATCTCGTTAATAGCTACCGAAATCGGACTCTGCCCTGGTTTCAGATTCACAACTGCTACTTTCATCCATTCCGAACCTAGATCTACACTCGAAACCGCTGATTCCGACGGAATTGTGATAATTGAAAGAATAAAAACAGCTAAACCGAACTTGAACCAGATCGTCATTGTTGACAGATCAAAGCCAGTGCTTTTGTGAGGTTCGGATAGTAAATGTGAACCAAATGAGACGGCTTTCGAGCTCTATATGAATGAATGTACAAAAAATTTCGCCATTGAAGCTGACTTAGAAGCCTGAAATTAGTCTTTCCGAGTTGTTTTTGAGGCGTCAGGTATCAGAGCCGGAAGGAATCGACCGTTCGAGAAGACCTGACGAAATGTTGAGAGAGGAAGACTCGTAATGGCGGGGGTTTAAAAAGGAGTTGGGGAAGAAAAGTCTATGTGGAAGTTCGACGAACTCTAGCCAATAATATAGAGCCACGTTTCTCATTTGACACGTGTAGAGTTGTTACACTTCGGGTGGTGGTGTGCTCACGAAGGTCGTAGATGACTTTCGCACTTTCAAGCGGAATCCCGGAACTCGAGGAACGAGATCTCAAATTCCCATGGAAGATGCTGGCTGGACCAGGGTTTAGAAAACCGGAATCAAGAATGGGATTGATACGGGTTGATTCAGTCAGGGTTCGTTAAAAAATTGGCCGAAATCGGCCAATAGATGCCCTAACCCTAGAATCCGTACAAGATTTGGGATCGGCCAAGGCCAAATTAGATCCGGACTAGCTGATCCTATCCCGATTCTTGAAACCCTGGGCTGGACCAGGATACAAGTGTATGGAATTGGGTGGAATCATTGGAACCTCAAAATTAGAAATAGAAAAAGGAAACAAAGATTTTCTAAGATTTATAAATTTTTAGAGTGCAAAGTGTGGGAGAAAATTGAGGAGGGTGATAAACCACACTTAGTACAATTTGATTAATTAAGGTTCTCTTTATTTTAGCGTAAAATTTTATTTAAAAATTTTTTTTTTTTGGAAAATTTTATTTCAATAAGTTTTATATGTTGAAAAGTTTTTCAATGTTTGTTTTCTGTTCATTTTTTCTTTGAAGTCAACTTTATGGTTTTCCTCAAGGAGGTGCCTAATGACTTCATTCACGTATGCTTCTAATATAGCACTACTCAAGCGCATTGTATATGTCAAACTCATCAATAGTCGTGGTACAGGGATGGAGTTCTCTTTCTTGCTCAATCGTCCTCCCATTGATGTTATTTTAGAACCTCATTAGTATTAAAATGCATGAACAAAATATACATATTCAATTATATACATAGTTTATAATTTTTGAATCTGAATAGGCTAATTCCAGCTAGAGTCGATCAACCTAGCCGATGGATGCGTGTTGGAGGGGCACCCGTGCGGGAGAGGATCTAAATCCCAATTTTTTTTCTACAATTTAGAAAAGACTAATTAGCCACCTAAGGACAACCTTCTTATATGGTACTATTATCTGTCATGTGGCAAATCAGGTGGGCCAAAATATTGTGAGCAAGTAGGGCAGGTCCCCTACTAACCTATCAAGTTGCAAACCGCATGAAGATGGCCAAGTGGCAAAATAAACCTTTAAAATTCTACTATGAAAAGGAAGGTGAATTTGTTTGCAACCGAGTTGTGGTTACAACAAGCTCTTGTAACCTCTTTTCTTTGTATTTGGCCACATCATTTACATGATTGATCTTTAATGTGAAACTCTGAATAGTTGGAAAACTAGGAGCCCTCTTGATAACCTTACGAAAAATAGTTTTTGGTGTTTTTTCGTTTCGAGAAACGGGAAAACACCCAAAAACCGTTTGATAACGAAGTATTTTTTGTGAGTATTTTTGGAAACATAAATCAAAATTTATGCTCCCTGAAAGACTTTTGACAGAACATGTTGGACATGTTCTGTCGTTTTGTGCTGAAAATAAAAATTTGTGACTGATAATTTCGACAAGTCTACATGCCTTTTCATTTTCAGCATACATCTTTGGTTAAAAAAAAAAAAAAAAAAAAAAGAAGGAAAAAGAAAGGAGAACAGTTATGCGGAACAGGTTTAGCAAGCGGGTCAAAAACGGTTTCTCAACACAGAAAATGAAAAAACTGTTATGCTGTACGTTTCTCAACACATAACCAGAACAGAAACACCCGTAAGATTACCTAGTACTAGCGGGTACTAGGTATTCTAACTCAACTCGTCTTTAGAAAAACCCGATGACTCGGTCTTGTCAAACCCGATCAAGTTGAATCAAACTTTTTAATCTTTTTTAATGCAACAAATATGTATAAATTACTAAAAAAATACAACAAAAAAAAAAAATCTAGAAAAACCAAGGGAACAAAAATCAACATATCAATGAATTTTGAGATTATACAAGAGATGGGAGTCGAGGAGTTGAGGGTTTCATATCAATGCATTACGATTTACTATTTTACTCAAGTACTCAACTCAGTTTTTAAAAATGACTGAACTCGCCAAATTTGTCATGACTTGGGTAAAAATTCCGATTTTTAATTGACTCATATGATTTAAGACATATTGGGCACTTAGTACATCTTGTTTGAGATGAAATTTACATGTATATAGAGAATATCATAGTCTACCTATCCACAAAATTTGGACACCGTTAGATCTACCATGTGGCAAATATTTAGACCATCTTGATTAGCTTATCAAGATTGGTCCCCGTTTTGATGAGTTTTGCCATATTCAATGTGATAACATTTGTTTATTCGTATAAGAAACTTAATATATAATTTCCATCATCAAATTTTTAATTTTTTAGAGGTGTAATAGTAAGATTAGATTGTCAATGAGTTGATATTAAACCTAAGTTGAATTAGCCATGCCAGCACTCCATATGACAAAAACACTGGTTATTTACTTGAAGCTTTCGCTCTTTAGTGTTTGGAAGTCCTTATTTATGTTAATTTTTTTTTTGGTAAATTATTTATGTTAATGAAAAACTCATTTGAACAGTTCTACTTTGTCAAGATAACTTCTTTCATTGGGTCTTGTGGATCCATTCAATTCCAACCTCAGTTTTGAGATGCTGCAAACAACTGCTAGCTCAGTTGGTTGGTGGCATCGCAAGTTGGTGCATGTCCCCCAAGGAGGTCAAGGGATCGATTCTCCTGGATTGCATATTGTGCCAAAAAAAGGCACCTTTCCCCCCCTCCCCCCTTCCCCCTAATTATAGATTGTGGGCTTGTCTTAGCCTTCCCCTTAGCTTGTAGTTGGTCTATGGGCCCTTGAGTAGGATAGTCCAAAAAAACAAAGTTTTGAGATGCTTGTGATATTTGGAATTAGCATGAAACTCCATGACCTAAATCGACGGTTGACATCTTTTTTAGTTGACCACAGTGGGGGAGTATGAATACATACACAGAGATTAAGAAAATACATGGATGCTTACAAAAAAAATAAAAAAAATACATGGATGAATAAACATATATGGTGAGGGTACTTAATTGGTTTTTGATCATGAAATTTGGCATATGTCAAACTGTTTTCTAAAATACAATATGGGAGAGGATAGATGAGCACACCAATGAGAGGCGATGAAAGGGTTTCATACATGGGAGGGCAACAATGTCATTTCAAGTGAATAGGTGGGAGATAGAGAGGGATTCGTGTTAGCATACCCTCCTCCGAGAACCTTTTCCCATCCAATATATACATAGACATGAATGGAATGAAATAAATAAGAAATTAATTGAATTTCGAGTTAGGAGCCATTTTTTAAACTTGGTTTTTAATTTGGCACCTTGGCTTCGTAGACATCTCAGAAATGTCTTAGTTAGAAAATACATCAAAATAAGGACCGAGTTTTCCTCTCACCCACTATTCCATTCACCGTGAGGTAGGAGAAGGCCTCCAGAAGGCCTTTTGGGAAAATATTACAATCCTATTGGGGTTTGTGAACCCTAAGATGGTGGGTAAACCATTCTCTATGCGTGGAGGAAAATTTTGCTTTAAAAATAAGAAAGGGTTCTTGACAAAATTTATACCCTTACTTCAATTGTCCTTTAATGTAACTTGCATTCACTTGGATGGAATGGAGGGGTAGATGTGGTAAAATTCATTATTAAATTGAAAGCTAAGAATTTGAAAACTATCTTAAAATTAAGTCTTGCAATCCCTGAATTACACCTGCCTTCTTCATTTCTCAAAATTGATAGTAGAGAAACAGCTTCTCCCTTGAGAGGTGGGAGGGATGAGCACACGGACATAAACGTCAGTGGGGTCGAGCAATTTTGTTGATTGACCCAACTTGGACCCGGTCCAAAAAACACCTGGAAGGGATTAGAGACCAGGCCGGGTTTAAGAACATTGCTTCAGCCACTCATATAGAGTCATGGCGTCCTGCGTTGTGGCTTGTGCGTCGTTGTTGTAACGGAGTCGCCAAAGGCTCACAAATGGCCGAAATTGCCAAATTTGCCAGACAGATTTGCTGCAGCATGAAGCGACTGAGGAAGAAGAAGAAGAGGGAGAAAGAAGAAGAAAAAACAATCCAGCCAGCAAGAGTAGAAGAGCCAGAGATGGTGGAGATGGAGAGGCTCCCATTCGAAATAATAAGAGAGATCCTCTCAAGACTACCCGTTAAGTCTCTCTTGCGATTCAGGTGCGTCTCCAAAGACTGGCGCAGTTTAATTAGTGATCCCTTTTTCATTTCCCAGCACCTCCGTCGATCATCTGAGAAAAACCCTAGTGTCTGCCTCACTGATGGCCCTCTCTTTACTATAACTTTTGATGGGTCATCTACTGCAACGAGGGTTGATATTCCATTTAAAGGTCTAGTGGATGAAGTTGAAATCGTGGGTTCTTGTAATGGGTTGTTATGTTTATTTCCTTCTGAGCGTTTATCTGACTGGTTTGGTCTCATTAGCCCTATATACTTGTGGAATCCCGCTATAAGAGAATACAAGAGGCTTCCTGATGCCCCAGTTGGGGCCCCAAGAATGATTGGGGTTACTAATACTGTGTTAGGGTTTGGGTATGATCACATTAATAATGAATACAAAGTGGTAAGAATCGTTTACTTCAGCGAGAGCGGGATGGACAACCTTATTTTTAAGTCTGATGTCACTGTATACTCTTTGGGGACTGGGAAATGGAAGAAACTTGGAAATGTTCCTTTTGACATCAGGAACACAGACACTTCATCAAGGGCTGTAGTGAATGGATCTATTCATTGGATGGCAACTCGGGAGATCAATTCAGAAATGTCAAATTTAATAGTTTCTTTTGATGTGCGAAATGAGGTGTTCCAAGAGATACCGCTTCCCAATTATTGTGTAGAACAGGAGCCTTCCATTCTTGTCTCAGTTTTGGGAGGATGTCTGTCTTTGATTGAGTGTATCCTTGGCGGAAATGTTGAGATATGGCTGATGAAGGATTATGGCGTGAATGGGGCTTGGACTAAACAGTTCACCATTAAATTGTCATATGGTTATGAAGACTTAATCATAGTTATCCCTATAGAAATTTTGAAGAATGGTGAGATTCTGATTGAGAAGAATTTCGAAAGGCTGGTTTTGTATAACCCTGAAAGCAAAGAAGAGCGGGACCTTGAAATTCATGAGCTTCCGGATTTTGTTGAGCCGTTTATTTTCATGGAGAGTCTCGTTCCACTTTCTGATGGAAGCAGATATTAGGAGCATCAATCGGGAAAAACAAAAGGAGATGAAGAAGTAAAAATAATAAGCATTGGTAAATAGGAGCCCTGTTCTTCAATGCCGTCTTCTACTTCTTCGTGTACAAATCTTTTATTGTGTATGGGTTCACTAACTTTTTTTTTAAAACTTTTTTAAAAGTATACTCATTGGCCTGTTGCTATATCAACTCATGGTGTATGTAATTCTGGTTTTCTTTCATGTAATATTGTTTTGTTTGTTAACTTAGTTTGGCGGTTTATCATGTAATATTGTTTTGTTTGTTAAAGTTTCCTGCCTGCTAGGAGTGATTTTGGTTCAGCAATTAGTTGTTTATTTCAGGAATTTAAGTCTTGATATCCAGAATTTTAGTGTATTATTTTTCTGGTTCAGTTTTGTAGGTTTTAGTTGGTCTCCAAGCATACTGTCTAGATTATTTTGGGGTTTTGAATAATTTATTAGAAGTAAGATTCAAATTAAGGAGAACTTAATGCTCCAAAATGTGGGATACGTTATGTAAGTTGTTTATGTTACAAATTAATGGGATTATTGATTGCTTATTTCTGGTTTGCAGTTTTTTCCTAAGCCTGTGATGGCGATGTTATGCTTTATGGCTCTAAAAGTGTTTCTTACACAATATTAGATGTTCTGATAATTTTTTCTCATACCCTGCTTTTGTCTTTTGTTTCACTTGCAGAACAATGGGATAGTATATCCTTTGACACTACAATTTCCCTGATAAACATTTGTGTCCATTAATATACATCCAATGAAAAGTGTTTTCCACGTTTATCTCAAAATATTTTTGTTATAAAATGACATCACACTCTTAAAATTGTGTTATTTTCAACACTGTTCTTCAGGGTGTTTCAGTTAGGGAAACATAGTGCTTAGAGTGAATTTTATTTGCTGGTTTGTTAGCTTGGTCTGTGTCAGTTAAACTATTTCTTCCATGTGTTTCAACTATGATATGGTGCTTCCATTAATTTTTTACTTGAAGAGTCGCTAGGTTTTCTCTGTTGATATAAAAATTATTATCAGTAATGAAACATCTGAATCTTCAGAGCTGAAAGAAGAGTTTGAGGTGTTCAGTGTGCTATCATGCGGGTAGCTTTTCCCACTTACAGTATAGAAAATTAGGCTGCTCTACCTTTGCAGGGTTATATCTTGCTGTTACACCTTTTCCTAGTGTTAAAGTGTATCTACCGTGGGGATATGTTTCCTAATTAGCTTAGATTCTAATTGTTATTCTTTCTTATTCCTGTGTAAGTAGGATTTAGGTTCCTAATTAGTCTTTAGGAATAACTAGTTGTAATTAGTTTAAGTTTCCTACTGTGTAAAGGATTGGTTTTATTATAAATAAACTGCTAGTATGATAAGAGACCTTATCTCACTATCACCTAGCTTCTCTCCACTTTCGCTTCTTCGCCCTCAGCCAGGGTTATATCTTGCTGTTACAGCTTTTCCTAGTGTTAAAGTGTATCTACTGTGGGGATATGTTTCCTAATTAGCTTAGATTCTAATTGTTATTCTTTCCTATTTCTATTGTAAGTAGGATTTATGTTCCTAATTAGTCTTTAGGAATAACTAGTTGTAATTAGTTTAAGTTTCCTACTATGTACAGGATTGGTTTTATTATAAATAAACTGCTAGTACGATAGGAGACCTTATCTCACTATCACCTAGCTTCTCTCCACTTTCGCTTCTTCGCCCTCAATCTCTCTTCTCTTCTCTCTCTGTACTTGCCGTTGTTGGTTACAGATCCTTGGTTTGTCTCATGGTATCAGAGCTGTAACCAATAGTTGATTCTCTCCTGGATTATAGCCGTTTTGAGGGTCATTTTAGGTCTCTGGTTTGAAGAAGGAAACCCTAGTTCATAGAAGACGGAGAAAAACAAGGGTTTCATATACTGGTTTTGATGAAACTGAAGTAATATCTGAAGATCATACCGGGTGTGCATCAATTGCTGAATCTTGCTGCTAAAACCTCTACTGATTTATTATTGTTTCTGCAGCCGGAAAAAAAAAAAATTACCTAATCTGTTATTGCTGAAGTTGAGTTCGACTGCTATTGGGTTGGTGCTCTGTCGTTATTGAAGGAGACTGGGAGCCCTTCTTAGCTATCAGTTATTGCTGATATTGTTATCGGTTTATACGACAACAACAACAACGAACTCAGCCTTATTCCAACTTAATGGGGTCGGCTACATGGATCCAAGCAGAAGAAAAACTGAGTTCTAACCAAAAAAGGGAAAGAAAAGATGGGAGAAGAGGGATGGGGAAAGAGATGAGAAATGGAAAATGGAAAATGATAAATGAAAGATGGGGAATAAATAAAAAAATGAAAGATTGTAAGAGGAATGAGGCACAGTCCAGACACCTTCAATACCTGAATCGATTCCTTTGCTAATTCATTTGCTGATTTATTGCTCGTGGGTTGAAGACTTGAAATCGATTTGCTTGCTGTCGAAAACCCAAGACGATATCAATTTTTCTACTATGGCCTTTCATCCTCTGTTGAAGGGTGCCTGGGTGTATCAAGGAAATACTGGTTACCGCTGGCTATTGTTACTGCTATCAAGGAGATATTGGTTACCGCTGGTCCGCTGGCTTTTCCCTTGAATTTCATGTTGTCGATTGCTGCTATTGTCCTCTTCATCCTTGTGATTTGCCGCTGTCTATTTCCCTAGTTCTTGCCTCGACAAAATTCCTTTCTCGACTGCCTGTTTGCACCCCCTGGTTGCGTCTCGAAGGAGGAGATGATGGAGTCATGCCCGTTACCGCCTCCCCTCTCACCCCCTTATTGCTGAGAATCGTGGTTGAAGATGATGGTATTCCCATGATTTTCTGTTTTATTTTATTTCCTGGTCTCCATATATGCCCCTTCCCTTATGTCTAATTCAATCAATTCCATATTTAGATCAATAAATACTATTGCCTCTCTTGTCCATTCCCCTATTAAACTACCAAATTGCCATCCTTTGAAAATTCTGATTATTTACCAATGTGCCATTCCTTCCTTTTATTTACAACCCTATTGCCATTTGTGGGCCAATATCACCCAATTAGGGTCTTGGACCCCTATATTACAACAGTTTGGGTTGAAAATGTTTGAAGATTGGTATTTGCATGGAGTGATTGTTGTTATTATTAGGGATTATTATTGTTCATATTTGTCTAAATCAGGTTTATTTTGTATCGGCTACCGTGAGGGGGAGAATGAAAATTATTTTATTGGAGATTATGTGCAGCTACTCTTAATTATAGGATATATTGTGGTGCTCATCCTTCGAGATGCTGATTATTGTTGCCATTTGATGGTGGAATATTTTTTATTGCATCTTCTGCATTATCTGTTCGTGTGTGATACTACACGTGAGGGGGAGATTGGAGTTATTATCTACTCGATTGGAGTTATTATTTGCTCAAGTCATCGGTTGAAGATTATTATTATTTATTTGTTCATGCCCTTAGCAATAATTTTATCTATGAAGATGGTATTCAGAAACAAAGCATATTTATTTGGTCTACAGCAACCTGATGCTGCTATTTGGTTCGCAGTAACCTATACTGCCTATTTGGTTATTTGGTCTACAAGAACCTGATGTTGTCTGATCCGTGGTAACCTATACTGCATATTTATCATTGGAAGTTTTATCTGAGATCTCTGTTTGAGGCTTGTAAGTACCGTGGTCCTCGGGACGAGGGTTCCTCAGCCTCTTGGCGACAAGGATTGACTTCGATGAATAACGGCGTATCGTTCCGATATATCATCATGGGGATTGGGATCATGCTTTATAAAGGAATGGAGTCACCACCTAGGATTAGGGCCTAGGACCCAATGGGTGTAGCCCCATCCGGGGTTAGCGGAAAGGGCTACGTGATTCCATATGGTTTGGTCAGAGATTCAGGGTAAGTAGTCAGGTTACGAGGGTGCGAAGGTATTAGGCACCCACCTCGCCCGGATAAACCGGTCTTTCTACTAGATGCTGGTTTTCGAATATTCTCCCTTAATAATATATCCTATACTAACATGTAAGGCTAAGTTATGATGCACTAATCATGACAAAGAAGGAAAAATCATTATTATGTACACTAAAATGAGTTACTTTAATTGTTTACATTATGCCAAAAAATAATAAGAAGGAAAGAGACAGATACATGTTAAGAAATACACAAACTAAATGAAAGCGCACCGAGTGCGAAATATGTGATGTCCCACGGCTCAAGTGGAGACGGACGATCGACTTGTCTCTCTCTTGTCGGACAGAATGAGGGCTATACGAGATGAGTTTTGTTACTCAGACTTCAGGCAGAGTAACAGCTATATAAGAGATTCTCGTTATCTGTAGACAGACAGAAAAACGGCTGTGAAGGGGGTTTTTCGTTATCCGTACACTAACGGGATAACAATACCCAAGAGCAGAATCGCTCTATGCTTAGATGGGTAACCGAAGGATCTACCCACGTCGAAGAACTCCACTCAGTCACATAGTCATGAGAGAAAGACGGAGGAAAAGAGGGTGAAAAAGGGGGCAAAACAAGCCCTGGAGGGTCTCCCTACCCGAGAAAAGCTTGAGAAATGAGGGAGGGGGACCCTCCTATTTATAGGGAGGGGAGGGTGAGCAGTACCTTCTTTAACGTTTAGTAAAAGGGTCTGATAAGTCATTTTAGGGATGTTAGAGTGATTTGGTTCCGATGTAGGGACAAGAGTCCTTCTTGAGAGAGATACCGATGTCTGTCAATGTCCTGTTGTCATCATCGCCGGGGGGTGACAAAATTCAGTGTCTACAAGGCTCAATATCTGCCTTTGTTTGAGGAGAATACTACTTACTACTTGCCTTCCTTGAGAAGGGCTTTTAATGTAGCCGTTGGATGCTGCACTTTATCTTTCTTTAAGAATATTACTACCTACTACTGACCTTCTTTGTGTAGTGCTACCTACTACTAGCCTTCTTTGTGAAGTGCTTTTGATATTGCTTTTGTTATTATGATATTGTGAATTGCGGTTCGTGTTCATTATCGCTTATTTTGCTCGTTGCTGGTTGGTTCTATTTGACACGAAGAATATTATCTATTGAAGTTGTTGATGATTGATGTGTTTGTTTTGATATTGTTACCTGAATGAAGTTCTCCCTGTGCTCACTGGCGTCTACCATTACTGATTTACTATTTATGCTCAAGACTAATGCAGCTTTTTAATATCTATTCTTTTTATTCCAAGCTGGAGCCTTTTGATATGTATACTCTAGCTTGAGGGGGAGTGTTAAAGTATATCTACCGTGGGAATGTTTCCTAAGTAGCTTAGATTCTAATTGTTATTCTTTCCTATTCCTATTCTAAGTAGGATTTAGTTTCCTATTCAGTCTTTGGGAATAGCTAGTTGTAATTAGTTTAAGTTTCCTACTATGTAAAGGATTGGTTTTATTATAAATAAACTGCTAGTACGATAAGAGATCTTATTTCACTATTGCTTAGCTTCTCTCCATTTTCTTCTTCCCCCTCAATCTCTCTTCTCTTTCTCTCTCTCTCTCTCTCTCTCTCTCTCTCTCTACTGGCAGGTACTGGTTCAGGTACTGGTTTGTCACTCCCTCTCATTAACTTGAAAATTGGCCTTCTTTTAGGCTATCTTTGAGCAACACAAGCAGTGTAAATTTTTTTGACCTGCTACACTGAAACTTGTGACAACCTAGTGGTTGTTGGTTCGAGTCAGGAAACAAACTCTCCACAAAGCGGGGGTAAGGCTATGTATATTATGACCCTCTCCAGACCCGGCAGTGGCGGGAGCCTTGTGCACTGAGTATGCCCTTTACACTGAAACTTGTGAAGAAATCCTCTTTCTTCCACTGTTTTTCCTTTTTCTTTTCCTTACTAGTTGAGGACATGACGAGAGAACACAGGAGGTCATTAGAATGTTTCAAGCTTCTCTTCATGCTAAATCGTCATCAGTTTCATGCTTGGGTTTTGTTGAGTTATGCTTATGGATATGTGCATTTGGGTTTTGTTAGGCTATGCATGGGTTTTTGTTAGGGAAGGAGGTGGGAGTTTCTGCATTGAGCTTTGAACACTTTCCCTTAAACAGGGGAGTTCCTTCTGTTTTCTCCAGTGTTTATATGCTTCTAGGATGCTGATCTGTCCAGTAGATTGATGGAATTCTTAGGTTCCACTTATTTTTCTAAAGGAAAACTTTTAGCTCTTCCTTTTTTCAGTACTTGATGTGCTTTTGGGTGTTTTTATTGTGCTAACTACAAACATTTTGGATTTTCTAGTTTATACTCATCTTATTTCTTTGATGTCACACTAAATTTTTGTTGCAGGTGACCAGATTAGACAACATAATTTTCATCATTTATGGGCTAATATGTGGTCCGTATAGGCATGTGTCTATAGATAGTCATTTGATAATTATTAGTGTCTATGACATGTCACTTTTTGTGTCAATCATCTTCTGCCTAGGATGCAAGCTTTGAAGCGAAGGCAGAGGAATGGTGTCCAAAAATTGTCTGTGATTGGATACAAATAGTTAATCTTGTAGAATATTATGTCGGTAATGGTATTTACCACAATAGCTGTGGCTGTTGGCTTGGCCTATTTGTGTTACAACAAAAGAAAGCTAAATGTAAAACTGGTGTAATCCCCTCCCCCCTGACATTGTGTGCTTCTGCCCAATCCTTCAAGTGTGTCTGTTTGGTGACTCTGTTTTAATAATTGCATGCAATCTAGCGAGTGATTTTTTCTTTAAATTTATCTGATTACTTCACTGTAGTAGAGATTTTAAGTTTGCTGTCCAGGTCTTGTACTGCTAGTCTGATATTGTGCCATTATTCACTGCTTTGGGCTCTTAAATATTACATTGCATGCAATCTAACCAGTAATTTCCTCTATAAACTTAATGATTACTTAACTGGAGTTTCATGGGTTGGGTTCAAAAGCTGTGTCCTCATTCATCTTTAAAGAAGCAGAGAGTCATGATCTCAGGCATTAAAAGACTTGGGAATAGTTATCCATAGTACACGGTATGCTAAATTGTGAGTTATATCGGTCCCATATTCTGTGAGGTTGACAAAGTCCCAATAAAATAATTCAAAAAATTCCAACCATGATTCATGATGCAGGGAAAATTTTGAATGCAGGAAAGAAGTGCCAATTTCCAATACAATTGCATATAAGGGTATCAAAGTTTGCTTCTCTCCAATCCTAGAGACAGGTTATATTTAGCTGGTACAGTTTGGGCCTTGAGTTGGGGTTGTGCAAGTCCTACACTAATGGCTGAAAAATACAACAATGCATGTGACATACATGGCCGGAGCGTATTTTATTGAATTTGAGTTTAAAATTTGATATGTGGTGAATCCATAATATGCACAACTAATCCAATTCTTGGCTCTGCTTGTTTCGACGTCAAATTTTATCTGCAAAATTTTAAATGTTGAAAAGCGAGAAAATTTTTCTAACATGTAAAATTTTACATTTACGCATTAAAATTTGGCATGTAAAATTTTTCAGGTAGAAGAACTCAGGTATTTCAACAAGAAGCAAAATCATATATTACTCTTCCCAGCAAGATATTATCCAATCCGTATGCATAATCCGATAAATTACACAGTTATGACATTTCTCGATGTGTAAATCCTCTTATTCCACCCCCCCTCCAAATCCTTCACCCCTTGTTGCCCTTCGTTGAGTTAGGTTGCCAACCCCTAGTGGTCGGGTCCTTGATAGGAGCTGATTAAAAAAAAAAGAAAAAAAAAAAGACGATAGGTATGAAAACTTTTGCCATATTTTTAATAAGAAAAAAAATTTCTTGTGCGGGGAGTGTACTGCAAACGCACAGACAGTGGGGAGACAAAATCACTGTCACACCCCCATGATGCTTTACATGCTCTCATTCGCCCTATGCACATGCAGGGTTTATGCTCCCCCACATAGAACTCTTGCTCTTTCATTAATTAGTTTTTCACTTTTTCTTAAGATTCTTGGTTGTTGAAGCTTCAAGGGCCAATGAGAGTGCGGGCAAAGGGAGAGAGAGCTAAGACAATAGAGATAGAGATTGAGACTTAAAGTCTTAAACAACTGAGCCCAGAGTTGCCGACGGTGCTAAGAGACCGTAGAACAGCCAGTACTTGAAGGTGAGAGAGTGTGAGACAAAGGGGTTTGAGGAGGTTGGGACCTGAAATTTCATACTCTGAAATTTTGAATGCTACTCTTCACCCTTGACTCTTCTTTCTCCTCTATTCTTTACTCACAAGTAGGTGTGTCAAAATTGAGCTGAACCGGGTAAATCGATCCAAACTGAACCAAAATGGCCCAGATCGAGCCGCACCGATTTTTTATTGGACAGGTTTCAGATTGGGGTATTACGACCCCGAAACTGAGCCGAACCACTGAAAACCCAAAGAATCCGACACCAAACAACAGACCAAAAATCGAAATCAAACCAATTTACCCCGATAAGAAAATGATAACAACCTGAAACCCATTAAAAAAAAAAAGATTTTTTTCACAGTTTTGTATACATATGTATGTTAAATTGAACCCAAACCGGACCGAAATTGAAACTAATCGTGATAACAAACCGATACAACCTGAATCCAAACCGAACCAAAATCAAACTTTCCTTATTGGTTTGGTTTCAGATTCACCATGCGATCCATTCCCACACCAAAACCGATTCAACGCAAACCAAAATCGGCCTGAACCGATGGATTGACACCTCTACATCACGTCACACAAGTGATGGAAGACGAGAAGAAATGAAATTCTTCTACCACTTTCTCTAAAATAAGCATCATCGTTGAAAAAGCATCTTTCATTTAAAATCATTATCGTGGCCTTCTCATTTTCCTTGTGTGAATCTAGTCATCCTCACTCGTTTTGGGACACCATAGGGTAGGGGTGTCAATTGGTCGGTTTGGTCCGGTTTTGGTTTGGGTTTTTTGGTTTCGGTGTGGTTTTTAGAGAAACCGAGACCAATCCAATAAGAACTTTTTGGATTCGGCTCGGTTTCCCGTTTCGGTTTCGGTTTATGATAACGGGTTGATATCGGTTTGGATTCGGTTCGGTACTGGGTTTAAACAAGTTGGGTTCGCTTTGTGCCTATTTTCTTCTCTTTCTCTTTTCAACTACATAAAATATTTCATTAGCCCCACACTTAAAAAGGAGATCAATGGAATAAGCATTGTTACAAATCAATTTCCCTATTTTCATAGGCTCATACTCATTGATTTGTAACAATTTATCTTACAACCATAAATTTGCTCACTAATATTGAAATCAATTCAATGATTCATAACCTTATACTCATTATTTTCTTATCGGTTTCATTCAGTTCGGTTTTCGATTTGTTATCGGTCGGTCCGGTGCGGTCTGGTTTTCAACCGGTCCCGTCATACCCTTGTCCAAAACCAATCCAATAAGGATCGGTTCGGTTCGATCTCGGGTTTTTTTCGATCGGTTTTGATTGATCTTAACGGTTCGGGCTAGGTTTTGACACCCTTACCATAGGGTAAACAAAATGGTTAAATCTGAAAGTTAGTCATAAATCAACCAACACTAACACTGTTGTGGGGACTTCAATAAGTGTTTCAAAGTCAGTTTCCTAATGGTTTTTAAACCCAATTCGGCTCTCCTCCAGCAGTCCAGCATGACTTCTTTGGTACAAAGAAAGTACAGAGTCCGAATACTTTACAAAGACAACAACTACTTGAACATGATCATGAGTCTTTAAACCACCACATGCATCTTGAATTTGCCGGATGGAAGAATGCAACCAGTGTGACTTTTGTACATTGAGTTTTTTGTTGTATTGATAAAGCCTTGCCTGGCCTTCCCCTTCTCCATTCTCAGTTTGCATTCTCTTCTTTGAAACATAAATGGCAGCAATCGATGTGTCCTTTTCGATTATGGGATTCTCTAGTATAGAGACGTTCTCAGTTCCTAATATACAAGGAACAACCACGTTCGAAGATTTCAAAGCTAGAGTCGAAGAAATGTACGGTGCTATTGTAGCCCGTCAAACTTGGCTTATTGAGGATGGGATGGAGTTAGCAAACTTTGATGAGTTAACATTTAGAGAATTGGATTCTTGGGCTTCTTCCGAAGGTGTATTTCTGATACTAAACTATGCGGACAGAACTGATAAAGTCTCTTTAACAGTTCGTGAACATCCAAATCTTGCACGAGCTTTGGGCATTGGGGAACTACTTGATGTAGGTAATGTTATTCTATCACCTATGTTTTTTGAAATGTGGGAGAGTGATACAGTGTCTGTATTGGAGAGCAAAATCGAAATTGAGTTCTATGGAATGATGATTCAAAAGGATGCGTTAGTTCCTATTCCTTTTTTTAGGCTAGTTATCTAAACTAAACGAATAATGAATTCATCAGCCCGTCTCAAGTACTATTTCCTTGATAATGGTTCTACGATCACAATTAAAAGTGAGGAGGAAGAATCATCTGATGGTTCTGGAGATGGGGAAGGAGCACCTGCTACTGAAGCTGATGAAGAGGGAGAAGGAACTGATACTGAAGGTGATGATGAGGAAGAAGGATCTGATATTTGTAGGATTAAGCGCTTACCAATCCCCCAAAAGATGTCTTGTGAGGGAAGGTGTAACTTTAATTCCTTATTGCACACCAGCCAACGCGCATCGCTCCCTCACCCGAGCTGGGATCTGGGCAGGGTATTTTGGGTCACTCCCAACAATCCCCCCCCAAATGCATGCCCAATAACAGAGCACCCATGACACTAATGCACGTTCAATAACAGAGCACCCATGGCACTAATGCACGCCCAATAACAGAGCACCCATAGACCCGAGGAGACTCGAACTCGTGACCACTTGCTCTGATACCAATTGTAGGATTAAGCGCTTGCCAATCCCCTAAAAGACGTCTTATAAGGGAAGGTGCAACTTTAATTTCTTATTGCACACTAGCCAGCGCGCATCGCTTCCTTGCCCGAGCCGGGATCTGGGCAGGACATTTTGGGTCACTCCCAACAATATTGAAGGTGATGATTAGGAAGAAGAAGAAGCAGCTGATACTGAAGGTGATAATGAGGAAGAAGAGGAAGAAGAAGAAGAAGAAACTAATCAATATTGAAGGTGATGATGAGGAAGAAGAAGCAGTAATTAATGGTTACCATGAAGTGGCATCGTCGACATCTGGAGAAGGTTCGTCTGATGATGAGTGATAATAGTATATGTACGTCTCTCTGATGGAGATACGTTATAGGTATAGTTATAGGTTTAGTGTCGGTTTGAGTCTGAGGTTTCTAACTGTTGCTGTTTTATTTTTCATTAATGTTGTTCTCTATTTCAAACATGTTTGCCTTCCTCTGCATTTTCTGTAATGCAGAAGACGGTGGAGGAGTGACAATATATAGTTTTTGTCGGATCAAGCGCTTGCCAATCTCCCAAAAGACGCATTGTGAGGGAAGGTGCAACTTTATTTTCTTATTGCACACCAGCCAAAGCGCATCGCTTCACGCCCGAGCCTAGATATGGGTGGGTGTTGGATTCCCCAACAATCCCCCCCAATACACGCTTAGGGACCACTCGCAAGTACAGTCTGCTCCGCAGTATGTCAGACGCAAGGAGACTCAAACTCACGACCACCTGCTCTGATACCAATTATGGGATAACCTAGAGGGGGGTGAATATGTTATCACTAATGAAATATTATCTTTTTTGAAATTTTCTTTAATTAAGACAAGATAGAGAGATAAATTGCGTAAATGGAAGACACACAAAATTTATAGTGGTTCGGTTAAACTTAGCCGACGTCCACTCCTCTCAACCTTGAGAGAATTTCACTAGTTTCTTCCTTTCAGTATAGTAGGTGGGAAGAACACATTTACAATCTTTTTCTACGGGATAAGAGGATCCCAATCTTTTAAGGATAAGAGAATCCGAATCTTTTAAGGATAAGAGGATCCGAATCTTCTAAGGATAAGATGATCCTTGCAAAACCTAAGTACAGTCTAGGCTAATGCAACAATGCTTTATAAACTCAAAAGCATAAACAAATACAAAAGAGAAAAGGTAAGGAATACCTAAGCAATGAGTGTGATGTGTACTCCTTACAAGTGTCGAATGATGCAAAATGAATGCTTATAAATGAAGACATTCTTTAAGACTATTATTTAGAGTGCAAGCATGTTAAGGTCCTTTGAGCTTTGAAGTTAATCTTCAAGTGATATTGCTGTGGACAAGATGACTTCAATGATGAGAGCAATAATTGACTTTTCACCTTTCACAAAAGTTGGATTTTGGACTGTAGTGGATGGGTGAAAAGGTCTGACATGTTCTCTATTTATAGGCTCATTAATGACCTTTAGAACATGTGCAAAATGTGCTCTAACGGATCTATTTTTAACCCATCCGGTCGACCTGAAGATTGATCCGGTCGACAGGATCATAGCCGTTGGAAAAACTAACCGTTAAAAACTAGTCGTTGGAGGGCAATATTGGCATCCGGTCGATTGGATCATCGTCCCACTTGATCCGATCGATCAGATCATTTCTGGGAACGTACCAGTGAAGCCACTACTGCACCCGATCGATGCATACACTGTGATCCGGTCGACTGGATCACAGATCGGATCCCTGTCTTGGCTTGATTCAGATAGTTTGACTGCGGGGATTGGTCCGGGATTTTCTCCAACTAATTCCAACATATTTTAAGGTTAAAGGGGGTTCAATTTCAACCTCTTAAAGTCTCTAAATGATGTATATGCTTTTTCATTTATTTAATGCAAATGTAATTACAAGTATGCAGTGAGTGTGTTTAAGTATGTGCACACGAGCATCTTGATGAGGGTCTTGATTTCTTTCTTCAAGTGATGTTCTTCAATCTTCAAAGGATCTTTCAAACTCTTCTTTCTTGAAAAGCTTCGTATGCCGTTGAGATCTTGATCTTTAAGACTTTGTCTGAACATCTTTACTTCGTACTATATGTCTTCTACTGCTTTGACTTTATTAGTCATGTTGACATATAGACATATACAAGACCTTGTCCAATATGTTTGTTATCATCAAAACAATTATGGTGATGAGGTAGAATTCCTCAACAAATTTAACCAGTTAACTTGGAGTTGGTTCTCGGTTTGATCAACTTAGAAACCTATTATTACCTCTCAAAACAGTATACTGTAGAATTGACCTGGGTAGAATGGATTAATGGTTGAACAATACAAACTTTTTACAGGTCAATAATCACTCTGGAATTTAATTTATACATTGACCCCAGGAGTTGCGGTGTGTAAACATTGCTAATCCCCCCCCCATAGTCATTTTTTACCACAATCTAATGTGTAATGTGAGCATATTTCCTAGTCCCAGGTCATCATGTCCATAGTTGTTACTGCGTCTTGGTAACCCTAGGCGTTAGAGGAGGGGAAAAATTCAGTTGACACTAGCAAGGGGCCTAGGGGGTATGTTTGTAAGGGTATTATGGGTATTTAGATTATATTTGGGTGATGACAACATCACTTAACAATTCTCATCTAACGGTAGGGGTACGTTTGTATGAATCTTTCAAAATACAGCAATAGAACGCATCTCCTTTTTGGATTGAGAGGTTCCAACGAGGAGGGTTCATAGTCTTCAAAACCATATATTACTCCGGCTGCTCAAGAGAAACTCCACCATCGCTAATGGTTGCTTTTGGTCGTCTTGAATTCAATCCATGAGTGTCTTTTTTATTGGGATCATAGCAATTTTAAGTCAATTCAACCGTGGATCTAATTTCAACTAGTAACTGTTGGATTGGATTCATAGGTGAATTCACATTGAAAATTACTCTGACCCCAAAAAATAGACATTAATGGATTAAAAAAAAAAACACTAAGGTTTGATTGGTGGTTGTAGAAGATTCATCATCACTGAAATTAATGGTAATTTGCATAAAACCATTAGTGAGAATAAAAGCATACACTACACTAGAAAGTATTTCATTTCCAAATATGCCAGTTGGAGTAAGTGATGCAACTCTGTTCATTGAACCTTTGCAAAGCCCATTTAATTGGGATATTATCTCTGGGATTGAAAGGATGGATTCACAGATATTATCAAGAAAGCCATTCTCCACCACCCTGGTGGTTCACCAAGTTAGGATTTTTGAAAATGGGGGGGGGGGGGGAAACATAAAATAAGTTTTAAAAAGAAAATGAAGACAAAGTATATAAGGATAAGCAAAAACTGTTGGGGAATCCAACGCCTGTCCAGATCCCGGCTCGGGCGCGGAGCGATGCTCGCTGGCTGGTGTGTAATAAGGAAATAAAGTTGCACCTTCCTTCACAAGGCGTCTTTTAGGGGATTGGCAAGCGATTGATCCGACAATTGGTATCAGAGCGGGAGCTCAAAATTGAGACTATAGTTGCTCTAACTTGAGCTAAAAAGCTCCATGACATCTTCATCATCCTCACACCAAATTGAGAGACTTAACACTGCTAGGCCACCATACTTCGATGGTGAAGGATTTGCCTATTGGAAGTGTAGGTTCAAGAATTTTGTATGTGCCCATGATATTGATGTATGGATTGTGTTTGAAGAAGGCCCGTACGAAATCACTAAAACTGTTGGAGATATAGAAATACCCAAATCTAGAAATAAATGGACTGCAACTGATAAGCAGAAAATTCAACATAATCATAAAGCAATTACATTTCTTCAATGTCATCTTAATGAAAAAGATTTTAATAGAACTAGTATCTATGACACAGCTAAAGAAATATTTGATAAACTTGTTGATTGCATAAAAATCTCTATTGGATTGTCATTTAATTTCCCTCTTCTTTTAGTGGGGTCGGGTAATTTTGTTGATTGACCGGATTGACCCCTGTCCAAAAAAACCAGGAATGGCATTGGAGACCAGGCCGGGTTTTAGAACATTGCTTCACTGCTTCAGCCACTCATATATAGAGGATGAAGCGACCGGAGATGAGGCAAAAGATGGAGAAAGAAGAAGAAAAAACAATCCAGCCAGCAAGAGAAGAAGAGGTAGAGATAGGGAAGATGCAGACGCTCCCATTCGAAATAATAAGAGAGATTCTCTCAAGACTACCCGTTAAGTCTCTCTTTCGATTCAGGTGCGTCTCCAAAGACTGGCGCAGTTTAATTAGTGATCCCTTTTTCATTTCCCTGCACCTCAATCGATCATCTGAGAAAAACCCTAGTCTCTCCCTCACTGATGGCCATAATGTTCTCTTCACTGTACCTATTGATGGGTCATCTACTGCTACGATGGTTGATATGCCATTTGAGGATCTGTTGGATAATGCTGAAATCGTGGGATCTTGTAATGGGTTGTTATGTTTAGTTGTTTCTCAGAGTTGGCCTATATTCTTGTGGAATCCCGCTATAAGAGAATTCAAGGAGCTTCCTGATCCCCCGATTGAGTCCCGAAGAATTGGGGGGTTTACTGATACTGTGTTAGGGTTTGGGTATGATCCCATTAATAATGAATACAAAGTGGTAAGAATTATTTACATCTGCGTGGGGAGCTGGGAGGACACCCCTTTTTTTGAGTGTGATGATGTCAAGGTATTCTCCTTGGGGACTGGGAAATGGAAGAAACTTGGAAATGTCCCTTTTGGCATAAACTCCATGTCATCACAGGCTGTAGTGAATGGATCTATTCATTGGATGGCATATCAGGAGATCAATTCAGTAATGTCGAAGTTAATAGCTTCTTTTGATGTGCGAAATGAGGTGTTCCGAGAGATACAACTTCCCAATTGTGTAGAAGCAAAGCCTAATGGTTGTGTCAGAGCTTTGGGAGGATTCCTGTCTTTGATTGAGTGTATCCCTGGCGGAAATGTTGAGATATGGGTGATGAAGGATTATGGTGTAAACGGTTCTTGGACTAAACAGTTCACCATTGAATTGCTATATGGTTATGGTTTTGAAGACTCTAGAGAAGTTTTTCCTAAAGAGATTTTGAGGAGTGGTGAGATTCTAATTGAGAAGAATAACAAAAATCTGGTTTTGTATAACCCTGAAAGCAAAGGAGAGAGGGAACTTGAAATTAATGGGCTTCCAGATGCGTTTGAATCATTTCTTTTCATGGAGAGTCTCGTTCCACTTTCTGATGGAAGCAGATATTAGGAGCATCAATCAGGGTTGGGGGGGGGGTTGGGAGGGAAGACGATGAAGAAGTAAAAATGATGACCATTGGTGAATAGGAGCCCTGTTCTTCAATGCAATCTTCTACTTCTTCATGTACAAATCTTTTATTGTGTAGAGGTTCACTAACTCTTTTAGGAGTACACTCATTGGTGTGTGCTATATCAACTCATGGTGTATGTAATTGTGGTTCTGTTCCAACTATGGTTTCCTTTAGGATGTTCATCTCTTTTGCATCAGCTTAGTTTGACGGCTTATTATGTTATATTGTTTTGTTTGTTAAAGTTGCCAGCCTGCTCGGATTGATTTTGGTTCAGCACTTAGTTGTTTATTTCAGCCATTTAAGTCTTGAAGTCTAAATTTTGAGTTTATTATTTTTCTGGTTCATTTTTGTAGCTTTTTTGTTGGTCTCCAAGCATTATGTCTAGATTTATTTGGGGAATTAAATAATTTCTGTGAAGTTAGATTCAAATTAAGGAGAACGTAATGCTCCAAAATGTGGGATACATTATGTAACTCGTTCATGTTACAAGTTAGTGTGATTATTGAGTTCTTATTGCTGGTTTGCAGTTTTTTTTTTCATAAGCCTGCGATGGTGATGTTATGCTTTATGGCTCTAAAAGTGTTTCTTACACAATATTAGATGTTCTGATAAGTTTTTCTTAACCCCTGCTTTTGTCTTTTGTTTCATTCTCTGGACAATGGGATATTGTATCCTTTGACACTACAATTTCCCTCAAAAACACTTGTGTCAATTAATATACATCCAATGAAATGTGTTTTCCTCTTTATCTCAAAATATTTTTGTTATAAAATGATATCACACTCTTAAAATTGTGTTGTTTGCAACACTGTTCTTCAGGGTGTTTCAATTAGGGAAATGTAGTGCGTAGAGTCAATTTTATTTGCTGGTTTGTTATCTTGGTCTGTGTCAGTTAAACTATTTCTTCCATGTGTTTCTACAATGATTTGGTGCTAAATGCCAATAATATTTTACTTGAAGAGTCGCTAGGCTTTCTGTGTTGATATAAAAAATTGTGAATAGTCATGAAACTTCTGAATCTTCAGACCTCAAAGAAGAGTTTGAGATGTTCAGTGTGCTATCATGTGGGTAGCTTTTTCCACTTACAGTATAGGGAGTTAGGCTGTTCTACCTTTGCAGGGTTATATCTTGCGGTTACACCTTTTCCTACAATCTTGTGTTCACTCCCTCTCAATACAAGATCACATGAAATCCTTCTTAATTTTAACCTACATAAACTTGAGAATTGGCCTTCTTTTAGGCTAACTATTTAAGCAATGCAAGCAGTGTAAATTGTTTTGAGCTGCTACACTGAAATATGTGACAACCTAGTGGTCGCGGTTCGAGTCAGGAAAGAACCTCTCCATGAAGCGCGGGTAAGGCTGCATACATTATGACCCTACCCAAACTCCCCAGTGGCAGGAGGCTTATGCACTGGGTACGCCCATTACACTTAAACTTGCGAAGAAAACCTCTTTCTTCCACCTTTTTTTTCTTTTTTTCTCTTCCTTACTAGATTTTTCTGTGGACTGAAGAGAGAACACATGAGGTCAGTAGAATGTTTCAGGCTTCTCATCATGCTAAATCTTTCAGTTTCATGCTTGGGTTTTGTTGAGTTACGCTTATGAATATATACATTTGGGTTTTTGTTAGGAGAGGTGGGAGTTTCTGCATTGAGCTTTGAACCCTTTCCCTTTAACATTGGAGTTTTAAGTTCCTTCTGTTTTCTCCATTGCTAATATGCTTCTAGGATGCTGATCTGTCCAGCAGATTTATGGAATTCTTAGGTTCCACTTATTTTTGTAAAGGAAAACTAAAACTTTTGGGAAAAAGAACTCTATCCTCGAGTGTGGCCTACGTCCAGCACTCCCATGAGTCTATCTCTCTCCTCCCCTTATGAAAAGACATCTCTGCCCCCCTTGTTTTGAAGAGAGAGATAGACACATGGGAGTGATGGCATAGGCCACACTTCCGGACAGAAAACTACTTCCCTAAACTTTTTTAGTTCATCTTTTTTTTCAATACTTGATGTGCATTTGGGTGTTTTTACTGTGCTAATTACTAACATGATGGATTTTCTAGTTTATACTGATCTTATTTCTTTAATATGACTATATCTTTGTTTCCAATGACCAGATTAGACAATGTAATTTTTATCATTTTTATGCTAATATGTTGTCTGTATAGGCATGTGTCTGTCTATACACTATAGATAATAATTTGATAATTATTAGAGTCTATGACACACCACTTTTTGCATCAATCATCTTCTGCCTAGGGTGCAAGCTTTGAAGCGAAGGCAGAGGAATGGTGTCCAAAAATTGTTTCTGATTGGATACAAATAGTTAATATTGAAGAATTAGGTCAGTAATGGTATTTAACACACTAGCTGTAGCTGTTGACATGAGCTATTTCTGTTATCAAAAAAGAAATGCTAAATGGAAAACTGATGTAATCCCCTCCCCCCATGACTGTGTTTTGATAATTGCATGCAATCTAGTGAGTGATTTCTTCTTCAAATTTATCTGATTACTTCACTGTAGCAGAGATTTTAAGCTTTCTGTCCAGGTCTTGTACTGCTAATATGCTATTGTGCCATTATTCACTGCTTTTGGCTCAGAAACATTACATTCCATGCAATCTAACAAGTAATTTCCTCTTTAAATTTAATGATTACTCAACTGGAGTTTCATGGGTTGGGTTCAAAAGCTGTGTCCCCATTCATCTTTAAAGTTGTACAGAGGTATGATCCCTGGCATTAAAAGACTTAAAATTTTAGAACATTTCTCCATAAGAAGTCTACAGAGGTTACATTTGGATGACTTGGGGAACAGTTATCCATAATGCATGATATGCTATACTGTGAGTCATATCACTCGCATATTCTGTGAAGTTGATGAAGTCCCCATTGAAATAACTCAAAAAATTCCAACCATAATTGCAGGGCAAATTTTGATGCAGGAAAGAAGTGCCAATTTCCAATACAAGGGCATATTAAGGTTATCAAATTTTGTTCTCTCTAATCCTAGAGACAGGTTATATTTAGCTGGTACGGTTTGGGCCTTGAGTTGGGTTTGTGCAAGACCTACACTAATGGCTGAAAAATATAAGAATGCATGCGACATACATGGGAGCATATTTGATTGAATTTGAGTTTAAAATTTGACATGTGACTAATCCATAAGATGTACAACTAATCCAATTTTTAGTTGGCCAAAAGGAACGATCTCCATGGATTACCTTATTCGATCCGAGTGTCTAAATGAATTTTATTTTTTGCCACGGGAACGTGGGGGAGTTAATAGTGACGGTGGGTGGATGGGTGGGGGAGTAGCAGACGGGGTGAGGAGTTTGGGGAGGGGCGGGGAAGTTTAGGAGGTAGGGCGGTGACTCCGGACCAAACATGAAGAAGAAAATTCATCACGTAAATTGGTCTACTATGTGCAGTCCCTATTGTACCTGGATCGACGTGATGAATCAAGACGATATCAATAAGGCGGCAATGCATCCTCCTAGGGAATCAAAGCGCTCAAGGTGACCAAGGAGCCCAGACGCCTTAATAACTATGCCAATAATAGAGGTGAATCGGTCCATTTGAATCAGAATCGACCAACCCTAGTTCCATTAATTTATGATTTTATGCCTTATCCACGAAACTTTGTTTTGGATCGATCAGCCATGAATTAATTGCTCAAAAATCTCTATTGGATTGCCATTTAATTTCCCATCTTCTTTCATTGGGGTCGGGCAATTTTGTTGATTGACCGGATTGACCCAACTTGAACCCGGTCCAAAAACCAGGAATGGGATTGGAGACCAGGCCGGGTTTTAGAACATTGCTTCACTGCTTCAGCCACTCATATATAGTCATGGTGCACTGTTGTGCTTGAAACCCTTAGACGGAGTCGCCACAAAACCCCAAATTAGCGATAGAAGATGAAGCAACAGAGGATGAAGCGACATAGGAGGAAGAAGAAGAAGGAGAAAGGAAAAGAAAAAACAATCCAGGCAGCAAGAGAAGAAGAAGCAGAGATAGTGAAGATGCAGACGCTCCCATTCGAAATAATAAGAGAGATCCTCTCAAGACTACCCGTTAAGTCTCTCTTTCGATTCAGGTGCGTCTCCAAAGACTGGAGCTGTTTAATTAGTGATCCATTTTTCATTTCCCTGCACCTCAATCGATCATCTGAGAAAAACCCTAGTCTCTGCCTCACTGATGGCGATAGATGTTTCTTCACTGCACCTATTGATGGGTCCTCTACTGCTACGATGGTTAATATTCCATTTGAGGAACTGATGGATCCTGCTGAAATCGTGGGCTCTTGTAATGGGTTGTTATGTTTAGTTTTTTCTAATAGTTGGCGTATATTCTTCTGGAACCCCGCTATAAGAGAATTCAAGAAGCTTCCTGATGCCCCGATTGTGTCCCCAAGAATTTTGATGATTACTAATACTGTGTTAGGGTTTGGGTATGATCCCATTAATGATGAATACAAAGTGGTAAGAATTATTTACGTCTGCGTAAGGAGCTGGAAGGACAGCCTCATTTTTCAGTGTGATGATGTCTCGGTATTCTCCTTGGGGACTGGGAAATGGAAGAAACTTGGAAATGTCCCTTTTGGCATAAACTCCATGTCATCACAGGCTGTAGTGAATGGATCTATTCATTGGATGGCAACTCAGAAGATCAATTCAGAATTGTCGGATTTAATAGTTTCTTTTGATGTGCGAAATGAGGTGTTCCGAGAAATACAACTTCCCAATTGTGTAGAAGGAAAACGTCATAAGTTTGTCAGAGCTTTGGAAGGATTCCTGTCTTTGATTGAGTGTATCCCTGGCGGAAATGTTGAGATATGGGTGATGAAGGATTATGGCGTGAACGGTTCTTGGACTAAACAGTTCACCATTGAATTGCTATATGGTTATGGTTTTGAAGACTCTAGAGCAGTTTTTCCTAAAGAGATTTTGAGGAGTGGTGAGATTCTAATTGAGAAGAATAACAAAAATCTGGTTTTGTATAATCCTGAAAGCAAAGGACAGAGGGAACTTGAAATTAATGGGCTTCCGGATGGGTTTGAATCGTTTCTTTTCATGGAGAGTCTCGTTCCACTTTCTGATGGAAGCAAATATTAGGAGCATCAATCGGGGTTGGGGGGGGGGGGGGGAGGGAAGACGATGAAGAAGTAAAAATGATGACCGTTGGTGAATAGGAGCCCTGTTCTTCAATGCAATCTTCTACTTCTTCATGTACAAATCTTTTATTGTGTAGAGGTTCACTAACTTTTTTAGGAGTACACTCATTGGCGTGTGCTATATCAACTCATGGTGTATGTAATTGTGGTTCTGTTTCAACTATGGTCTCCTTTAGGATGTTTCATCTCTTTTGCATCAGCTTAGTTTGACGGCTTATCATGTTATATTGTTTTGTTTGTTAAAGTTGCCAGCCTTCCAGAATTGATTTTGGTTCAGTAATTAGTTGTTTATTTCAGGTATTTAAGTCTTGAAGTCTAGATTTTGAGTTTATAATTTTTCTTCTTCATTTTTTGTAGCTTTTTAGTTGGTCTCTAAGCATTATGTCTAGATTGATTTGGGGTTTTGAATCATTTATTAGAAGTTAGATTCAAATTAAGGAGAACGTAATGCACCAAAATGTGGGATACATTATTTAACTTGTTTATGTTACAATTTAATGTGATTATTGATTGCTTATTGCTGGTTTGCATTTTTTTCCCCCTAAGCCTGTGATGATGGTGTTATGCTTTATGGCTCTAAAAGTGTTTATTACACAATATTAGATGTTCTGATAAGTTTTTCTCAACCCCTGCTTTTGTCTTTTGTTTCAATCTCTGGACAATGGGATAGTGTATCCTTTGACGCTACAATTTCCTGTGAAAAACACTTGTATCAATTAATATGCATCCAATGATATTTTTATTATAAAATGATATCACACTTTTAAAATTGTGTTGTTTGCAACACTGTTCTTCAGGGTGTTTCAATTAGGGAAACATAGTGTGTAGAGTCAATTTTATTTGTTGGTTTGTTATCTTGGTCTGTGTCAGTTAAAACTGTATCTTCCATGTGTTTCAACAATGATATGGTGCTAAATGCCAATAATTCTGTGTTGATGTAAAAAATTAGGGAAAATTACATTCCCCTCCCTGTACTTTACCCTAATTAAAGTTTCATCCCCTCGAGTTTTGATTATACGGCCATTCCCCCTTTGCCTGACGGTGGTTAGCCTGGTGTTTATTTTAGTTTGGAAAAGATTATTTTACCCTTGTACTTTAACATCAGAAATAAAATTACAATGTTACCATTTTCTTCATCGTCAACCTAAAACATCCATTAGAGAAGAAACGAATCACTGGTATTCATCTCCAGTGAGCTCCAAGGTATCTCCAGCAAAAGTTAATAAACTCCGGCAGAAACAAAGGTCATCATCTCTGACGAAGATAAGTGTTTCAGAGTTTGTTCAGTTGGGTCTCTCAAATAAACAGAATGCGATCTTAGTCACCCCCCCCCTCCCCCCCCAAAAAAAAAAAAAGAATACGATCTTCTATGAATCAAGACAATAGCTGTTGCATTCTCCTTCTAATAGCTTTGCAATCAGGGCCATATGACAACTAGGAACTATGATCGAACATACCCATTGTAGTTCAAGATTCCAGAGAGCTTAAAAAAAATTGATGGCGGCCAATGGATTCTGATTCTGTGTTGGGGTTTGGAAAAATGAGAATAAAAGAAAAGAGATACGTTTATGGGAGAGAAATGGAAAAGGAAGTCAGAGAGGAGACGGGTTCAGCAAGGATAAATTAGTGGAGGATGGGTGTAGTCATGGCTGGAATTCATATTGGGGTTTTGTTTAGGCAAAAATGTGGGTTAGGTTTCAAGTGGAAACGAAATTTAGCTAGTCTCTAGGGAGCCAAGCACGCCCAGGGTGTGCTGTCACAGAACTCATCGACAGGACAACAGGAGAGCTGTCATGTGCCACTTTGCAAACCCATAGATGCCCTACAGCTCACTTGGAATTTATCAAGTGGCAAAATAGATGATAGGAGAGTACTTTTTCTATAAAAAACATAGGGCCAAGTAAAGGCAATTTCCGCTTAACATATATAGTACAAGATACACATCAAAGCTTTTACCAAAAAAAAGAAAAAAACAAAATACACATCAAAGCTAATGTCTAAACGTGTCTAAATCATAATGTACACATGAATACGGATCAAAATGGGGAAAAAAAATAAATTTAATGAGCTGGTTAACAACACAATCAGTTGTACTTCCTCCATTTTGAATGTAAAACTGACCCAGATGATAATGACAGCCAAATGAATTGAAGAGCTTTATTTTAATAAATATTTTTTTTAATGAATTGTCCAAATCAAAGAAAAGAACGTCTGCTGCCTATGACTCTTTCATGAATCAGTTATCAGTGCCCCATGAAAATATTGAGTTTGGTAGGGAAAGCAGGTCATTCTAAATACCCAACGAAGTGAAACACAATTTCAGTAGCTTAATGTCATATGGTCTTCTGCATAAATTAGCATTTTTTTTAGTGGGAAATTTTACTGGGCACCATCAATCATCCATAGTTACAAGAATGACATTATCATTGGACACTCCACTTTGGTACAGTTTAACAAGATGCAAGTAAGGTATGCACTTGCAAGACAACAGAGAATGATATATTATTGTTTCACCACTAGTTCATGCTCTCTACTTGGTCTTCTCATCCAACACTACCAACTTTGCAGGGGACTGCAAAGTTGGTAAGTTCAGGCCGGGAGTAGAAAAATATGGTAGGGGCATACATCCGGCTGAAATGAAAAAAAAAAATGCATAGTATAATGCTAAGGGAATCAGTTCAGTGCATAGTTTAACAACCAGAGTAAATGCTGAACATGGTTGGCTCCAGTGTAGTTCCAGTTTCTCCAGTTTAATTGCCAGTTTTCACTAACAATGGGAACCACTATGGGCCCAGTTCTTGTTTAACCCAATAGACTCTCTTGTATTGTTCAGTCTTAAACTATAGCTCCCTGCACTTTGAGCAAGAAACTAGTGGCTATGACAGTGTTTCCCTTATAACATGGCATCTCTTAATTTATACTGCATCTCTTGACACCATCATCCTAGATGGAAGCAGATGAACATATATCATTTGAAATGGTTATAAAGGGTGGATGCAGCAGCACAAAATGACTCAAAACAAGTTGAACTAAAGAATACCCATTTCCTCTATTTATATTCTGCTTATTTAATTGAAAACATAAGATTCATAACAATCTCTTGTTTTACTACAAATAAATGTGATTAAGAGTGAAGACAGGGCAGATAGATCAAACACGAAATGATGAACAATCAACTTCCACTCCAAAAAGAATATAAAAATCCAAAATGGGTAAAGAATTGCAGCAATCATATATCTGCATTACCCATCAATTATACAATGCGATAGCCAAAGGTTGTAGAACTCATTTGGCAGAACTTACTACCCTTCACTCAGAATTGGAACAATAAGCGGATTCATCTGTGCAAGATACACAATTGCCCACCTGACAAAACATGCAGAAGATACATTGAGCTCTACATGACAAAGGAAGTACAAAGACATGAAGAAACCCATAAAAAAAATATACAAGTAGAGAAAAGGAAAGTATTTAGGTTTGTTCAAAATCATGATTTGATTGCTTCAGCATGTTTTCCTTTCCTGGTTTATCAACACACAAAGTAGGATGGCAAGCAATGCACCAAGTCTCAAGATTCTTTGCATAGTTGTCAAGACGCCTTGGTCACCTAGGCAGGCACCTTTTTGGTTTTGCCTTGCTTCCAGGCCCCCGTCGACGCCTTGGGTTGCCTAGATACCGTGCCAACTATGATTCTTTGCAAATTTAGGACAATGCAAAATTTAACTAAAAATGTGAATTTATTCATTCTGAGGATGAAGTCAGTCCTAATGAACTTTTTATATATATTAAAAAAAAAAAGAGGAACAAAATGCCCCTGAAGTGTACCAACAATCATAAAGTGCCCTTACAGCTCCAAAACATTTCCTCCTCAACCTGTCATAGCATTAGATACAGTGGGTGCTGAATACAATTGGTAGTTCCATTCTGAAGGTGTCATCTTCAACTAAATCCTGCCTTCCAGTGAGAAATCAGAAACTTATTTGGTTTGCAGCAACATAACTGGGCTAACCCTAGTCATATTGCAGCACCTAAACATATATCTTTCTAGCTCATCCAGAGATTGCAGAGGTTGCAACACAATATCCCACCAGAAAACCAATGACAGATAGAGATCCTTCACTGCTTCCCCAATCTCTACTCAGTTTATTTTCAAAACAAGAGAGTATCAAACTTAAGATCTCATCAGTTTTCCATACATAAAGCTCAGGTACGTACACAAACCATGAAAATTGGCAAAATCAGGACATCAAACATAACAGAGCATTTTCCTGTATATAGCTTCAAGCACCAAACTGCTCCAAATAAGATCAGTTAAGACGAACCTCATGCTTTGAGGAAGTCTTCTCTAAAGACCTAGCAGAGAAAATGTCATCTTAAGAGTCTTCTGATTTCATCATGAATCCATGATACTTGCACATCATTTCCACGAATATGATATCAACGAAATTATGATTCCTAAAGAGAAACCAACTATAGATTTGGAAATTCCTTTGTATGTCATTCAATATTTTCCAGTTGATGTCAACAGAGAGGAATAGAGAACCTTAAATATGTTTGTCACTGAAGTAGAGTCATTTAATAAACCACCTAAAAAGGAAGGATAAAATTTTCCTCCACCAAACTGGAATGTTCACAGTATCATCCCAGGGTTCATAAACCCCTCTAGGGTTTTTGTATTTTCTCAAAACACCCTCACGATGCCCTCGCCTGCCATCCCACACCCCCGGCGAATGGTCCCAAAATATTGAGGGATTTGGTATTTGGGTCTGTTACAGAAAATTCATAGGGGGACTAAAAGGTCCCAGAAGTTTGAAAATGTTGTCTATTAGTAGTTTTGCCAAAGAGAAAGTTTGGATCCATTCAAATGTACCCAAAATCATTTTGCATAAAACCTGAATAAATCATCTCAATTTAAAAATGCTAGCTTAATTAACATCAGTCTTTTAGAATTTAGAGTCATAGATGCAAATGTCATCAGAGTATCACGAGAGGTCGAACCATAACTAATAGTCATTCTATATAGACCACAAATCCAATCTGTCCTACTTCCAATCAACAGTTGCACCTGAAATATGTGCACAAGTACCATTTCCAAGCTACAAGAAAAAGTTATAATGTTTTCCATCATAAAATTTAATATCTTTTTGAATGATTTACAATTTTCTGAAATTGAGTCATTAATAAAGTAAAGCTGGGCAAAGATGACAAGAACTTACATCATCCAACAACAAACTGTTGTTGTAATAACTAAGGTTAAGTGAAACCTGCATTATAAAAATATAAATTAGCAATTGACAAGCCCAAGATGAAAACAACATGTAAACTAAATAACAAAAAATGAGGAATTTGTATTAGTGCCAACTTCAATGAGTTTATAAATCTATTCTTGGTAGTCATATCATCAAAACATTCTGAACATACTTTTTTATGGTAACCTGAATCTTCCATATAACATGAAATATGCATTAGCATTGGTTAAAGCAAGTTACTACATTGACAGTAAATATATAGATCTTTACTATTAGCAGACATAGCATTCAAAAAGTAATATAAGGTAAAGATGGAATAAATCTCACATAGATACAACCACTTCTCAACATTACTGAAGCAACCTAATTCATATAAGAGTTACATTGATTTAAATAGGGATATTTTTTTTTTTAATTTAGATCTCATAGGGGCAAAGCAAGAATTTCACCATCATTTCCTTTTTTTTTTTTAAGCTACAGGTCAATGTTTCGAAACCCGGCCCATTTGACAAGTGACCAATGAAGCAGGATGGCAGGTCACTGGGTTGCCTTGCGGGCCAACAACTTTTGATTTTAATGTAATAAATTTTAAAAATTTCAACGTATGTTAAATTAAGTTGCTTTCAATACAAAATTTCTAGGCTAAAGGTTCAATGTGTAATCGAAGAATCTTAACTGTCATGTAAAAATACACTATATATTGTGTATGCAAGATGGGTCATTTGGTTTGTGGACAATGGTTTCACCAGTTCAAGCACAAGGAAGTAATGGGCCACTGACTTGTCGCAAAATCAGAAGGAAAGCAGGCGTAGAAGATTGATCCACCCATTTCCTGGATCAGGTGGGAGCGAACTAATTCAACCAGACAAGCTGTCCCACTCAGAACCTTGAGCAAGATAGATTGTCAGATGATTAGAGATACGAGAGAACCATTCAAAGTTCTGCACTGTTTCCTGTAAAAGGAGCCTGCACTGATGCTACTCAAGAACAATTGCTACAATGGCCAGCAAAATGATGCAAGATCTCTAAGATTGTAGAAAAACTGGAAAGTTCTTTCTGGTATGCATTGGACCAAGGAACTTCCAAGGTGTTATAACTAAACTTCATCTGACCAAAGCCCTATTACATTATCATTTTTCAAGGGTAAAACCAAATGCTATAGGTTCCATAATTTTGGGTTGAAAAACCTAAGTTTGTGAAAACTCTTGAGATCTGAATTCTGAGCTATGCAACTGGAGGGAACCCAATGTCTAGAAGGTCATGATAATCATGGACTATCCCCATGCAGCAATATGCATCAAGAACCAACACCTGGCCATGCCATTGATAGAAACTCAAATCCTTCTCTTTAATAGAGTTCTGTAAATTAATTTTTTTTCCATGCTGAGAAATAATTAAGCTTTTTAGGGAAGCCGATTTGCTACAAAACTCCTAACTACCTGCTTCCCATTGTAACGATATCTCATTTGTGATCTTGTTTTGCACCCCATCGACTTGTACAATGGAACTCTTGGCAATATCCTGGATGATGACAGTGGGTACACGTCAAGGAAGTAAATTCTTCATATAATATCAGTTTGCTCTTCACAGATTAGGCTCTCCTGAAAAGTCTGCAGCATAGATCATAAGAGGGGGGGGGGGTAGGGAATGTATTTTAATTCTGAATTGTCGTCAACTTGTTGCATTATGTCTAAACTTTCAGATTTTCAGCATTAATCCCAGCTCAGCTAAAGAGAGGAAAGAAAGAGGGAACAATTAGAAAGACAGGATGGGAGAGGAATGATCCTCCTGTGGTTGCAACAGATCAGAAAGCATGAAAACTATCAAATTGAATACTTCAGTAGAACTGGAATGGCAAAAACAAAAACATAAAAAGCTGGAAATTTTCCCTACGACTAGTCCATAAAATTGCCAAACAAAGCCTACAACACACTTTAGTCCATGGTCAGATGAATGAATAGAGCCACTATGGAGAAAAGGAAAACATAAAGAAGCAGAAAATTTTCCATAGACTAGTGCATAAATGTGCCAAACAAAGCCTACAACACACTTTAGTCCATAGTCGGATGAATGAACCGCCACTGCTCTAACTATGAAAGAGTTCTAGGATAATGAAAAAGATCTACATCTAATAATCGACAATATCATCCGTTTTGTCCAAGCAGGATCTGAAGTATCCACTTTATAAGGCAGATTCACTGGGCTTATCAATGTATCCTTGGTACAGAAATGGGTTCTTTGTAAGAAAAACTTACTTCTATCAAAGAAGGATCCATAACTTCTATTCAAGCAGTGCAATCAGGAATATACCAAGTGCAGTCCGACATTTAACAGTTTAAATGGCTACCAATAAGCATTCTAAAAACTAATTCAAGCGGCAGTCTTTGAATTCAACAGAAGCACAAGCTCAAATAAGGTCCAAATAACATATTTTTTCGAATCTTTCAATTCAACAAAGTCAGAATTTGAAATCAAATTCCAATTACCCTATTATCAAAAAAAGAGAGAAAAGGCAAAAATTTGCGCTTCGGATGAAAAACATAAAAGAGAAGGCGTACAGGTTGCCAGAAGGTCCTCTGTTGCAGCAGATTCTGGCCAAAAGAGCCCCTATGACACCCGCCACAATGAAAATCAGGGAGGTTATCAAGAAGCCCATGTTGATCAAATCTTGAACTCAGCCACCCAGATGATTTCTGTAACAAAACATGAATTTAGATAACGTAAGTATACAAGAGATTGTTCCCGGATCTGCAAATGCAGGATATATTTGATTAATTCTTAAAAAATTGCAGAAAAATTTTTGAGAGAGAATAAAACCCTAATAACTGAACAATCAAGCTGGGCTCAAGGGTGAGACAAGAAAATAACAATCACAGTCGATCTGCTCTGCTTCTCGTGTACTATATACTGTACACACAAAATTGAATTAAAATACACCTGATATGTACATCATCTTAGTTCTGCTGGGCAACTTCAAATTTCAACTCTGAAGCTTTTCTAAGCTCCATTTATCAAGATTCCTGGACCATTAAAGAAATATTGGAAAAAGAACTAAATGCACATTATACTGTTACCCATGGGAGAATACAATTTCCATCCTCCCATATAAATATTATAGAGGGGGTATGGTAGCCCGCTACCGAGTATCGATACAGATCAATCGTATCAGGTCGAATCAGATGGTTTTACCCTCAATTTCACTAAAAATTAGCTTTTGGACAACTTTGTCTCTAATAAGAACCGTTCCATCAATATTGGATCAGACAAGTATCAGTATCAAGCATTGATACGAATCACCTGGGATGATCCGATCCCCATTTTCAAACCATGGTAGAGACAACTTACTTTGCATATTGGTGAAGGCCTTCTCTTTTATGCTCAATTGTTTGTCGTGGAAAGAATGGAAATCTAATCATGTGATGGATCATGTTAGATGGTCAATTTGATTTTCTCTTTCTCCATACACAGTTCTATCTAAAAAGCAAGAGAATTACTACTTAGACCAAGTTTTTTTTTTTTCTCAAGTTACAGTGAAAAGAATTTCTTCATTGATGATCATCATTTGTGTTTGGATGAGCGTCAAGAAAAGAACCGTGAAGAACATTTTGGATCTTCAACATATAAGTAGAAGTAACGATGACCTTAGATTCATGGGTGCCCTTTAGGGTCCTTCAACTATGTAAGAGAGAAATCTCTTTCACACGGGTGATGTAACCATGTAATTGAATTTCCTATGCCATTATTAAACTCTCACTCTTTATTGTATAAAAAATACACTTTCTCATGTTAATCCAAATGATCATATATCTTCTATGCAGAAATTCTCTCTTCACCATGGGTGTAGGGAAACTTGTCCACTCTTACAAATGTGAGCTAGTTTCTCAATTTAAAGGACTTATTAGGGAATCATTCTTTCTCCCTTTAAATTTGTACAAAAAACTGGGCTGCCTTGGGCATGGGCATACATATTTCTCTATGACTCCGGATCGCTTAGAATCTTTTAAGCTACTTGGTCTGCATTCTTGGAAGGTATTTTAGGTCCACAATGCATTCCGAGAAACATAACACATGCATCTTTAGTTTTTCCATCCATGATCTTAAACATCTCGATCCACTATTTATTTAATATATATTTGTCATCTTATCTTGTCAACTTCAACGTTTTAGGAGTTTTGGGGGACCCGCTAATGATTTCAACTCTAAATCGTGGTTAAAGAGAATAAACTATACAGCTGGATTTTGAAAGCATTTAAAATTTTAATGCAAAAAAGGATTTTTATATTTTTTTTTGTAGAAAATGTTAAAAAAAAGATTGGAGATCGAACACCTTTGTAAACAGTTTCAGTTTTTTGTCACGGTTGTAAATGGGCAAGTGGCCCAAAGTTCTAGTTGGATCGTTCGTTGGACCCTCATGGGCTGTTACAACTTAAATATCCAGGCCAATGTTTAATTTCCAGCCCAAGTTCCCCAAACAGTTGAAAAGCATTTCTTCTTCATTGTGGGCCTGGGTTCAAGCCCATGTCCAAAGAACCAAACCTGCCAAGGGCCCAATGGCACAAAATTTGCAGCTTCAGTGAACATCATCTCTTTTACACTCCCAAGTACAGCACTCCTTCAAGCCCATGGTCACTAATGGCACCAAGGTGGTTGTATTGCCCTTCAACACCAGTGTAGAGCTTGTGATGCTGGACACTGCCATCCTTGGTGCTGAGAGCCACCCTCTCCAAGGATACAATTTCTTCATTGTTGGCCAAGGTATTGGTATAACTTTGATTCAAAAAAGGACCCTGCCAATTTCAATCTTGTTGATCCCGTCGAGAGGAACACGGTCGCCATACAATCCGGCAGTTGGGTCGCCATTTGCTTGCTTGCAAATAACCCTGGTGGGCTTAATGGAACTTGTTTAATCTACCAGTTTTTGGTGTAATAATGTCCATAGACTTCAACTCCATGGTTGTCTACATTTTAACGAATCGTTATCCTTTCCTGTTACAGCATGGTATTGTACTGCATCGTGCGGCGCTGCAGAGGCCATGTGGCACAACAGGCCCCACATGGTGCACATGGCCTCTGCAGCCGCCACACGATGCAATACAACACAGTTCTATAACAGGAGAGGATAAAAACTCCATTTTAACCTTAAAACTTTTAAGTTAATTTTTTGATAAAATGTTTTGCTAACTTTGTTTCAACATTCAACTATATATGGATGTGTCAAATAGGGGCCGGTATGGTTCATGCACTGCCATGCATGTGGAAATCCACCTTGAATGGGGTTTGAAAATGGCATGGGTTGTGTTGGATGGGGAGCTCCCTACTCAGAAACTTATCTCCTTCGCCAGCTGATCTTCTTAAGTGTTGACTTAATAGCGGCTGTCATGCATTGATCGAAGTTGTACATAATTTTCATAAATTATTGTTGAGAAGAGCCCTGATCTTTTATTATATTATATTTTTTGTTGTCATGTCCACTATAGCAACCAATAAGCAACCTATTGGTTGCGTCGCATAGGAAAAAAACAAAACAAAAAATCTGTTGGTTGCGTGTTCAAAACTTGGAAACAGATTTTTCTGCAAAGCTATGGTAAGGCTATGTACATTTAGGGATGTAAATCCGTATCCGTGCCTGTATCCATTTAGCACTATCTGAATCCGTCTGAAAACTAATTGTATGCGGATGTGGATGCGGATATAGCACTATCCGAGCCGAATCCGATTCGTTTACATCCCTATGTACATTTGCCCTTCCCAGACATTGCAATAGCGGGAGCCTCGTGCATTGAGATGAGTGTTTTTTTTAAAGGAAATTTACATGTACCCCCCTAAGGTTTGCTTTAATTACATTTTCACCATTGAGGTTTGACAAATAACGCATTCACCCGTGAGGTTTGACAAATAATGCATACCTCCCCTGCTTTCCAAACTAATTAATAACTAAACCCATTCTGTTAACTGTCCCGTTAGTTACAAACGGTATACGTAGGAGTGTTAAAGTCATTTCTCCATGCAATAGAATGGTTTTCAGATTTTCTAGGGTTTTTATTTGATATTTTAAGACTTTGGCCTTTTTTTTTCCCCCCTTCCTAGTCTGAAAGCCCTACATAGTGTAAGATACACTTCTCCACTCTACATGAAGTCTGTGTTTCATCTTCTTAGGCCAATATTTGCCCGAGTGGGGGTAAGGCGGTCATTTATCGTCTTGCTGTGTCTTGACAGTAGGGTCCTGCCGGGCAGCTCGGCAGTAGAGGATCCAAATTGATAATTAAGTAGTTTTCCAAATCATTTTGTTTATGCAAATTATAGGGCACTAAGTGATATTTTTACAAAAAACTGGTTTATTATGGTAATCAAACAAGCTTTTGGTACAGAGAAGAAAGTTTCAATCAAATATAATATCAAGCTTTTGAAACCCTATAGCAGACCTCACCATCACAGACCCATTCCTCCTCCTCCTCAGAGGAATCATCAAGTCCATTATCCACATTCACCTCCATTACCTTCTTCTTACTCTCTTCAACTTCCTCTAAAACACACTTTGGATGCAGGTCACAGTAGCATTCTTCACAATGGTAAGACCAACCATTCCCTTCTTCCTCACACTCATCACATGTGTATAGCAAACGTCTAGTAAGAATAAGTTCATGTTCTTCATGAAGCCTGTGTTTCAACTTCTTAGGCCAATCTTTTGCAATCTCCTCAAGTTGAAGTTCTATCTCCTTCATTCTCTCTTCAGTGAAAGGATAAGCTTCAGTCCCATGAACCATTATAAGTTCCTTGGCATCCTTGGCAACAGTTTGGCCTGTTGGTCCAATGGCTATAGCAGTAGGGATACTATACACCTTAAACTTCTTCTTCAAAGACTTTTTCCTTTCATCACCAAAGGGAATTGCTAACCATGGCATTGTAGAAAAGAGTTCATCAAATGATGCTTTGTCATGGTCACTTGATACAAAAATTATTTCAAATCCATCATCTTTCTCCTTAATCTCATTGTAAGTCTTGATCAACTTAGGCATAAAAGCGCGGCATGGAGCACACCATTCCGCTGAGAAGTATAGGACAATGTTATTTTCGATAAGCTCTGAGACTGGAATCTGAAAACAATAAAGTACGAGAAAAGAAGAAATGACGACATAAGAGATGAGAAGTGCGAAAAAAATAAAAATGAAAGTAAGAGGAAAGAGGCCCAGCCCATGAAAGGATCTTTGCCCATCATAGAGGACTTACTTGGGTACCATCATTCTTGATCAAAA
Organism: Telopea speciosissima; assembly: GCF_018873765.1. Classification (NCBI taxonomy): domain Eukaryota; kingdom Viridiplantae; phylum Streptophyta; class Magnoliopsida; order Proteales; family Proteaceae; genus Telopea; species Telopea speciosissima. Next base: position 79,396,622 of record NC_057917.1, read on the forward strand.
AATCTAGATCACCCAAAACTAAAAGTGACTCTAGAGTCTGTGCTCCGAGTTTCGCCTTTTCTATTACTGCAAGCTCTTCAACTCTTGCCTTTGTAAATGGGAATGCATGAATACCATGATTTTCAACAACTTCAGCAGCATTGAAATTTATAGTTTTTCCATCAGGACCAATTATGACCAATGTGGGAAGGTTTATAACATTGAAGTATCTGGCAAGCTTATCACGGCTCTTATCCTCATAAGGTAATGCAAGCCAAGGCATAATATCAAAGTCTTCCTTGTATGATTCTTCATCATCATCATCAAGGGAGACTAAAACAACTTCAAAGCTTTCTCCTCTCCCTTTCAATATCTTGTAGACATCAAAGAGTATTGGAGTAAATTCTAGGCAGGAATTATATGAAGACATTGAGAAATATAAACCCACTGTCTTTCCTTCAAGATCAGAGACTGGTACCTGATGATATGGAGAAAACAATTAAACAAAGTTACTAACTTGAGATCAAATTCATGTCATGGAACCACTCTAAATTGTGAAAAATGAACCAAATGAAAAAAAAAAAAAAAATTAAAAAAATAGATCTCCTCCAACCATGGAGGGAGCTGGAGGGTCCAGCCCCGCAAAATGACAGCAAAAACAGGGGTGGGCTGGTCATTTCACAGGTGGGTCTCATCTGGGCCCCACCTGTGAAATGACCAACCCCCTGTTTTTGGGTTGGTTTTCGAGTCTTGAACCCTCCAGCTCCTGCCATGGCTGGAGGAGAACCAAATCCGGCCCAGTTCCCCGAATTTTTATCCTCTTAATTACACTGCCCATACTTGACCTCAAGTACATCTAATAGAGGAAGGTGGATCCCATGTGGACCCCACCTTGGGCAGTGTATTCGGGCAGTGGGTAGGATAGTCATTTCTGCCTCCTTTGTTAGATGTACTTGAGGTCAAGTACGGACAGTGTAATTGAGAGGACAAAGAACCCAATACAATTGAGAGGACAAAGAACCCAGTACCCCAGTGCCCCCAACAAGGGGGCGCAATGACCACCCTACCCCTGCCCGAACATTCTGCCTGGGTGGGGTCCAACCCCTTATTAGAGCCATTGTGGAACTGGAGGAGATAATTTTCCACAACAATGTACCCTTACTTACCTTCTTTCCATCATTTGAAACTAGAAAATCGCGAGATCTAGAGACTAATATGGATCTCAATGACTCTTCTTTTTTGGCTGCCTCTTGTTGCTCTTTTAGTTCTATAATTCTTTCTTGTGTGAATGGGTATCCTTCAACTCCATATTCATCAATGATATCAACTCCATCATTGTTAACAATCTCTCCATTAGGGTCAAGGATTGTAAGGTGTGGTACCCCTCTTACTTTGAACAATTCATCCAAGCGATCAATTCTCTCTGAGTCAATGAAAGGGAATGCTAACCATGGCATTTTGCAGAAATACGAATTGAATGAATCTTCATCATCATCTTCTGATACCAAAATGATCTCAAATTTTCCTTGTGGAGAGAGTTCATTGTAGACATCTATTAAATTTGGAGTAAAATGTCGACAGGGACCACACCATGAAGCCGCGAAATAAAGACCAATTGTCTTCCCCTTTAAGTTGCATATTTTAACCTGCAAATAAAGTTCACCCAAGGGAAAATTAAAGAATGGTTCATCTTAGTTTAGATCACTAGAAAATAAACCATAGAAAAAATAATAAGTTGCTACATTAATAAATTAAAGGATGAGTTTGGAATATTTTTCTTTCACTAGTTAATTCAATATCTTTTTTTTTTTTTTTTTGCAAACTGGTTTGATTATTAATTTCACATTCATCTTTCCTTTAATGTGAATAATAATTAAATATTTCTACCCAAAAAAAATGTGAATAATAATTCAACTCTAACTCATTTCATTATATTCTTCTCTTTTCCCCTATTACCTAGACTTTATTGTGTCTATTCTCTAAACAGTTTTAGATTTAAAATATTCACTGTTTTTATTTATACTACTTATTCTGAGGTTATTTTTATTCAAACTATCTTTTAGATTTTTAAGTTTTCCCATGCAATATGGTTCTTGAAATTCTATTTTTGTAATTATATATTTTATCAATTATTTAAAATTTAATTGAAATATTAATTGAATTGTAAATTTTATTTTCTAAATCTTAAATTATATGATAATATTGGTTAGGATCTTTCATTTCTTTCACTTCTACACATTTTTTAACAATTACTAGGCATTTTATTGTTTTTGTTTTTATAAAGTCTTTTATGTTTGAATTATCAATTATGTTATTTATCATATTTAGTCTATGGTTAGTCTTTAGATTTATATTAACATTTATATATAGAGTTCTATATTTGTCTTTTATGTCAAGTTTTCAAATTTATGTGGAACAAATGTTAAACTTCTATTTATGTGTTTCACATCACATTTTAAAAAATATATATATATATATTTTGTTTCAATAAGAATTAAATTACAAGTTTTGATGTCCATTGTGTTAAATTTATATATTTAGTAATACTAATATTTTACTTTAATTATATGCATTTAGTATTTTTCTTTCGCTTGTAATTCTTGTTTTTCTACAAATAACTAAATTTCTTCCATTGATTCTAGTATATAATTTCTTATTTTAGTTTATTTTTTTAATCTCTTAGTTATCATGTATCGAACTGACTCCTTATGTGTTATAACTAAATGACTATGCCTCTCTACTAGAATTAAGTTTCATAAAATTGCACACCCCCTCACATCACTGTTCATGTCAGGGTTTATTTAATTTTACTTTAAGCTCTATAGTACGACCTATAGTACGAAGAAAAAGTTTTCTTTAACAATTCATTCTCTCTCTCTCTCTCTCTTTAACTTTTGAGAATTCATTTTTCCATACAACTTGTATGTATTTTATGAGGTATACAAACAAAAGAAGTAGGGTGCATGCATTGTCGGCATGATAATATATAAATCTCTATGATAACATATCCATTCATATTTATATCCATAAATGCCAAGCACTATTCTAATTTTTTTTATTTTTGGGTAGAAAGCACCATTCTAATAACTAATGATACAATTAGACCAATTCAAAATAAAGAGTGCATGGATATATCCTATATGGTTCACACAGAGTGACCCTAGTTAGTAAATACGGTACCATAAAAAGGTATAGATATGTGCAGGTATTAAAGCGACCTAGACTCCAATTATCGTTTTAAAATTTGGCATAAAAAAAAAATGCATACAATAGATGTTTGGAATTAAAAAATACGTATATAAAGCAAATATATACATCATTCAACAAACACAATAATGTATATAAATATCAATAGATCTTAGGTATTTATACCTAACTAAATCAGCAAACACAATATACTACCTACCAAACTCAATCCCATCAGACATCTCACAACATTATCATAAAACACATATAAAAGTTTTCAAATCATAATCACCATCTCATCAAACATTTATAAAACAAGTACAAAGTCATAGTTATCATCAATTCCATAAAATATGAAGGGAAAAAGTTGTGCACGACATCAACTCAAAAATGAAAATGCACACCACCTCACATATCATTGTTCATGTGAGAGAGTGATATGTCATAAATGCCCCTCCCCCTATTGTCAGATTTCAAAGGAGGTTTTCTCATTCGTCTGAAACTACATTCGGACAGTATAGGAAACCTTCTCTCAAATATAAATTATAAAAGAAAAGGCATCGTTTATCCACATCAACTAGTTTGTGGTTCTCTAAATTTCTAAAAGGAGTTGTCATATCAATGTGCGTCGACAATTCGACATACATGAGAATGTATGCCAATACAATGGATTTATATGATTGGATTAAGTTTTAAAATTGGACATGTGGCTAATCCAGACGATATACTTACTATCTATCCAACGGTAAAAATTACGACAATTGGATTTTATACGAATCCATTTTGTTGTACTCAACCCACAGGCCGCCACGTGGATTTTATACCAATCCAATGGTTGGATTTTATATCAATCCAATTTTGATAAATTTGGCCATAGATCTGATACATGGGCTTTCCCTGATAACCCAGTTTAATTTGTTTCAGGTTGGCAAAGTTATGAAAAAGTTTGAGATACCCATTAAAGCAAGTACCTTCAAAAGGATCAAAGAACTAAACAGAGTTGCAGAAAATAAAACAATAGCCCATGAAGCAGAGAAAAATGGATTGGAAAGCCAAAACTTACCCCCGTTGACCTACTTGAGATTTAAGATCCTAGTTAGAAAAATCCGGTGACATAATGAGGAAAAGTGGGCGGAAGAAAACAAAAGTTAAAATGGAACCTGATCACCGTTGTTCCCGATGAGATAGTCTCTCCCAGGTGAAGAGAGAATTGATTCGATGTCATGACGTATGCAGGTACCTATCTCTGCTGCTTCTTCGCTCATTTCTCCCCTCCTCACCAGCCAAGCCTACTCTAAACTCACAAAACAGACACCTGCAGATGTCTCTCTCTCTCTGTATATCCTCTCCTCGATCAGGGGCCTTCGTTTTAATTGCTTATTAGGTTTATGGTTTAAAGTTTCTCTCTGAAATGACTTTCTTTCTTCTTCGGAATGCAATAATGCATAGAAGATTTGAAGGCAAGAAGAATGCTTTAAGGCATGCCATCTTTAAACGGTCAAAACTCGGCAAGTCCAAAGGAATGGCTTTTACAGGGTGTTTTCGTAAATATAAGCCGACTGAGTGTTCTCTAGGGAATTTCAACTACAATTATTTAAAAAAAAAAAAAAAGAACCGACCAGCTAGCCTATGCTATACAGCCAGACTGGAGGAGAAAATCCCCCTTTTTTTTAATTGTTTCTAGAAGTTCTTTCTATTGCATCCTGCCCCACATGAAATTAAAAAGCACAGCTATTTTAATACCCGTGTGTACTCTCTCATTGGCCCCTGTGTTGTTGAAGTTGCTACATAACCAGACAACGATATCTTGCGTTTTACTTATTTAGTGATAGTTAATACCAATTTAGATCCTTTATTGCCAAGCAGCCCAACAAGACCCTACTGCCAAGACACAACAAGGTAGTAAAAGACCGCCTTACCCCCACTTGGGCAAGGCGCTCAGGCAAGGGTAATACGATCATTTACCACCTTGTTGTGTCTTGGCAGTAGGGTCCTGCCGGACAGCTCGGCAGTAAAGAATCAAGGTCCTAGTTAATACTTATGGGAGTGTCTAAATGACACCATTATAGGTGTGTTTAGAACTTAAAATCTTCATTTAATACAATTTTTTTCAATAAGGGTAAATCTATCAATTCACATATGAGCTCCATTAAGAGTCATATATATTGAATAACTTTCAACTTCTTGCAAAACTTCTTTTCCAACCTTGCATAATAAAACAATGTGCAAAAACACGTAAGATTACAAATTAATCTATTGGTGTCAATAAGAAAATTTCATACTTAATGTCGAGTGGGAAAAATCCTTTGTCCACTGGTGATGTGATCATAAGATGAAACTTGTCTGATCAACAAGATTTTATCAATAACTTAACCCCAAAAAAAAAAAAAAAAAATCCTTCCTACCAATGTTGATAAGTTTGAAAATATCCTTCTCCTTAGTCATGTGATGGTGTCGATGACCATGTGCATTGGATTTTCCCTTGACTATGGGTGTAGGGAAACTCGATCCTATTTATTGTTGGCCTCTATGGTAGAATCAGTCGAGGAGGTCTGAGAGGCAGTGGTTTATCCTATGGCGGATGTCATTTTTTTTTCGGTAGAAGAATCTCAGTCCTTAGCTTGTACTAGGAGTGAAACAGGGTCGGGTTTTTTAAAACCCTAGCCCAACCCTGAGTCCTCTTAGCTCAACCCAAGCCCAATCTAGCCCTAGGTAAAACTGAAATATCCCAGCCCAGCCTAGCCCTGTTTGACCCTGATCGGGACAGGCTGGGCTAGGTTAGCCCTTATTACCCTGATTTTTGCCATTTACGTCATCCTATGCATTAAAAAAAATGAAACACATGTGAATGAGTAGTGGTTTGATTTTAGCCATTGCCAGTGGCTTAATTGAAGCAACAAAAAATCAGGTACATTAAGGCTTTTCCTATGTAGTTGCATGGCAACATTTGTAATTTCTTTTTGGGTTTTCTTTCCTTTTACTATGCTAGCTAATACGTCACTAGCTATTTGCCACATGGTAGTACATGGGTTAGTCCATGTGTTAGACACAAAGGCGGCGTTATACTTCACTAGTTAGGCATATATAGTGACGCCTAGAAGGATCCTTTCTTTTTATATTAATATTACCAAGTCATTCTAGAATAAAGAGGGTTGATTTCTCTCTTTCTTTTTTTTCTCTATCGGTTAGAAAAATTTTTCATAAAAAAAAAATAAAAATTAAGATTCATAATTAGGTGACACTGTGTGCAGTAACCTCCTCTGAGTATCATTCCGGAGATGATTATGGGTTACCTATACCCTGGCAGACCTATTGGAAACATTATGTTCAAAGCATATAGTACCGAAAGCATGGCACATGCCCTCTAGTTCAGTAGGGATTTGAAGTTTGGACGCTACATGAAGATCCCTCCCAAATCAATGTTCATTGTTCATGTAACTCTCTCTCTCTCACAGATCTTTTGTCCTCTAATATACTTGTGAGTCCCTCGATCCAATAGTTCGAGTTGTTTGGGTTGGATATTCCTCCCAAATCAATGTTCATTGTATCAAGAGAATAGTCTCATATCGATTACCCATGAGACTTTCTATCCTCTTTATACAATTGTGAGTCCCTCCACTCAATAGTTTGAGTTTTTGGATTGAATATTTACACGACTATCGTATTCATCAAATCTTACAGAGTCGTATATAATTCGTGCATTGAACAGATTGTTGGCTCGACAATTGGATCTTTAGTCAATTTTGGTAAGAAGGAATCTGCACAATACAAGACTAAAGGGGGATTGGAAAATTGAAAATTGTATCAGAATAAACGAAAGAAATATCAGTGTGGGTCCCATTATTTGTTATGTGAAGAGGTATAAAGGATTAATTTTCTCCTATTGGTTTTGTAACTGAATTAGTCATGCTCTTTTGATTTCATTGTTCATGTTAATTTCGTGTTAAGGGAGTCGTTAGAAAGCTGCAACAGAGAAATATATGGAAATAACAAACTATTGGGTATAAATGGCGGGGAAGGAATTATGGACATTAATTAATTTTTGGAATCGTTTCTGACATTTGAAGAAGAAGATGGAGCTGAAGACAATAATGTACTTCATAATTAAATTATTGTTCATCGTCACTCTAATCAAAGGGAGCTCTTCTCATTTTACACCTCAAAGTTATTGCTGCAATGCTGAGAGTAGATCTTGCTGCCCTGAGGAACCGGCCCCAACCACCAGCTCAGACGGAGCTGTCGCCGGCCCCATTCTCTGCCAAGATTCCAAAGGGAAATAAGGACTTGTTCCCCATGAATATTGGGATTTTTTTTTCCTTTTTCTTTTTTCCCATTCTCTGCCAAGATTCCAAAGGGAAATAAGGACTTGTTTTCCATTTTTTTGCCCTTCCATTTCTTCCACTACATCTTATAAGGGGCAAAAATGACCACTCTACCCCTGCTCAAACACACTGTCCGAATGGAATCCACTCCACCCTACGTTAATGCTCATTGAAATCCATTTTCAGATCATATATCAAAATGTAAGATGAAGTGTGGTGAAGGTTAGACTTGTTATTTGAAAATTTTTAAGGGGAGTTTTCTTTCATTCATGATGAAAATAATTAAATAAAAAATCTCTTTGGCCACGAGATTTGACACGATGATTCCATTGAAGAAGGGTATTTTAGATTTGGGAAAAGGAATACTAATTGATGTTGTACCTCGGCGTTTACGGTTTACTTGTGCCTAGACATAGCCGTGCGCTAATTGATTGGTGCACCCCTTGAAAAGGCAGAAAAGACCAGAGGTGTCCTGGTGCACTGATCATTTTGCGCATGGCTATTCCTGAGAGCATGTACAATCTTTCTCTCTTTAAAATGAACTTTCATCAATAGTGAGAGAAAATTGATGATGAGACTTGGGAGTCCAATCATAACATCAAATCACAATGGAAGAAGAGATTCTCTCTTTACCTTGAGGGTTGAAAAAGTTAACCATGGAGATTTTTTATATCTTACTTTCAATTTTTGGGTACAAATGGAAAAAAAATATTTATTTTAATGGTGAATCTACTATTATAGCAAACTTTGATGTATACCTTTTTTATCTTTTTGGGGATAAGATGATGCATACATGTCATATTAATTGGATTGGATTTTAATCCATTCTATATAGGCATATCCATATGAACCATATCGGATGTGGATCAAATGAATAATTATTCCCTCCAATTCGCGGGCACTTCCAAATCCTTCAATTCCTCTAATAGGGGGAGTGGACTCCACCTTGGGCAGTGTTTTCGGGCAGGGGATAAGATGGTCATTTCTACCTCCATGTGAGGAATTGGAGGAATTGGAGGGAATAACGATTCGGATCAAACCTGATAGATTTCAGTCCGTTCAAAACCCTAAATTGAACTAATAGAAACTTAAAAGGATTAAATCTTTTTTTATTTTCATTTCCTTTTCATTCACATAAGAATCATAAGTTTCTAAAGGAATCAACCAATAACCAAGGAACACAATTACAAATCCAGCTCTCTCCAGCAGAATTTCTTTAAATGCTTTTTTTTTTTTTGGTAAAATTCTTTAAATGCTTTAAGTACCCATAAGGAAAGAGTATTAGTAGGCACTTTATAAATAAGAGGCACCCCAAGATCCAAACCTCATAAGAAGGAATCCATCAGTTACATCGTTTAGCTCGTAGAGGATATCATGGCAACAACCCTTCATCTCTTCTCTTCTTTTCTTCTCCTTCTCTTCATTTGTGAGCAAGGTTTGTAAGTATTTTTCTTTTCTATTCTATTCTCTATTAGTTTGTGAAAAGAGAGAGTCGAAATTGCCCTATATCGGCCAATTTGTACTTGATTTCTAGGGTTCTGAATCTGAAAATTGCTAAAGCTTTGATTTCTTGATCCAATTTGTAGGTTATGGAAAGGTTTGCAGCATATCCGACCTTTCAGTAAAACTGAAAAAGACTGGAAATGTGATAGAACAGAAACCTGAGTACTTGGTCACCATTACAAACAACTGTGCATGCCCTCAATCCAAAGTGTTGATGAAGTGTTTTGGTCTGAGTAGCGTTGAACCGGTTGACCCAGCCATTTGTAAACCGGTGGACGATATCAACTGCTTGATCAACGGTGGTAAACCCATCCAGAAAGGACATCCAATCAGCTTCAAGTATGCGTGGTTAACACCTTCTGATTTCTCTATAGTGGAGTCTAATATTGTTTGCTCTTGACTTGAGTCTATGGTAGGAATCTTCAGTGTTATATCTATTACTGTATCTTTGGTTTGCCAACCTATACCAATACAATAAATAGAGTCAAAGCAATAAATAGAATCAAATTTTGGTTTTAAACTATGGTGAACGAGAAATTTCTTCATCGATGACCATCAATTTTTTTCTTTTTTAGATAGATGCAAAGAAATTTTGGAGACCTCAAAAAAAGTGGCATGAGGTCTGTAAACCCTAAAATGATGTGGAAAAATTAATGTGACTAGCTACCACCGGCAAAGGCATCAGCAAAATGAATCTATTACGTCTCTACCACTCCTGTAAATTAATCTAGGGAAGCAGCTTTCGGTATGGGAGTGTGGTCTACGTTAGCACTCACATGTGTCTATCTCTCTCCTCCTTAAAATAAGGGAGTAGAGGTGTCTTTTCACATGGGAAGGAGAGAGATAGACTCATGGGAGTGCTGGCGTAGGCCACACTGCCGGACAAAGAACTTTTTCCCAATAATCTATTGCATCTGTACCTTGAGTGTTAACTCGGTTAATTTTAAGAAGGAAATGACAATTTTACCTTTTCTTAATACTTAAAGAAAAAACATTTTTTTTAACTAACCCTGGTCCTTGTGAGATGACCCATTTACCCTTCTTCTTCGATCTTCTTCTTCCTCCTCCTCCTGCAACTCCGCCCCCACCCTGCTCCTGTCCTTCATGCTAAAGCCGTCTTGGTGAACAGCAACAGGGTATATGCCTCGATCAACACTCGACCCTTGCCTTCAGTCTGAAATCTTCAGACGAAACCAATAAACAGAAATTGGGTTTCAGTTATGGGTAATGGGGACTGAGATTTGGGCGATGATGGTAATAGTTTGAAAAAGAAAATGGATGATTGGAAATGAAGGCTAAGCTAAGGTCTCGGTTATGGTGAAAATGGATTTTGGAATGGTGGAAATCGAAAGGGAGAACGGAGAGAAGGAGTTGAGAGGGTTTGATTAGGTGAGTGAATTCCAGAGAAGTGGGATTTCTTTTGGGGTTTCAGAAACGAAAGGGCATGGGTTTCAAGAAAGAAAAAAAAAAAAAACGTAAAAAAGAGTGTAGAGAGAGAATAGGGACAGTGGCTTCAGGAGGCTTTACCGGACAGTAAAAGAAAAATTGAAGAAGAAGAAGAGAGAATCAATACGAACCAACACCTCCGCTGGGAGTGCTTTCTTCCCCACCGCTGCCATGCTACTGTCTTTTCCTTATAGAGGGTGGCGGTGGGTGGTGGTGTAGAAGAAGACAAAGAACAGGGCATTAGTGTCATTTTACCTTTTCAAGGGTATTATAAGTATTTAAATTAAAATTGGGCGCTGATATCATCACTTAACTCATCTTATCCAACGGTAAAAATAGGGCATTAGTGTCATTTTACCCTTTTTTTGGGAGGGGGTAAAGAAAGACGGACTTTTGTTGCCTCCTGTTACTGTACGGTGCAGTGCTGCATCATGCGGTGGGACCAGGATCCTCTACAATCTCGACGGGGCAGCAGTGCACATCTGACGGCACAGCAGAGGCCAGGTGGCACACATGGCACACATGGCCTCTGCTGTACCGTCGGATATGCACTGCCGCCCCGCCGATATTGTAGAGGATTTTTATCCCATGTGGTGGCTGCATAGACCATGTGCACCATGTGGGGCCTATGTGCCACATGGCCTATGCAGCGTCGCACGATGCAGCACTGCACCGTGCAATAATAGGAGACGATAAAAATTCAAGAAAGATCCAATCGTTATCCCCGTCAATTAGTTGATCCCTTTCAATTTCTCATATAGGGGCGAATATGACCACCCCACCTCTACCCAAAATTACTGCCTAAAATGGGATCCACTTCCCCAAATCAGAGGAATCGAAAATGCCCGCAAATTGAAGGTGATAATTATTCGATAAACACCATATACCTAAATTGCAATTAAATATAATTGGGACAGGGCTAGCAATTAAAGATAGATGCTATATGGAGAAGTGAGCGAGAAGCGAAAGGACTCTACTCTTGTTTTTTGTTCAGAAAAAATGCATGGATGAAAATGGCCACAAATCTGATTCATGGTTAGATCCCATTTGGGGAGGTCACCACATGAGGAGAAGATTCAGTTCTTTGTCATCCATTGTTGTATGGTCCTGTGCCCAAACATAAAGAGATGCAAAATGATCACCCTGCGTCCCATAAAAGACGAAAATCCACCCATTGAGATGTTTTTGCAGACAATGTCATTGTCCCCTCCATTAATACAAGGGCCATGCTGTTTTTCAAGAAACCCTCTCCAACACTGCTGGTGCTTGGGCCCAGACTCGAGGAGGATGAAATAGCTACCTCACCTTGAAAAAGTGAAAATTCCCACCCGTGTTTAGGGGTGTAAATGGATAGCCAAAATTTGTTTTCGTATTCGTATTCGTATCTGTTTAGTATTATTTGAATTCGTTCGAAAGCTAAACGGATGCGGATACGGATAGACTATAGCTATCCGAAAAACTATATTTACATGTAAACGGATAAAACATCCGATCCGTATTCGTATCCGTATCCATTTAGCACTATCCGAATCCGTCCGATAGCTAATCGGATGCGGATGCAGATATAGCACTATCCGAGCCGAATCCAATCCGTTTACAGTCCTACCCGTGTTGAATGTCTTGCACCTTGCGTGGCCTCATTGCCCCATCCTGGTATAAAAACAGGTTTTCAAAATTTAGTTGAAAATGACATATCACTGTGTAACTACACTTTCACATATAAAATGATATTATTACCCTTATTAAATAAATATATATATATATATATATATATATCATATAAAAAGATAAAATTTACAAAGTATTTTTTTATAAACAATTTATTTAACACCTTACGTGGTGTCAAATTGTCAATAAGAGAATACCTAAAACTTAATTTTATTTTTAAAACCTCTAACATAATAGCCTTACGCAGAACTTGGAATTTTTTTATTAACCATATCCCCATAATATTATCAATTTTCTTTTCTTTTCTTTTTTTTTTTTTTTGTAAAACCTGTAGAATATTAGTTTAATTGAAAAATGGGTGGAATAGTTCAGTTGACGAGTTCTTTTTGGGCATTTTTTTTTATAATAGTTCTTTTTTATTATTGTGATAAGCTCTTCCCAACTATAATCATGTTCTTTATCTAAAAATTGTTAACTTAAGTCACGGTTTAATTTGAAAGCTTTGGCCAGACACTAGTTTACCATTGTTTGAGGTATAGGTATACGTATCTTCCGATCCCAAGTCATCGATTTTAATATTGTGTTGAAATCGTATTGGTGCAACGATGTAGACAAAGGGTAAAACAGAGAAAAAAAACCCCAATTTCTTTTTAAAGAAATTCAGGGATAAAACTTGTTTGATACAATCTCTCTGTCAAGACCATATCGGTATCGTATAGATTTTACAAGTGATCGAAACTCTCTCCAATGCAATTGACCAATACCCTATCCAAAAGGAATGAAAATTACAATATTCTTTCGCAGGGAAAGGCAAGGAGAGAGAGATTGGATTCATGAAGATTCTACAGTTATCTTAGTTAGCAATTTAAGTGAGACTGATGTTTAATGAATTGCTATAAAAGAGGGGGCGAGAGGAAAAACAAAAAAAATTTACGGAGCTTCCTTGCCCGAGTGGGGGTAAGGCGGTCATTGCGCATCTCACCGGTCTCTTGACAGTATGGTCCTGTCGGGCAGCTCGGTAGTAGAGGATCCAAATTGCCGGCCAATTCCCCAGTGCCTCTAACAAGGGGGTGCAATGACCATCCTACCCTCTCCAGTGTCGTGCCCGGCCAGTTCTCCAATGCCTCTAACAAAGGGGTGCAATGACCACCCTAACCCATCCAGTGTCGTGCTCGGCCAGTTCCCCAGTACTGGAGTGGATCCCGACTCATGTAGACATGTATTGGATCATTCTCCTCCCTGCCCGGTCAGGTGCACAGGTTCCTTTCATAGGAGGGCGTAAATGACGATCTCACCCCACCCGGACAGTGTTTGGGTAGGAGGTGAGGTCATCATTTCCGCCCCTTTTATGAGAGTAACCTACGCATCAGACCGGGCAGGGACCTGAGAGGAGAAAAATTCACATGTACCACCAAGTCCCTTTAATTTTTTTGGCCCAAGTTGCAGGTGGCAATCTGTCTCTGTCTTCTCTCCCACTTGCTCTGCTTGCTCAGGTACGAGAACCTGCCCGGTCCTAGCTTGTTTGCATCTTACTAAACTCATATGTTCCTTCTCAAGCTGGAAACAAGAGTGTTTTGAATATCTTATCACTTCCTCTATCAGAAAGACCTTCAATTTCAGCAATGGTGAAAGCCCTGGTGACATTTATCCTTCAAAAATGGTCCGACCAACTCCAGCAGCAGCCACTGCTTCTGCATGGAGTCATGGAAGACGTCCAGTGGATTCTTGGCGAGCTCAAGTCCCTGAAACCTTTTCTCAACGACGCAGAAAGAAGGGTCAGAATCGAAAGAGATGAACCAGTGGTTTCATGGGTTCGATTGCTCAGATGGGTAGTCTTTGAATCCGAAGACGCCATTGATGAGTTCATGGTCAGAACAGAGTCGCAGAAACTTCTGGGTTCTCCGGAAGCCATGAACTTCATTCATCAGCAACGATTCAGTAATCGATTCATGAAGGTTCGGAGAGAATTGGAAGAAATCCACAAAGGAATTAATGAATGTGGATTTAAGGCTTCCATCAGCAAAGTCAAAATTCCATGCATTCCTTCTCGTTTCACTGGAGAAATTGATTTGGTGGGGCGTGAAAAGGACTTGAAGCAGGTGGAGGAATGGTTGCTCGGAGGAGAAACGCAGCGACGTAGCATGATTTCATTGGTTGGGGTGGCTGGTTCGGGAAAGACCAGTCTAGCAAAGAAAGCTTACCGCTTCATGGAGAGACACTTTGATTGCTTTGCTTGGGTTATTGTTTCTGGTTGTGTCAACATTTGGGATCTCTTGAATAAAATCCTTAAAGCATTTTATAAAAGCAGGGAAGAGAAGACTCCGGACGGCATTGAATCCAAGAAAGACGAGGAGCTACAGGGAGCAATTCTGAACTACTTGCAGGGGAAGAGGTATGGACTAGTCCTTGATGATATTTGGGAAGTTGGTGTTTGGGAAGAATTAAAATCTGCATTTCCTCTAAAGGGTAATGGGAGGATAATCTTCACCACCACCAGTACTGAATTTATCAATTTAGATAAAGAAGTGTTCCATGTTCATATGCTCAACACTCTATCTAATAGTCTTGCTTTGGATCTGTTCTGTAAGAAATCATTTCATGGAGTAGAATTCCCACAATACTTGAAGGAATTAGCCCTTAAAATGGTGAAACATTGCCATGGATTGCCCCTTGCAGTGATGTCCTTGGGAGGACTAATGGCAAGAATGGGTACTGATCAAACAGATTGGAAAACTGTCCTTGAAGATCTCAATGGAGCTCGAAATTTAGATGGATCAGTGAATCAAGTGTTGCTCACATGTTACAACTTCTTAACCCCTCACCTTAAGTATTGTTTCTTGTATTGTGCTCTGTTCCCCAAGGGCTATGACATCGCAAAGAACACATTCACAAAGTTGTTCGTAGCTGAAGGAATCGTAGAGGAACTACCTGGGAAGACACCGGAAGATGTCGTCGTTGATTACTTAGCGGAGCTCGTCGATAGGGGCATGCTTGAACCCATTATGTACTACTCTGATTGCAATCTGCGAAGATGCAGAATGCATGATCTAGTGCATGATTTCGCAAATCAAATGCTTGAGGAGGAGGACTTTGGAGTGATCCATAGTTCAAAAATCACAAAGTTTACCAAATGGGTTCGTCGAATTGCAGTTCATAATGACAGCATTGGTTCTCTGGCTAAGATTGTTAAGTTGAATCTTCGATCCTTGATCATGACTAGCATTCATCAATTCCCTTCCTACATGAATCAAGTGATATTGAGTCCTAAATTATTGAGAGTGCTAGTTTTGGAAGATGTGGCCATTGAGACATTGCCTGAAGTGGTTGGTGATCTCATTCATCTTCGCTATTTGAGCATAGTTAAATCAGGAATCAAAGTTCTCCCTGCTTCAATAGGAAAGCTGCAGAATCTACTAACTTTGTTTGCTGAGAAGAACAAGGTAACAAGCTTACCAGCTGAAATTGCTTCGCTACATAAACTGCGGCATCTTGTGGTTGGTGATTACCCTAAAAGTGTTGTGCCGGTGCCGGGTGGGATTAAAAATCTAAGCAACCTGCAAATACTGTTTGGAGTGATGATTGATTCCAATTTCATGGATGAGTTGAGCTCTTTAACCCAACTCATGAAATTGGATATAGGAGAAGTGAAAGATGGAGATGAGCTTAGAAAACTATGCAATTCACTCCAGCAATTGAAATGCCTTCGTCACCTAGCCATCCGTATGTCCACCAGTAATGTGGAAGACAGAAGCAAACATCAAGAATTAGGGTTTTTGATGCCTCCACCTTGCCTTGAAGATCTGTATTTCAATGGGAGTTTGAAGGAGTTACCCAGATGGGTGGCTTCCCATAACACCCTTCGCATGGTACAGCTTGTTGGAGCTAAATTGATGGAGGATCCATTAAGCACTTTTTCTCAGTTACCCAATCTAGTCTATTTGGGTCTAGAGGAAGCTTACATGGGGACAAAGATGAGTTGCAGTGAGAGAGCATTTCCTAAGCTCAGGAGCTTGGATTTAGCAAAAATGGAGAGGTTGGAAGAGTGGAATGAAATCAAGGAGGGATCATTTCAGAAATTGGAATACCTAACAATTGGTGACTGCAAGAAGTTGAAGAGGCTTCCACAAGGGTTTCAACAATTCAAAGTCCTTCAAAGGTTGCTGTTAGTAAACATGGCAGAGGAATTTGTTAGGAGGGTGAGTATTGGAGGGGAGGACCATTTTATGGTTCAACAGGTTCCAAGAATTCTTGTTTCACACAAGTATGATGAGAAAATGAGACTATTCTCTACATGATTGAGTACATTTATTTGTATCCAGTTTCTTGATTTATGTAACACCTTAACCCTTCATTTTATTGTAAAACTTTTTCATGAAAATGATATTTTACATCAAAGTACGTGCACGGGCATCCACCATGAGGGGTGTGGTGGTCATTTCACATGCCCATGTGTCTGACGTAGAGGGACGCTCCCAAACAGAGAACATGTGGCCTAAATACAATTATAAATTATTCAACATCTCCATCAAGCAAGAATGGTCCCCCTTTCTGTTTTATTTGTCCCAATTTTTGTGTCCATTCCAAACTAGGAAATGAACTTTTATTGACTTTCCTATTTAGTGCTTTGCATTTTATAATAAAAAAGTGCAGGAAAATGTAGTATAATAATAAAAAAGGGTTCTTTTATGTGTCACTACACTTAGTGAAGTATAATGTTTTACGATTTACCACTTCATAGTACATGACTACATGGGTTACTCCATTTGATAGATGACTCCACATACATTTCAATGGCCGAATTTTGATTCAAAGTTTTAGTAATATTACAAAAGGAAAAAAAAAACTCTATGCCAACACTCCCATTAATCTATTTCTCTCCTTCCCATATGAAAAGACACCTCTGCCCCCTTGTTTTGACAAAGAGAGATAATTACATGGACCACGCTCCTCAGCAGAAAACAGCATCCCATTACAAAAATCTATCAAATAGAAATGAATATAAAATAAAAAATGACATCTTTTGTAATTTGAGCTATTCCCCCAACTGATCTGATTCCACTCTTTGAAACGGTGGTTGGATAAACAGCCCCCCCCCCCCCTCCCTCTCTCCCTCTCTCTCTCTCAATATGCTGAGATTTTGTTTATTGATCAGTGAAGCATGCACACACAGTGAAAAGTAAAAGTGAAATAATTTTACCTTTTTCTGCAACCAAGGCTACCTGACCAAGGAAATATCATCTCAGCATGATACAACAAGGACTACTGAAATTTAATCTCCATTTTAAAGTAGTTTTCATGGTAAAGAGAACCCCATTGAAAGATAAAACTTTGGGGCACCTGTGCCGCAACGGAGGTTGCGCCCAGACACATGGAGGTGGGCGCAATAACCACCTTGCTCCCCTGAGTGGCAGGCCCATTGTCTAGGCGCAGCTTAGCCTGCGCTGCGGCATAGAGAACCTTCTCCCTAAAACTTTATAGTTTTCACGCACACTTTTAAAGTAGTTTTTTTTATTTTTATGGGAAACAAAAGGGAAGAAATAATTTCACTTGTACAACCAAAGAGCCTGAGTAGGGGAATTATCACTCACCATGGTACAAGGACCCTTCTTAAACTAATTTCCTTGGAAACAAGCTGATAAACTGTATAGTTTTCATGATATGAGGATCCTTATTAATTAGTTTTTCCAATGCAAAATAAAAAGAAGTAATTTCACTTTCTTGTTCAACCAAGGTTACCTGGGTATTTTAAGTTTACACAATTAGAATAGAGCAAAGGGTTGGAAATAAAGCATTCCCAGAATAAAAAACACTACAACAGCCATGGAATCAAGTCTTTTTTTTTTTTCTTTCTAGTTTCTTAGACACATATACCACATTCACCTTTTCCTTGGGCAAAAAATCCATCATTCATAGAAAAACCACTCATTCATAAGTCATCTATTCATCACATATTGACATAATTGAAAACTGAACTTGCAAAATCATATTTCTCCACAACCTTCAACACAATGATATGTAAGGCTTTGAAAGTGACAAAATTACAAATACTAGCACATTTAAATAAATCAAGCTAAGAAAGTACTCCTGGGAAACAGCCTCTCCTGCATAGCAGTGGGTAAGGCTACGTACATTTGCCTCTCCTAGACCCTGTAGTATCGGGAGCCTCGTGCACTGGGTTGCTCTTTTTTAGCTAAGAAAGTACTCTACTTTCAAGTGAAAACCATAACAGTCAAACTAAAGGGCATACAAAATTTGTAGTTAGCTGTCTCATACAGATTAGCATGCCTTGTAAAAATTAAAATGAAACTAAGTAATGTATTTACTAGTAGATCCTAAGAAAAAAAAAGTGGAGGTAATCCTTACCACCAAACCGCATTTACAACGATTTGCATGAAATGAGGCTGTTCAAGTGCTGTATACAATTATTTATGTCAGCCTTCACAACTGGTAAAATCTCTAGCTTCAGCAGTTTGATATCATCAGCTACATAACAGAAATCAAAGCCCGCGAATAATATTACTTTTCCATTTCCAAAGCTACCAACCAACCCTCGAAAATACAGGGCATTACCTTCAAGGAAGATGCGGCGTCGTCTAACCCATTGGTTCTTATAAAAGTCTTCCAGAACCCACACTTCAGCATAACCAGCAAACCTTAACACAACCAATAAAAATCCTCCTAGATCCATTATGTAAAGACGGCGTGAAAATCCTATCCCAACGGTGTAAAGACTAGCTATGATTGGCATAGAATACGGGAGTGCAGTCTTATGAGAAGTTTCTTCAGTAGTATCTATGGAAAACAAGAAGTCTTGATCATCCTCAGTAACTACTGAATGCGCGAAACTATTAATAGATATGGATTCTTTTTCAATCCAAGGCAATTGAGGCCCTTTGACTTGTCTCCATTCATTAGAACCAAGAGTGAGTATCATAAAAACACAAGAACAAATAATTTTATCAAACATTTGGCAGACGATCTTGTATTCTCTTGTTTGAGGAATATATGTGAACCCAAAAACATTGTCTAGACGTAAATTACAAATTCGTGGAGGAATTGTTATCCTTTTTCTAGTGAGAGGGTTCCCTACCGATAAATCTCCAGGTTTTGGGAAGTATTGCACCAAGACAAGGCTATTGTAGGAAGCATGTACTGGCTTCTTAAGGCATATATTCAAATCCTTAACAATGACTTCTCCTCCTTTCATCTCCATAAAACCCAATCTATAAGAACCAGAGACTGGGGTTTGGATTAAGATACTAGGTTCCCCATAAGAGAGGTTGGAATTAGCAAAATAAGGATCAAATATCATGTTATACCATTGCTTACATACCACCCTTAAACTGTACAAAGTATCAGCTTCAAATTTATTGAGGATGTTGAAGATGATATACTCATCAAAATTTTTAAAATCAAGAGAAGCAGATATCTTTATCTTTCTCTTCCTCTTAATCTTAGTCATCTCAAATGGTTACAATCACAATGTAAGCAGAGATTCTGTCCTGCAATGTAATTATCGATTATTCCAACCGAACAAGGGTTCCAGAATGTCACCAAAATAAAGGAAACTACCCAGATTAGGAAATCCAGATTTCCATTGAAATCTGATTAAGAATCAATGATAATGTTCCTCAAGAATTCTGAAGTTGAAAGCTCTTACCTAGAGTTTGGGCACAACTGTTCAATCGATTGATGAAGCTGAAAGAGAAGACAAAAGCTCCAATTATCGCCCCCAGTATTGGGGGCGGTGTTGTGCCCATCGTGCAACGCAACACTGCCCATGTGTGCATAGTGGGCCCCACCGTGCACACATGGGTGGTGCTGCGCCACGCGATGCTCACAGCACCCCCTAGTACTGGGGGCGATAAGGACCCCCGATCTGTGCCTTTTGTGGTTTTTTGTACATAAAAGGTAAAGTAGTGGTTCCATGTACATAATTGAGGGTGTTTCAGTCTTTTCACAATAACCTGCAATTACTTAAATATTAGTCAGGGGCAAAGAGTGTATAATTTAGGGCACAGGCCTATTTGTGAAAAACTAAAGTTTTCTAGGCCCAAAAGAAGAAAAAACCCAGGCGAAAACCAAAGTTATTTTGAGCGGCAGATGCCGATTCAGGAGAAAACTTACATGAAATTCAGGATATCTCCAGCGTCAGTTCATGAAGAAATGAAAAATCGACGGCAAATTGATTGATTTCAATGAATTTCTCTGCTTCAATTGCCTTTCAGGTGCTCTTTCTCTTCTTTTGTCTTTCTTAACCTATTTTAGTTGTGTTGCGGTTGAATTTGACAACAAGGGATGTTCAAGCTTGATGATTATGTAGTTCTAGTGGATCAGAAGTAAATTATACTTCCAATTTTAAATTCTTTCCTCTGGATTCAGAGTGTATTAGTAAAGCATAGCTTGAATTTGGCTCCTGTTGTTTCCCTCTTACTGTAAATAAAACCTGATTCATGTTTTTTCTGAAATCAAATTTTTTTTATGTATGCGTCTGTTTAGATGAATCAGAAGTGAGTTTTGATAGGGTCTAGCCATTTTGAATTCATTCGCCTTTTGATAATGAACTTCTATTATCAGAGGTACATTATTATGTACAAGTGTAGGCTGATAGCCTGATACTATTGATATTGTGACCTAAATATCTTGTTGCAGTGTCTACGATCGATCTCTTACTTCTCCATTGGTATGGGAACATTTCTGTGTACAATATTTTTTAGCTTGTGGTTGTCCATTTATTGGATGTGGCAGGCCTAATCGGTATCTCATTTAGAGAAATCTTGAGTTTGAGCCAATCTCATAGGTAATGCAGGTACACAGCGTTGGATTTTAACCATTTTAGTCAATTTATCCTTATTTAATCAATATTCTGCACTTGATATTTTTTGTCTTTCCAGTCTGAAGCTGTTTTGGACACTCAGTTTGTATAGGCTGCTTCTGGTTGGAAATAAAGTAAAGCGAAGGAAGTGAAATTAAATTAGAAAAGAAAAATGATTGTGTAAATAACTTCAAATCTTATAACAGGTATGTAATTAAACATTTTTAAGTGGATTCTTTCTTCCCAGTCGAATTCAAGGAATTTGGTTGAAAAGTGAATCACAAGTACTAATAAGATTTAGAAAGTTTTTGGATTAGTTAGACTGTCACTTCTGATAATGATTAGAAAAGTTTTCATTTTATGTGTATTTTAATTCATTTTCCTTCCCTTTAATTCACTTCCAGCCAGACAGAGACTTAGTAAATTTTCCTAACTTATGAGGAACAAGGAGAATGGTTGTGGGATAATTGGAATGAAGAAATATCTCAAACTTGTTAAGAAGAAATAATATATCGAATGATGCATGTGATGCAGTTTGGGAAGAATTCGGGACCAGAATAGGATTTATGAAAGAAAAGTGGGCGAGCCTTGGCGCAACGGTTAAGTTGCGCTATTGCAAGGTTTGAAACATGGAAACAGCTTCTGAGCGAAGCGGGGGTAAGGCTGCATACATTTGCCCCCTCCCCCCCCCCCCCCCCAAAGACCCTGCAGTAGCAGGAACCTCATGCACTAGGACACTTTTTTTTTTTTTAATAGGGTTCAAGAACGAAAAATGAAAATAAAAAATGTTAGAGAATAAATGTGTTGATGAAGCTGAGGCTAAAGGGAGGATAATGAGATCTATCTTGGAAATGAAGGATGGCAAATACATGTTAATTGGGCATGTGGGGAAAAGAAGACTAAAAAGCATGGCTCAGCAGAAAGCCCATTATTTTCGCTTGACTAGTAAAGGACCAGATGCAATGATTGTCATCAACCCCTGAAAACTAGTGGTTTTTGGAATGCATCTTTTTTTATATGTATGTCTCAACACCATTTTTGTGTTCTAAATACAAACATAAAAATAATGATAGTTCAGTAAAAATGAATTGGAAAAGAAAAATACCATGGCCTTTCTTTTGTTATTTTGTTCTTTCCTTTTCTCTATGCTTGCAGATTTTTGTTTTACTGCCTTGATCTCCTTGCTGTTTGTTCCACTCATTTTCTCCTTTTAATAAAATAAGGTGCTTATCCAAAAAATATATGAAAAATATATAGTGAACTGTATCTCATATAATAAATGGTGACATGTGTATTTTAGAGCTGTAGGAATTGTGCTGTGGTTTGTTAAAAATTAGTTTGGAAATGTCAAGGGGAGGAAACATAACCTGTAGGATGTTGACATTCTTCCATTTTTTATATGTTCCCATTTGTCCTGAAAAAGATGAAGGTTCATCTTGCTGTGGGCCATAGTATGATAATCCAAAATGAATTTATGTGTTTATGAAATTTTTAGTTTTTAGTATACATACTATTTATATTATCTATTATTTTATTTATTAATATTAAAATCATCGGTCCTCTTAATATTTTCTATTATCTGAAATGTTCAAGCACTGAAGTGATCATTCTTTCAACTGATTTGAAATCCCCGTTAGTAAGCTATAATTGGATCATTGTATTTGGCCCACTGATATACCTCCATACTCGCAACTGATTCATCTCTCAACGGAAGTCTTGTGAGTTTAGTCCCTTTCAGCCTGAGTCTTTGTCATGAACTTGTGAGTGTCTTCCATGAACTTGTCAAGTTTAGCTTCATTCCTCTGCTAGTTTTCCTGTAATTCCCTGTACAGCTTGTGAAGCTTAGGATTAATGTGAGAGGGTCCTGTCATGATTGGGTTCAGTAGTGATACAAATTAATTTAACCCCGGGTTAAGGACCCCTAAATTTGGGTCGCTATGGGCCCACAAGATTGATAAGTAACTCAAATTGAACGATTAATGGCAGTTTCATAAATATCCAAAGTGATTTAGGAACCTTTTAAAGAGGTGAACAGAATTTCATTTGGGGATAGAAAAGTAATTAGTTTAAATGAAAAGGGCTAAGCTGGAATTTCAGAGAGAATTGGATAAGTTAGGAACACAGTTCAGAAATAGAAGGCTTTTATGTAAATTACAAGAGTCAAGGTTTTATGTGCAATTAAGAAGAATTAGTCCTCTTCTTCAGTTCTTTTTTGATAGAAACTCATTCACGGTTGAACCCGCCTGCAACAATTTGATGGACCTCCTTCCCTAAACAGCCAAACCTGATGAAACTTTAGGGTATAGTTCCTATTTCCTAATCCAGCAAACTCTGAAATCTCACAAGAATCCTAGAGCTCTGCAAATAAATAAAAAATTGCTGAAACTGGCTCAGGCTGAAGGAGTAAAGTCAGACTTGGTTGCAGTGTAACATCTCAAAGCAAAAGAGGACTTTGGTAAACCTCCTGAGGAATCAAGAAAGATCAATTCCAATCTCACAGTTTTCAAAGCCCACACTAGAACAGAGTATCACTAGCAAATGGGAAATAACAGGAAATACAGGAAAGGAAACTAGAAGAAAGAAAGAGAAAGAAGAAGAAGAATAGATGGTAAATAACCTAAAAATAATATTCCTTACCTGAGTTGGGTAGGGAAAAAGAGAAAGGAGAGAGAGAGTAGCCACTAGCCGACCAGCAGGACACACAAAGTAAGCTTGCAGAAATCTCAACGTCAATATTTCATTCTATTCAACCAAATCTGCATATCTCCATCGGTGTTTACATGTTTAAGGAAAAAGGAATTCAAAACAGAAAAGAACTCGTACAGCAAAATGGGGAGGATTTCATCCTAGACTATAACTCTTCAAAACAGAATTGAAAAGGTGTGGGACTGTTACTAGAGTTTCCCCCCTGTTCAAGCAATTAATAAATAAAATATCAAAACATAGACCTATGACTGTCCCCAATGGACTAATAGTAATGAACCAACTACTGGTTCAAAGCCAAACCAGAAAACTGATTTAATGACTTTAATCAAGAACCGCAGACTAAGAATAAGCCTGTTTCTTCCTCCTATGCTGGTAGGTACTTGAGAGAATGTGCCTTGGACCTGGATCGCTAGGAAATGAGAATTTGGAAGAGGTTAAATGGTGGTTAATTCTTGGCATGATCACTTGATAAAGCTATTCAACCTAGGGGACTGATTGATCCTGGCTGATCTGTATGGTTCTACATGACAACATTGTAAGTATACCCCACATCCTGTTTATTCTTCTTTCTGGATGTCGTGGAAAACTGGTGGCATGGAACAATCTTTTCAAACAAAAGAAGAGTGAATTATGTGAAAAATGAAGCACTCTTTCAACCACCTGCTCTTGCACTGTTCTTTTGTAAGTCCTCTTTTGGCTAACGTTCCTCTGTTCAATATGTCTTGGTCCAAACTGGTATCAATAGAAGAATTGGCGTATGTGTGGGAAAAGTCTTCATTTGTAAGAGCCAGATTATTTTGTGATTGCACTCCTTTGAGATCAGCTAGCCTGTGTGTGCTTGGAAAGAAAATAAGGGGTCTTTAATGAAGTGGAGGAAAAGATGATTAAAATGGTGATTAGATCACCTATGTTCCAAGGAGTGCAAATTATCACAGGATATATTTGGAATGTGAGTCAAGTTATGAAAGGGGTCAGATAAGTTGATTACTATAAGGTATATGTAGAACTTCCGTAAGTAGTCCTCTTCTCTTTGATCTCCTTTAATCCGCCCTTTTTTCCATCTTCTATCTGCCTTATTCTTTTGGGCCTCCTTAATTCTTTCATTCTTCTCCAATGATGTACCACTTTCATTTGAAGGGGGGGGGGGGGGGATGAGACACGACTATAGACTGTTGAACATTGTTGTTGAGATGACATCATGAAATCAGTCATCTATCCATTTCCTTCCTAGAGGCAGGAATTCAGGAAACACATTTTAATATCTCTCATGAAAGTTAACCATTGTATCAGGCTGTGATAATAATAGAACAGTAAGAATCCTCAAGCATCTCTATCATACTATTATCTTCTGCTTGGTTATTTAAAGAGCTGAACTAGATACAGACCGAATTATATGATCTGGCAGGAAGCACCAAAATCTTGTATGTAAGATAATACTAGCAGCTCCACTGAAGTACATACATTGAAAAGTTTTATGGCTCAAACTAAATGATCAAGTTCGTCGAAAGTAAAATACGAGCACCAAAAACACCGCCAGTGTCACCAATCCAATGGCAGCCCACATTATTCCTTTTGCAACCAGAATGAAATATTTGAAGTTTGGACGGATCATTAAGAGCGCCAATAGGATTAGACCAGACAGAAAGGATATGCACATGGACAGCATGCAAGCCTTGAAGATTACTTTGCTGTCATCTGTCCAGTTTCCTGAAAGCCCAGTGAAAGCACCAAGTATCCCAGTTGCAGATATTGCAATCACTAAAGAAGCAACTTTTAACGCATTCTTTAGATCTGGAGCTTGACTCTCAGTTAAAGATGATGGCTGAACTTGTAGGAAAACCATTCTTGAAGGAATCATTTCAATTAGTTGCTCCTTTGTTATTCCAACACCTGTTTGCTGCCCCTTGTACAGGAAAAGGAAAATACTCTTTAAACTTTTAAAGAGAGAATGAAAGATACAAACTAGTATAAAATATTCTGCAAGAAACTAAGGGTGAAACCATTGCTTTCGGTAATGAGTAGACAAACAAAACTTCCAAATAGAAGTCACACTATTGAGAAGAATTAAGTCATATTTTTGTTTCAACTAATAGTATTTAAAGAGACTAGGAATCATGATCTGCGATTGAAAAGAAAAGGAAGGCTATCTTTCTGTCAGCCTTATACAAACTAAGTTGTTTGCAAGAACTTTGCTGCTTTCCCTACTGGCATGTGCCATCAATAAAGAATGTCTATATGCTAGGCCCACTTCCTTCTGTTTTTTTTTGGTGAACACTAGGCCCACATGACTGTCAGATGTTTTCATGGCCCTAAAGTTGCATACATCAGATTCTCGGAGCTGTTCAAGCACCAGACTGTTTGTTAGCCTGATAGAAACCACTACTTATCACTTTTTGTTTGGACGAAAAGTTATTTACTTGAAAGTTATGGAGTTCTAATTGGTGCAATCAGGTTATGAACCATCCAAGAATGTGTTCTGTTAATTAGATGTATGTGATAGATGGGATTGAATGTTGATGGTGCGAGTAAAGATGCTTTACATGGAAATTTTCTACCAGTAACAGTTTATTATTTTAATTCTTCATTGGAAGGTTTCATGTGTTCAATAAAATCATGAAAAAAAAATCAACGAAGGTTTCCATGGAAGTATCATGGGCTGATAAAATCATGAAAGAAATCAAATAGTACAAGAAAAAAAAAAGGTATGTCTACCTCCAGCGGTAAATTTTCCAGAAGCTCTTTTGGGGCAGGATCCATCTCCAGAAATACTCTGGCAGTTGATTGTTGAGCAATTATCTGATTCACATCAGGTGTATCTGTTTCAATCTGTTCCCATGTGTTATTACCCAAATGACTTTCATGCTCCTGATGGGGGAAAGAAGAGAGATTTGTATAAATGCAACATTTACATCGTAAAATCTCTTTGTATTTTTAATGAGATAGAAAAAAAAGGAATGCACACAAAAAACCCAAATAGACAGGACAAGGTTATACCTTTATTTCTAGAGTTTCTTCAAGCTTATTTAGGGGATTATTGCTCTCCAATGCGCTAGTTTCACTTGATGGTTTACCAGCTACCTCATCTAGGTAAGATACATTTATCTCAGTGTGCTTTCCTTTCTTTGAATTTAAATCTCTTTCTTGATCCTGATTATTCTGGTAGCAAAAAATGCTTGTTAATTCTCCCTTCATAAACATGATCTATTTTAATCTAATTGTGGTTACCTTATCTCCGTAATGTTGTACAGGTCGAGCTGTGAAACTGGCAACCATTATGATAAAAATTACAATCCTCAATCCTGTTTTATGACATAGACAGAAAATGTCAATAAAGAAACACTAATTACCTTACAAAGACTCTATACTGTTTCATTAATACATATATAGCATGTGATGGCCAAAATATGGATATCTATTGCAGATCGAATAGTCTAATCCATTGGTCTTGTCTGCAGTGAATGCCCATACAGCCTAGAGGAATTTGTGCTGCGGCTTTTTTTTTCACTAGTTTCACTCTTGGAGCATGTAATGGCAACATTATGTTCAAAGCAGGATCCGAAATAGTTACATTAGTGTTGGTTTTACCTTTTTCCAAATTTTAATTTTGTCTACTTAAGCCTAGGGTCTTGTTATAAAAAACTACAAAAAGCATCAGTGGGTTCACGTAGTGTCTTTCTCTATTCCACACTTGGGAAGAAACATAAGTACTCTCATCCAAAATTTTCCTTTTCTTTTTTCCTCTATAATTGAGCTTTGATTACATCTTATGTCTAATTTAGACCTTTTTTTATTTCGTTGTAAAAATTTATGAAAAATATTTTTACAATGAACCTATGATTACTGTGGATAAATGTGCTGCAGTTTTTGACTGTTAGAAAAGAGTTCAAGTTGAGCAATCTTCAGGCATTTTCCTTCTTCCCAATGGTTTTCAATAGCATGGTCCAGGCTGGAGTTGAGATCATGGTTTTGGGTCTGCCTGTCTCTGTCTTTTAAGATGTAGTGGATGCATCACCCATGTTCACAGTTCAAATGGTTATGAGAAAATTTCTCCTAAAAAGGGCGTACCCAGTGCACGAGACTCCCACCACTGTGGGTCTGGGGAGGGTCATAATGTATGCAGCCTTATCCCTGCTTTCGCAAAGAGGCTGTTTCCAAACTCGAATCCGTGACCACTTGGTCACAATGGAGCAACCTTTAGTGTTGCACCAAGCCCCACCCTCCTACTGGTAGTAAAAGGTTATGAGATCATCAGGTCTATATGATTCAATTTCCTGGTTGAGCCGAGTCAAGCCCATTCCTTTTCTGGGTCAGAGTTGAATCTAACTACAATTTGCTAGAACCACAAGTTACAGGTTGGCCAATTGCTGAAGTCTTCAATCACCCTAGAGCATACCATGGATTTCAAGTTGTTGGCATGCGAGAAATCAGCTTACACTCTTGATGGCTGTCTTGGACCTCCTATCTCAAAAGAAGTCCCTTAGCTACCGGATGGACCTATAGATGTCTTGAATGCCATCTGTTTCATTTTTCTTCAAAATTGAATGTTTGTTTTGAAGTGTAAACCCCGCCTATTTGTTTGCCATGAGCTGGTCTTGTAATTCGTGGTCTGGATTGGTATTTAACCTGATCAAGAAACAGGTTTCATTTACCTGGCCCTAATTGACACTCCCCTCTATGGTAGGTTTGGATTTTCATCCGGATTGATAAATGGGTTTGGTCAGGCTGGAAATTTGTTGTTACCTTTACCAAATCAATACTCCTACCACCATAGATGGGTCTAGTGTATTTTCTTTAGATTCAAGTTGTGTAGTTGTGGTTAACTTTTCACTTCATCCTGTGGTTGGGTTTAAATTTGATCCTCAACCTAGCTGACTGTCATTATTTATTTATTTACAGGCACTGGATTCTCCCCGTCTGAATTGCATAGACATGCTCTACTTTGACTTGTTTGGTTGGTAGAGCAGGTGAAAAAACTTCTTGTGCCTCTCCTCATGCTTCCAAGTTCCAAATCAGTGCAGCTATGTATCAAATTGGGGTAGCTCAGGGAGGATCAGTTGCATTCACAATTGGCAGCAAACCGAAATCCCGACCAATACCCAGTCAGCTCAATGCAAGGGCTAACTTGGGCCTAAAAAAACACTGTGCAAAGTGGTAACAACTCACACTTGTCATAAAATAGTTGTCCGCAGACATCTCTCCTCACAATTGGAGGTCTCAAGGTCAAAACAAGACTTAGTCCAGTGATTCAAATCCATGGATAGGTTGGGCTGATTTCTTCTCTTTGGCATCTACTCTGACCACTTGACTTGAGATCTAAGCCAGAGCACCAATCTTGCCTAGCAAAAGGGGAAAATGTTCAACCCCCTAAAAGATTCCTGGTTTTTTGTTAGATTTCTGGTTTAGTTGAAAACTGGTGTCAAAGTGGGAAAAAAACACTGGTTTGATGCCCAGTCTGGTCTTAAAAAACTATGATTGATGGCCCTTGTCTGGTTGGAGGCTTGGAGCACACTAAGCCCTGCATTAGCCATGGTAAAAAAGGCTAAGCAACTATGCTGGCTCAGTCAAAATATGTAGCAGGTATGGGAGTTTAGATCCAAGCTCATCCTAAAACTACGTCTATGGACCAGGTCTCTGATTAAGTTCTACAATATTGCAACTCTGATATATCCAAAATGCCTTTCCTTCCCATCTTGGAGGAATGAAATCATCGATTCTGTTGAATCTTGGTCTATCCTGTAAGCTATCAACCCTCTTCTGTCCACAATCATAAACTAAGTGTGCTGCACCCACAGTTCTAGTGTACTACTCCCACAGTTCCTAATACTTACCGGTGAAGTATGCTGGCATCTTCTCACCATTACCAGACTCAATGCGATTTATCAGCTCAAGTAGAAAGGAAATGATATTACTAGTGAATTTGCAAGAAGTATTTTTACTTTGCTCTGCCTCGAAGTTTAGAAATTACTTGGAACAGCCTTATTTTTTTAAGTTTTATTATGTAATTCATACCATGCCCTTCATCAAGTTGAATTTTCCATCAGAAACATGTTTTCTGCATAGTGAATTTAATTTGGATTTTGCCCAACAGTTCTTTTTATTTATTTTTTTTTTTTTTTTGGGGGGGTGGGGGAAGGGGGGAATGCAAAAGCATTGAAAACAAGGTAGTTGCTAGTAATTTCCAAACTTTGAGGTGGCAGGAGATAAAGTCCTCTCTACAAACAACAATGACAGACAACAGTAGCAGCCACAACAGCAACAAAACAACCACAGCAGCAACAACAATTGCAACTACAGCAGAAACTGTAGCAACATTTTGAACCATACGGCTGCCATCACATCATACTAACAAGATTGATAAGAATTTGGATTAGCAGAAAAAACTATCAAGACAATTAGGCTACCTTTGGTTGTTCAAATAAATGTAGTTTTTGATGGATAACACCGAAAGAAGTGAGTTTTCCATTGAAATTTTAACGCAGGGCTCACTTTTTCCTGTGTTTTCCATGGACAAATTCATGTTTCTGGACCATCAAAGGTAGCCTCAGGTAACAAAGAAGAATTGTGGTGGAAAATCAATAATGTGTTTATAAATGAAATGGGCTCTCTACTTACAGAGCTCTGTGTTACAGGGAAGGTGTTCTTTCCAACAAGGTCACAACTATAGCTGCTTCTGCAACAATGGGAAGAATGAACTCCTAATGTGTTTTTATATTCTTTTCAGTTAATACTATTACTCCATCCAACTTGCCTGAAAGCAATAGACCAAAGGGCATTCACTGAGTGCTCTATCTCTGTCTGTCTCTCTCTGTTGCTTGCAAGATTACCGGACAGCAAAGGTTACGACGGTGACGTGAAATTTGTTTTCTGGTCTGTTTAGTGGTGGGCACTAAATATGGATGATGTTGATGTAATGCAAAGCAACCCTGTAGCAAATTTTGGCCTCTTCTTAAGTTGTTCTTTGTTCTTAATAGAAAGAAGTAACAGTTTTGATGGATCTAAGTAAGTCAATCGGGTCTTCTTTGTTTCTAAGCCCCTACCCACCCCTCTCCCCTCTACCCCTACCCCTACTCCCATCCCCCACACCCCAAAAAAAAAATTTAGGATGTGGCTTGGGTTTAATTGTACTTGACTTGAACTTTGACTCTTTAGTGAACTCCCCCTCCCAAAAAAATGGTCATGTAACAATTCTGGTGGGGCTAAAATTTTGGGTATAAGAAGATCTTAAGACCCCATTTGGATGCAATGAAAATTAAGGGAAATGGAATTTTCAAACTTCAAAAGAAACTTTTGTAAGAATCATCCCACTGGATTATATTACCAACTCCAAATCATTCTATAAAATTACATCTAAAAAAAATCATTATCAAATATTATAAGAAATTTAAGTAATTTATACAATCATGTTGAATAATGATTACTACAGTTTTTTAGGTTTGAAAATTTTACTTCCCTCTCTTTTCTTTAATATTCCTTGATCAAAGCTAGGACTTCAGTCTCAACTAAATCAAGTTTTTAGGTGATAAAACAAAACAATGAAAAATCAAGTACTATTGTAAACGGATCGGATTCCATGTAATCGGATTTGGATATTTCCGTTGAATACGATACTCTAACGGATTCGATGGATTTGGATCGGATCAATTTGGATTTTAATATTCCTTGCAATCAAATGGATACAATTCACTCAATCCATAGTTTTGATTGATCTTTTCCATATTCTAAATCTCGTTGAATCTTCAAAACCCCCGTTATTTATTTAATTTTTTAGGTGACAAAACAAACAATGAAAGAATCAAAGAGTACCATGAGATGTATAGACATACATGGCAAAGTATGCTTCTATATAG
The DNA here is from genome assembly GCF_018873765.1 of Telopea speciosissima. NCBI lineage: Eukaryota > Viridiplantae > Streptophyta > Magnoliopsida > Proteales > Proteaceae > Telopea > Telopea speciosissima. The sequence continues at coordinate 79,428,094 of NC_057917.1, forward strand.
AAAGATTTATTGAATCTTGATTTGACATTTTGCCAATCCACATCATTTTCAAATCACTGTTCCACGTGGCACAAAGCACAGGATGTGTGTTGGAATATTACGTATAGGGGATTGTGAACCTTTGGATGACACAGTGAATGTTCCAACCTGGTGGAGGAAAACTTGTACACCCTGACTGCTTCCAGTCACTTCCCTACTGCCGAAGGCGAAGCCTCCTAGACTGCTAAGATTTTTTCTTATCAAACTGCATAATTGTGGAGAAAGCTAGAGCCATGAAGAAGACACGAGAGAATAGAGTTAGGAGGTGATGACGGATTATCTAAAACTGTTAAACTAACGCCAAAGTTGAACCTTCAAAATTTTTAGATTGTAGAACTTTAGTTCTTCATTACCTTTTTTGAATGTCCACTTTACTAATTGGGTAATTTTACATTTTGCGTTGATTACAACAATTAACTCTTAAAAAGGAGAATGCTACTTCAAATGCTTTGACGGTTCCACTTTAAAACTTTTTTGCTATTTCAAAGGGGACAGTAATTACGGGTTAGAGGAAGTAATGCTATGTTTTGCTAAGTAATTTGGGGTAAACAAGTTCAAAATCACCTTTTACCAGTGACAATTTAGGAAATTAATGAATGTGTTCCAAAGTTCAAACAGGTAATATTTCTCTTCATCTTAAAGCACAAAAGGTTGTACTCCATTTGGGGAGAAGTACAGCACCTGAAAACCAAAATCAAGAACACAAGATTGAAGGAGGATGAGGGTTTTCTAAATTTATTATAGGGAAAGAGAACGCTATCTGGTCACATGCGGTACGTGGCCCTGCGTCCAGACACAAGGTTGTGTGAAAAGCCCACCGTGTCCTCAGGGATTTCTGCCTTTTCATGGGGACGCAACAGTCATTTTGTGTGAAATGTCTGAGCGTAGGGACTGCACGCTGCATGCGACCAGGTACCGTTCTTTCTCCCTTTATTATAATACCCTCATAATTAAAACTTTTTATATGTTCATTGGGAAAGAGAACGCTACTTGATCATGTGACCCGTATGCCAATACGGGGACCAATGGGAATGCACGCCCAAACATCCAATATGGTGGACGAGGTGGTCACTTCGCCATCCATGCATGTGTCTGTGTGTAGGGTGTGCTACCAAGCAACCTTCTTTTTCCATGTTTGCTTAAAGTACATATGGTGTGACCACCAATAATTATGTTAAGCTATATAACCTCTCTTATTAGCTCTCCACATAATGCATTGGGTTTCTAAATCGAATTGAATAATACGTAATTTTTCTTTAATTACAATGAATTAAAGTAGAGATGCGATAATAAAAGGGAAATAGTTCCGTAAGCGCACGGGAGAGGGTTTTCTCTTTCTCCCTCTTAAAAGGGAAAAAAATCTCTGTCCAGGAGTGTGGCCTATGCCAGCACTCCCATGAATCTATCTCTTTCTTCTTTATGTGAAAAGACACCTCTGTCTCCTTATTTTAAAGAGGAGAGAGATAGACACATGGGAGTGCTGGTGTAGGCCAGACTCCCGGACAGAAAACTACTTCCCATACCTCTTTATTCCCTATGTATGAAACTGTTTTGTTGCTTGTCATTAGTGCGTTCTCTATACCACTTGCTCAGAAAACTCTCTCACTAAAAAAACTCTACACAATTGGATTTTATCCAAATTTGTTTCCTTCATTAGAACATTTATTTAGCTTTGCTAAGTATTGATATGGATTTTGATGGACGTTTTGGAAGAAAAGTAATTAGATACAAATTTGAAAATTGATACAAAAAAAAAAAAGGTCACTAAACATATTTCAATTGGAACCTTTTTTCCCCTAATACTTTGGCAGTCTTGACTCTTGACATCCTTTTCTTTAACTGTGTCAGTAAAGTATACCTTCTGACCAGGACTTTTTCATCTCTTACTCTCTGCTACAAAGACCCCAATGTTGGGGCCCCCACTAATCTCCCATTTCATTATTCACCCCCTCCTCAATGACAAACACAATTATTTGAGTAAACAGAAGTTGTATTGCAATGACTATACCACAATGGTCTACTCATTGTTGCCAATAATGGTCTGTCGTACTCTCAAATTTGATGCATGCATAGATATAATCGTTCCTTATCTATCTATAAAGTTTAATCCAATCTAATAAAAAATATGATATATTGAATGCACGAGATTTCCACCACTGCAAGAATTGAAAAGGGTCATAATGTACATAGCCTTACCCCCGCTTTGCGGAGAGACTGTTTCCAAATATTTGAATATGGAGCAACTTTATTATTGCACCAAGGTCCACTAATAGCTATATATTTTTAAGGAACAAAAAAAAACAAAAAACATGAAAGTGATTAAGACGTTTAGGTATATATATCCCCAAAACAAAAAACACAAAAATAGATTGGGGTTTTTTCCCCTTCTAATAGATGTTGAATATATTAAGTAAGAAAAAATTTAGAGAAAACCCCTTTAACTTAGTTTTTGCCCAGAAAGTTACAGATTCCTCCAAAACAATAATAGCAAGAATAAAGTTTTTTTGACTGCCCCTTGCTCTCATGTGCCCTTGGAGACTTCAAACCCTAAAAGCAATGCCCTCATGAATGGCGTCTATCAACTTTTTCCAACAACTAACATACCTTTCACCACTCAAGATCCTTTTTTCATTAGGATTGCATATTGTTAAATATCATTTTTTCATCATCTTTGCCGAGCCTGATCTTCTTTTCTATAGACATGTTTTGCTAGAGAAGATAAGGAGGCTTGCCCTTTAATGTGAAAGTGGTATACTTCAAATCAAAGGGTCGAAGAATTGCACAAAACTTTCTTGGTAGGAAAAAAAAATGAGGAAGAGATTCCACATTGAATCAAATTTGGTTCATGAACCTAAGAAATCTTGAGAATTAATAGAGCAACAGGAAATATGAAAACAAGAAAGTGCTCACTCACATACCTTTCCCCACAAATGGGTTCCTCTTTCATTTCTATTGGTATAGCTAAAATGAACTTAGAAAGTTTTTGTTTTAATCTTTTCTCGTCCTCATATGTAGGTTCTTTTGGAACCAATTACTAGTAGGCAGCTGTATTTCTAGGCAAGTCGATCTGAATAGAGGGTTATCCAAACGGGCCTTGTTTAATTTAAATTGTTACTTGGCACGACAGATAAGGCTGTAATTTTGTATATAAGCGGATTCTAGCGTTTTCTATTTACATCTAAAGTTATATCTCAGTTAGAGTTGGTCAAGTGACAAAATCAAGATTGAGAAATGAATGACTATGAACTATGGAGAGGGTGTATGCTAACAAATAAACATATACACGATGGAGTATTTCATTAAAGGGTAAATTATACGTGACTCCCTGGTTTTTTAAAATACTCATCCGTCACTCTCTACAGTAATGGTGTTAGTCTGTTGTTAGTTATTAGTATGAAAGGACTATTTTACCCTTATAGTAAAACATTAGAATTAAATTTACAATATTACCCTTCAAATCTATGTTTGGATGGTAAGGATAGTTTAGGGATTTAAATTTATTTAACTAGCTGACATCATCACTTAACAGCATAAAACTATCGGTAGAGACTAATTTGTCATATTGGGGTCTAATACAAGGGGTGATTTGAGTTTCATTTGAAAACCAAGGGGTGACGTATAATTTACCCATAATTAAATTTGATACTTGATCAATTAAGACCATTCCTTAGATCTTCAACAATTGAAATCGCAGTATCATCTCTCCACTTACCCAAAAAAAAAAAAAAACTAGATTCATCTAGCAAACATTTGTCATGTGTGGATTCACATATGGAGGACCTCCAACCTTATTTTCCAAAAAAAAAAAAAAAAACCTATTTAATTCTAAATGTGTACAAAAAATAAAATTTAAATTTAAAATGAAATTAATAAATTGCAAAAATAGCACTACATCCCTTAAGAATAAAATAATATTATTGTAATTTATGGTTCCTAAAATAAATCTTGTTTTAACCTCATTCATGCTTATCTCAACCTACAATTTAACCAAAATGAGATGGAAATGGGGTCAACTATTAAATTAATTCACTTGAACCTATTGAACTTATGCCCGTGGTGGAAAAAAATGTAATTACTTTATGCACAACATGCCACAAAGTTTTGAAACCATAATCGAAATTTGTATTTTTAATTAGGGGGAAGTTTTCATACACGGTTGTGTAAGCATGCACGGTCGTCCCCTCACAAAAAGTTGGACAAGTCACAAACCCCACCCATTAATTAATGCCTTGAAACTCTTACCCCCTCACATACACGGTTTATATAGCCGTATATGAAAACTTTCTCCTTTTAATTTTTAGAGAAATTTTAATGTTAAGAATTAAAGACATTTAAAAAATAAAAAATAAAAAAAAATAAAAATAGGATTTCCTACAATACTACAACCGTGTAAGAAGAAATTTGAATACTACAACCAATGAGCTAATAAATCGAAGGAAAATTAGTCCCCACTGTTAGTTTTATGCTGTTAGGGACTAATTTGTCAATGAACACATCAACTAAATTTTTTTTCCCCCATTTCCTTAGCTTTCATGATTGAAAAAATTCATTATGATTATATAATAAGTGGGAAACACAAATCCAAAAGTTTCATAATCTTGCCCCAATATTCCAATGCTTCTGAGACGCTGCGAACCCTCGCAAGATGGTCGTGCTTTGTTTGTATCTCAGAATACTTTCTTTCCACCAATTGATAGTCTCCTTCTAGCCCGCCCCCCTCCCACACGTGTGGGTCCCATGTATCCCTTTTCTTTTGCCCCATGTGTGTCCTTGTTTTGTATCTTCGGCTCCATTTGTTTGCAAGGGGAATTAAAAGGAAGGGAAGAGAAGTGAAATTTTAATATTTAAAAAAAGAACTTTTTTAATCATTACCCCATGTGACAATATGTCTAACTTCAAATAATTTCATATTTGGTTATTAAATTTCACTTTACTTAAAAAAAAGAAAATTTTAAAACCTTAAAAAGAGTCCGACCAAGGAACAACCTTTTGTGCTTATATAATGGTTGTCCAGTCTTTGCTCTGATTCTATAGACAATAAATGGAGACCCAATTATGGTGAATCAACAGAGCCCAAAAGGTGATGTTGATGATATATTACTTGACCCGGGGCTTATGACAAAGGCTATGGATCTTTATCAAGACCATTTTGCTGGAAGTTTCACAGTGGGAAATAGCAGGGAATATGACTCTAGGGTTGTCAATTAATCGGTTTGGTCTGATTTCAGTTGGACTGAATTAGTTTCGATTTGGTTTGGGTCAAATTAAATTCGGCCCGTTAAGCAAAAGTCCGGTTTCGGGATTTTATCATTTTTTTTCAGTTTTTATTGGTTTCGATTTGGTTTCAGTGTGTTTTTTATTTCGTTAATAAGGCTGGTAAAAAATTAAAAATTCAGCTTGAAACCAAACCGATAAGAATTTGGTTCAATTTCTATCGATTCCTTTTGGTCAGTTCGACAGACTCTGGCTGGAATTTGACATCCCTAGGGTATGCTATATTTTGCGTCAAGAATGGCAACCTCCCCAAGCCAAGACATCCAGCTTCGTCGATAAAACCAAAACCCTATCCTATGCAGAGTGACCAAGGGATTTCGAAAAGTAAACATGTGGATGGGTGATGCGGATTTAGTTTATTTTGTTGCCACAGGAAGAACAGAAAGGAGATGGTGGTGTAAAACCTAACACACTACAGAGAAGAATGGAAATTGCAAACACAACCACACAATGCGCACAAAGATTTACGTGGTTCAACAAGGTTGCTTACGTCCACGGTGAGATGAGATCTGTTTCACTCTCAATGGAAAATAGGGTTACAATCGCTCGTTCCTTTACATCTCTCTTAGATTTTCAATACAGAAAAAGAATTCTCGCTACAAAATTATAGCGAAACCCCATATAAGAAATTTACTGAAATACCCATATAATCCTTAAAAAAATTTCCTCGGGGATCTATTTAAGTGTTATTTTTGGATGTTTTATCTCTAATGACAATTCTGGTTGAAAGCTGGAGAAGCGGATGGTGGGAAAGACCAGCTGGGATCTCCCAAGGAGGAGACAACTCCATCCCTTATTCCAAGCACCCATGTGGTTAGAATCTATGAAAAGGGGTGTACCAGTCCATGCCTTGAATGTAAACCAATGCTTTGAAGCTAATGGAGCAATCAATGTTGGTCGATGGGTAATAGAGTGTGTACTATATTATCCTAATTGGCTAAGTTGTAATGGATATGAGATAATTGCAGAAAGTTGTGATAAATTGATGGGTTTTGCTGTTGTGATGTCAATCTCAAAACATCACTAAACACTCTTTGAAATATGAAAAAGAATTCCAAAGATGACCATTCTATGTCGGCGGCTAAAGAATTGCAGGATTTAAATCAATCAAATTTTAAAGGATTTCGTTCATGGTTGCATTGGTTGTCTATATTGTCATGATTTTGTCAAAGACATGTCTGGTCTTTATATAAATGGATTTGGAAAGTTTTTTATACCATTAATAGTTGACATGATACCATTAATGGTTGACATGTGGCAGTTCGGTTTGCAGTGAAGTACTCCCAGAACTTTCTTTCCAAAATCCAAAGAAAGTTTGTAATTTGACTGGTGACTTTTGGGTAATTGGGTGAAGTAGAAAATTCTGAAAAAAATAAAAATAACAGTGGATTGTTTGAAAATGTAATAGTAAGTAAAACAGAAGTTTTTTTTTTTTGTTTGGTTGGGAGAGGTTCCAGGGTTTGAAACATGAAATTAGGATTTGGATTGGCTTGGATTAGGGTTTTTTCATATAAGAATTTGGCAAGCCAGATCCACCAGAATTGAGATCGGCATCAATAGATTTCGATTCAGATTGGCCGATCTGATCCCAATTCTTTTTTTCTTTTTTTTTTTTTGGGGTGGGGGAAAGGGGTGTGGGGAGTGTGGGATGGGAACTGAGAAGTATCTTTAGCTGCCCTGCCCTACCTGGTTATCTGTCTTTAAAATTGATGAACCACATCCATTTTATGTCCTCTAGTCAACACTTGAGATACACAGAGGACAAAAATTGATATTATGCAATGACTGTAAACTACACCATTTATTTCACTGACATGTACAAAACCTCTCTTTCCCCCCTGATAAAACCTATGAACACAATCACTCTCTCTCTCTCTCTCTCTCCCCCCCCCCCCCACTTCTTATACATATCTTTTTTTTTTACAACAGTAAAACCTATGAACACACTCTCTCCCCCCCCCCTCTTATGCATATCTTTTTTTTTACAACAGTAAAACCTATACATGAACACTAAAAGCCCCCATTCCCATTACTAACAAGGATTTAAATTGAAAACCAAACCCAAAGTGTATCCGCTCTAACTCGTAGTGTTGTAAAACTTGAGAAATACTACCACTACAAATAGTAGTCGAGGAACAACCATAACCAGAACAACCACAACAGTGCCCCTCAAGAGTAGAATGCAAGTTGCAAACCCAATAGCATAGGTTATTGAGCATAAAGTAACACACATGGTGAACCTAACAATAATAATCAAAGCTCGAATGTTTGGGCGTAAACGTGAGTAAGAAAAGACCTACTCCAAAAATAAATGATGCATATGTTAACCATGTGTAGACCTTGAAGAGGATCTTATGTGGAAGAGTTGCCATCTCATTTCCAGGGAAGCCAGCTAGTACACCAATAATCCCTCCAGCTGATAATGGAATCACCCAACATGTAACTTTAAGCTCAAAATTTAACTCTGGAATTTGACCTACATCCTCTACTGATGAAGTTGCTAGTTGTGTAGGTGATGAAGAAATCAGTTCTGAGATGTTAGGTATAACTGTAGGTGTGCTTTCCTGTCATTCACATTGAAAAAACAAAGACTCTTCTCTGAGTAAGTTAATAGAAGGTCTACTTGTTAAAGAATATAGCAGACTATGTATAGGAATGCATGGAAATATGTGGATACAATATTTAAAGGATGGATTCTTATTGATTAAAACTAGAAGAAAATTTCTTGTTCTTCCCCATACTTGGTTCTTTATCCCTCTCATAAAGAATAATGAAGCCAACCCCATGGAAAAAAATATAATGAAGTTGATTTGGTCAGGATTTAGAGAAATTTTATAAAGTGTTTGCATTTTTGGGTTCAACTTTTTTCTTTTCTTAATTGGTTGGATTTTTCGTGAGATTATCCTCCAAGAAGTAAGTGTAATTTTTAATGTTGGATTCTAGAGAGTATTTTTTTCCCATTAGTGGTTTTTGGTTTTCAACCAACCCCTCATAAGTTTTAGTAGTTCCCCAGTTCAATTCTAAATTCTTAAGGATCTAAAGTTTTTTTTCCTTAGTCAACTAGATTTATTCTGTTAGGGACAACTAAATCAAACTTTACAATGGAACACATACTTGCGGGTTCTCGTAAGGTTATAAATAGGAAATATATCTCTGTTTGGCACTGCAGTTTGAGTTACCAGAGAAATAGCGGATACCTTTAGGTTTCAAAAGTGTGAACGAAAAATCTTCCTCTTATTCAATCGATTCAAATCAGAGCTGAATCAGAATCAATGGATCCTGATCCAATGCCCAATTAAAGAGGGTCATAATGTACGCAGCCTTACCCCTGCTTTTGCAGAGAGGCTGTTTCCAGACTTGAACCCATGACCACTTGGTCACAATGGAGCACCCTCTAACACCCAATTCTGAGTTTCAAAACCTTGCTTGATATTGCCTTTGGTGGTTGAGTGACATATTCTTGTGTTCATTTGTGATTTCCATGCTTTAATCAGTTTTTTCTATAATACGTTGTAGTGTCCTCAATTCCAAAATCACAGGATTTTAGACAACAACTAGCCATAAAGCTGAATACTATAATTTGGATTAGCATGAACTCCAAGGTTTGATGACTTGTTCAATGGTATTGAAATAGAAAAAAGCCTGATTGAAAGACAATCTTAGTCTATTGTTGAAGATTCAAACTTTGTTTACCCTCATTGGATTCACAGAAAATTACAGTTTGAGTTTGTTTTTCACCTGATTAATGTGGAATATATGATGAGTAGGAGCATTTCAGGATTTCATGTAAAAGACATTTCAAGCAACCTTTGATGATTTGAAGAAATCCAATCCTAATTGGATATAGCTTCCGTGAGGAAGGGAAAAAGTGCTATATTAAATGACAAGGGAGGGGTTTTTCTTTTAGGCAGAACACAGTTTTTAATTTTTCTCTGTGGCCATCGGTACTGCCATTGTAATTTTTCCCTTTTTGATTAGTCAAATCTTTTTTATATGCAAACCTTGGTAAAAAAAAAAAAATTTAACCGACTTTTCCTCCACCCACAGTCAAGGGAGAATCCCTTGACCAATGAGTTTGGATGGTGTCCATAGGGTATAGGGGAATAGTGGGGGTATTATCAACTATTCGTAAATAGGGAGCAGATATTTATGGCCATTTATGGATGTACAGTTGGGTGCAGGAAAAATTTCTCCAAAAATTTTCTTTGTGCATGATGTTTTATTTCTTTCATTTTTTTTTTTTTTCTTTCATATTGTGTGGAGGAGCATGAGCCTCCAATTTGTATAAGAATGAGAATAACAATTTAGATAGTAAAATGAAACTCATTTACCTCTGATATCAATTCTCCGTAGATTCTATGATGTGTGCTAGTTCCAGATTCTGGGCTGTCACTTTGTACCTGATGAAGTAGAGAGACAATGTCTGGAATTTTTACTTCAATTTGTCTTTTGTTTGCAAAGTTTTCATGGATCTGCACCTGCTCAAAGATTAATTTCATACTTTTTTTTATCAATTCCTCATACTCAAGTGCACTACCCAATAGACCCACACAAAAACAAGTATAAAATTTTTTCAAAGAACCCATACAAGACAATTGCTTCTCTCCATTACCTTAGGGTTTAATTCCAATGGACTACAAGTAACAGATATTTGATCTAAAATATCCATTCTGAGTTGTGTACTTGGAGAAACCTCATTATTAGCTTCTAGCCTCTGATAAAAAAAAAATCAAATAAATTCTTCTATTAATTTCAAATAAATTACAATGAAATTATCTCACATCAATATGATTAAGCTAGAAAGTGCTAATACCATTACCTCCACATTATGTACATCTAGTTTCCTGACATTCAGGAATGAGGAAACTGCGGCTATAACAAAGATGGCTAAAACAATAAGCATTGTCTTAGCTATAGTTGATGAGCTGCAAAAATTGGGCAGCATATGTTACTGAAAGGGAAACTGAAATGCCTGTGAAAGAATTAGTATTCCTCTTTTTGTTTTAGGCTGCATTTTGATAAATGGACTTGAGGGCTTAGATCTTAATATATGCTCCCAAATCAAAATCACTTAACTGCACAAAATTGTTAAAATGCCCTTGATACATCGGCAATAAGATTGGGGTAGAGCCGTAGAGCATGGATCCAATCAAGACTATACTAAATGAGGAAGAGTTCTTTAAGATGCTGGACACTATTTCTTTGGTTTTATTTCTATTGAGGAGACTTCATCTGGTTGGAAGGGAAATGAAATTAAAACAGTAACAAAATACCCATCCAGAAAGAATAAAAAAAAAAACAGGAACAAAATAAAAAATTTATGATTGCTTAACCAAGACAGATTTTTTTTAATTTAGTAATTAAATTTTGGTTAGGGGGTAGCAGAAGAACTGTTTTGCCTGCTTTATATCTGCCACATGGAAGTTCACCAGGCAGCCAAATCTAGTGTCAAGATCTACCTACAAAACTTCAGCTCAGTCCAAATTATACAAGGTCAAATAATGGTTAAAAAGTCAAAGATAAGAGCCAAAACCATGGACCATTGAAAATATACAGTAACAATCCAGTACAAGTAGGTCATACGATTGAGTTTAACTACCAAATTTGACCTTTAGCTAATCCAAGGTGGACCAATTGAACCATTCCTTCCCTTCTTAATTTCTTGCATGCTAGAGATCAAAACCTACTTGAACAGTCAACTCAAGCTGAAGCTTGGAGTTCTGACCCATGGTTTGATTTCAAATGAGTAATCTATAGCTCTATAAATAAGGGTATTTATCAGTTCAATTCTGGCTAAACGATTTGATTTTGGGTTCAGTTCATGCTAAAATAGGTATAAACCAAAACTAACCGAATACTATTTGGTTCCAGTTTTCCTAATCGAAACTGAATGCCATTCGATTTTGGTTTCGGTTATCCGGATTGAATCCAGTTTCATAAGTTCTGTAACAGCATTAAGGAAGATACAATTTACAAATTATGGAGATGCTTTATTGAAGAAGCACTAGAGTGAAGCAAGTGCAATTATGGGGAAGATTCTACCTTCCCCCAATAATTCCCATCCACCAAGAGAAAGGCAAGCAAAACAGGAGAAGGGGGGGGGGGGGGAGGGGGAAACCTCAATCCTTGAAAACCCAAATTAATCAATTTCTTAACAGACACAAGACCCCGAAAACCGACATTTCTACTGAAGTATTAGTGTAGATGCACTGGAGTCAAGCCATGGTATTGGTGTAGATGGAATTTTATATTTCTCTGCTTCCCTATCATAGAGGAGCTGGAATGGACCACTTCTGAAGGTCTTACTTTGTATATGGACCTTTAATTGGTAATACCATGACTTGAAAACTGAATTATTTCATGTTCAGACCTAGCTTTCAAAACTAAAATCTTGAAATTTGAAATCTAGAATGCAAATTGAATTATTTCAACTTTAAACCTTGCTTCACTGTACAAGGTTTCAAGCAGTATTTTAAGAACCGTCCGCCCCAACACACAGAAAGACCCAAACTTAAAACGACCTTTCCCATTTCATGGTGTACAAAGACTACCTGATTTCAAATGGGCAGGAAGATTCAATCTAGAGCAGCAGAGCTTTAGTCTTCAGAAGTGAAGAAAACCACTTAACTCGAGTAAGCTCCCCGTGTAGATACCTGCATCACACAGTCCATGAAAACTAAGAAAATGCTGCAAGTAAAGAAATGAAAATCATATGAGAACTAAAATGCCTCTTAATCAATTTCAAACTACCAAAAATCCACTATGATTCTCAAAAGGCCTTCCACAGGTTTTGAATTCCCCTCCATCAACTAATTCCTATCTTAATAATAACTATGAAAAACTGGAATCTTTAAGCCCCTCTCCGACTCCAGTGAGATCGATGTCTGCATTTCTGCTATCTTCAAAAACAGAGAGAGAGAGAGAGAGAGAGTTTAAAGAGTGTCTTAAGTCTACTGGACTGATTTCTGATGCTGTTAAGCTTTACATTTTATTGTAAAGCTTTTTCATGAAAATGATATTTTACATTAAAGTGTGTGCACGGGAATCGACCATGAGGGTTGTGGTGGTCATTTCGCACGCCCATGTATCTGGCCGTAAAAACACGCTCCCAAATAGTGAACATGTGTCCTAAATAAAATTATAAATTATTCATCATCTCCATCAAGCAAGAATGGTCCCCCTGTCTGTTTTATTTGTCCCAATTTTTGTGTACATTCCAAACTAGGAAATGAACTTTTATTGACTTTCCTATTTAGTGCTTTGCATTTTATAATAAAAAAGTGAAGGAAAATGTAGTATAATAATAAAAAAGAAAGGGTTCTTTTGTGTGTCACTACCCTTAGGGAAGTATAACGTTTTACTATTTGCCACTTGAGAGTACATGACTACATGGGTTACTCCATTTGATAGATGACTCCAATACATCTCAATGGCCGAATTTTGGTCCAAAGTAAATAAGGAAAATTGCTCAAACTCTGATTCAAAGTTTTAGTAATATATTACAAAAAGGAAAAAGAATTCTATGCTAGCACTCCCATGAATCTATATCTATCCTTCCCATATGAAAAGATACCTCCGCCCCCTTGTTTTGACGAGGAGAGATAAATACATATGCCACACTCCTGAACAGAAAACCACATCCCATTACAAAAATCTATCAAATAGAAATGAATATAAAATAAAAAATGACATCTTTTGTAATTTTAGCTATTTTGCCCAACCGATCTGATTCCAGTCTTTGAAATAGTGATTGGATAACAGTCCCCCCTCCCTCTCTCTCTCTCAATATGCTGAGATTTTTTTATTGATCAGTGAAGCGTGCACACACAGTGAAAAATAAAAGTAAAATAATTTTACCTTTTTCTGCAACATTGGACCAAGGAAATATCATCTCGTTCAGCATGGTACAACAAGGACTACTGAAATTAATCTCCATTTTAAAGTAGTTTTCATGGTAAAGAGGACCCCATTGAAAGATAAAATTTTGGGGCATTGTTCCAAGTCCATGTGTCTAGGCGCACCCTACGTTGTGGCTCAGAGAATATTTTCCCTAAAATTTTACATTGCATTTGATTGCGTAAATCAGTGAGTATTACATCTACAGATTTATGAAAGTCAAATTTTTTCATGTTCGATAGGAAAAATGGATTTGCATCCGCAGATACACGAAATCTTGAGATGCATCATTTTAGTGTAAAAATTGGAATCTTGAGATTCCACCTCAATAGTAAAGCACAACTTAAGGGGCAGGTATAAAAGGTCTATGTATCTGTAGATTCAGAAATTATCGAGCAAAAAATTGATTGTTCTTGAGATTTAAAAATCTACCGTTTTCTCACTAGCTCTCGCTCTCTCTGCTCGAAGATCAAGCGTTCGAAGACTTGCAAGACTTGAAATCTACCTGAAGAGCAATCGTTCAAAGATTCTGGACAAGCAGAGCAAAAAATTTGCAGGTACTTCATCTCTCTCGCTCTCATTCTCTCTCTATCTCTGTGTCCGTCTCTCTCTGTCAGGCTTTCTCTCTCTCTTTCTCTCTCTCTTGCTCTCTCTCTCTCTCTCTCTCAGATTCGTTTTGGTTGGAATTTTTGCAGGATCTTCGTCCTACAACTTGCGGCCTTCAAATCGAGCTTGTGCCCTAAATCTACGATTTTGTTCTTGCCCTAAATCTCAAGCAAAACCCCCCTCAAACTTGCATCAAATTTTGTTCTTTTGTGCCCTAGATCTACGATGTTGTCTGTTGCTGCAATTGCAGGGTTTGGGTTGCAGAGATTTGTTTGTTTGGATGGTTTCTTTATTTTTTATTTTTGAGAGAGAGAGGTTGGTTTTCTTTTTGAAGTTTTGATGCTTTCTGTTTCCGATATACTTAACTAGGACCACTAATTAGATAGCTGCATGAATAGATTTGGTGCTTTTAATTTTGTGAGTTCATAAACTGCTGGTGGAAATAAAGAGTAGTTGTTAAACCTGGTCACTATTTTTTGAGGTTCCTTCTCATCATGAAAAACAAATTGCCAATACTACAGTGTGAAAGGAAGTCCATGATCTTATAGACAAGCTGGTTTTTTCTGGCAGTAGAGCTTACCCTACTTGCAAGGCTTGCTGCAAGTGAGCTAGTGTTTCGTCCGATGCTCTCAAACATAACAGTGTTTCCTAGATTTTGCTGCTACTGCTGCAGGATATCTTAGTGTGATTGAGGAATTCAGGTAGGGATCTATCAGAGATTGAGAGATTTGATATGAGTTCAAATTTTGGGATCTTAAGAGGGGGAGGGGTTGGAGGTTTTGTGAGATGGGGAGGGTTTTGGGGGTAAGAAATGAACAGTAGTGAGGTAGTGAAACTAGAGAAGAGGATGAGTGGGAAGAAGAATGGAAGTGAGGAAGATGGGGACGTCAAAATGGTGTGAAAGAATGGCTCCAGCAGTTTACATGCATAATCATTGGTGAGACTAGGAATTGGTGTAAGCTTGAATTATTTTTGCAATCTGTATTCTTCGTAGTAGAGCAAGATATTTGTTTGATTAGCTTTCCTGTCTCAAATATTCATCATGTGCATAGGTTTAATTTTCTAATTTTGAGAGCTCTACATATTCATGACGTACATTGTTCAGGTTCTAACTTTTATTGTTCAACCCATAGGCTTGGTCCCTGTAGGCATCTTGACAAAAAAAAAATGATAAAAGTGCAAGTGATGCATATTCATCATCCAAATGGGTTTATTTTATTAAGAATAAGTCTAGAGTTGGGTTACGTACATGTTGGGCCTTTAATCCCATGGGTTTCTAATGTAATAGGCTACTTTTATGGGCTTAAAATATGGGTATATAGGTTGTATACGGGATTAGCTCCCATGCTTAGTTTTCTTTCCATACTTCACTTTTTATTTGGTGTTTTAAATTGAACCGGTTTAACTAATGATTCAATTTAAGTGATTTTATTAGTTTTTCTTTTAGTTGTTTAGTTAGGCTGGATTAGGACGCTATTTTGAGTCTATTTCAGTTTCCTAGTCAGTTTAATTTGCCTAATAGGCTAGGGATAGGGTTAGGCCTTTCCTTTTTAGTGTCTAAGTCTAATTTTGAGTCTTTTATATAAGGTTGTAAGGGGGCTAAGTATTGGATACGAATTTGATTAATAAAAATTAGCTTTATGCTTGCTGCCATTGCTGCTGGTTTTTGTGAGTGTACATCCTTGTGGATCTCAAGGTGGAAGGGATTGGTGGATCTCCAATCGATTCCTTGCATCGTGAAGATCGGGAGGGCTGCTACTTATCTCCTTGCATCGTGAAGATTGGGAGACCCCATTGTTCATCTTCAAAGCTGCTGCCATTGAAGAGCTGCAACAAGTAAGAAATTCTGCAACTATTCTTCTTCCTTCTAGAAGATCACATGCAAGGTGATTTTCGTGAGAATTCTGCCCAACCAAATCTAACCATTAGAACCTGCTAAAAATTTGGTCAAGCCTTCCTCAAACCCTAAGAGAGACTCGATTCGAATTTCAGCACCATCCACCCAGCCGATTGTCTGAAATTACAGTTTTACCCCTCTCTCCTACTTCTACTAGGAAACCTCCATAACTTCGAATCTGTCCATCAGTTTCAAACCAAACTTCCAGCATACAACCCCCACACTTCTCCCTACACTCAACCCTAAACCCAACTCATAACTCGCAATTTATCCCCTCCATTCGTCCACTCTATTAAAACCCAAAACCTGCAACTCAATTCTGTCCAGAATTGCAGAATTTTAAAACCGTCTCAAATCCTATTATTTATATACCATAAAAGCGCCCTAGACCTGCATATTAAAGCCATATAAGACTCATTCCCAAACTCCCATCCTAAACCCTAGAATTAATCTAAATCCTAGTGTTGTTCATTCGAACCAGCAACCCCTTTTGCTATTGGTCCTGTTGTCTGGCTCCTAGTAGGTCTCCTACCTATCTAGGACTATATTAAATTAGTATCAAAGCTATGGCGGAGGAAAGCTCCAACCAAGCCTCGAAAGACCCACCTCCCTTCGTTTTCAAGACTCGAGTTCGTCTACCCAATGGGAGCACAATCATATTAATTGTTGATGAGAGGCGACGTAACAACATTATATCACAATCCGTGGTGGATATGTTGTCCTAGTCAGGAGAGATTTGCATAATGTCTGTAGGTCAAGTCTTTGTTGAATTTGGGTGTTCTTCATACCATGATGGTGCTTGGTGTCGACCGGTACCACATTCAGAGAGCTTTATTGCAGTAGGTAGTGATTGGTTAGACATGCGACAAGGTTGGATTGAACCTGAAAACAACTTGTGTGTCATACCTGATCGACACCGTCTGTACATTTGTTTTATTCTAAAAGGGTTACAACCAAAGGTGACCACATCGACTGTACAGCCACAAGGACTGTCGAACATGTCAACTTAAACGCAAGTGACATCGACTGTGTTTGAAGTTTCACCAATGGTGCATGCACCAACAGAAGATTCTACTAAAACAGTTTGTGTTGAAGAGATTCAAGAACCTATAGCTAAAGAAACTCAAGTAGACCAAGCTGCACCAGTAGTAGAGATCATGGTTGAGAAGCACAACCATCAAATTGATGGGGAGGTCCAAAACACGATGGTAGAAGAAACTACTAAAGAGGTCTACACTGAAGAGAGCAAGGTAGACAAGGCTGAGCACATGGAAGATGAAGTAGTGGTTGAGAATACTCCACAAGAAATCATCGACATCCAAGATACTGTTCTTGAAGAGGTCAAGCACTTAGAGTTTGTTATGCCACTATGGTTCTCTGAAGAGAAAGCTCCATGCCTTGAAGACTTTATTCCTAATATTCTTGCCACACCAGAGTTTTGTTTGGGAGTGGTCAAAGCTGCTACTCATAAGTTGTTTTCTCCTCATCACTGCAAAATTCGAGGACGAATTTTTTCAAGCTGGGGAGAATTGATGCAGATTCATCACCCAAATGGGCTTATTTTATTAAGAATAAGTCTAGAGTTGGGTTACATACATGTTGGGCCTTTGATCCCATGGGTTTGTAATGTTATAGGCTACTTTTATGGGCTTAAAATATGGGTAAATAGGTTGCATACGGGATTAGCTCCCATACTTAGTTTTATTTTCATACTTAACTTTTTATTTGGTGTTTTAAATTGAACCGGTTCAACTAATGGTTCAATTTAAGTGATTTTATTAGCTTTTTTTTTAGTTGTTTAGTTAGGCTGGATTAGGACTCTATTTTGAGTCTATTTCAGCTTCCTAGTCAGTTTAAGTTGCCTAATAGGTTAGGGATAGGGTTAGGCCTTTCCGTTTTAGTGTCTAAGTCTAATTTTGAGTTTTTTATATAAGATTGTAAGGGGGCCAAGTATTGGATACGAATTTGATTAATAAAAATTAGCTTTATGCTTGCTACCATTGCTGCTGCTCTTTATGAGTGTACATCTTTGTGGATCTCAAGGTGGAAGGGATTGGTGGATCTCAAATCGACTCCTTGCATCGTGAAGATCGGGAGGGCTGCTACTTATCTCCTTGCATCGTGAAGATTGGGAGACCCCATTGTTCATCTTCAAAGCTGCTGCCATTGAAGAGCTGCAATAAGTAAGAAATTCTGCAACTATTCTTCTTCCTTCTAGGTCACATACAAGGTGATTTTCGTGAGAATTCTGCCCAACCAAATCTAACTATTAGAACCTGCTAAAAATTTGATCAAGTCTTCCTCAACCCCTAAGAGAGACTCGATTCAAATTTCAGCACCATCCACCCAGCCGATTGTCTAAAATTATAGTTTTACCCCTCTTTCCTACTTCTACTAGGAAACCTCCATAACTTCGAATCTGTCCATCAGTTTCAAACCAAACTTCCAGCATACAACCCCCACACTTCTCCCTACACTCGATCCTAAACCCAGCTCATAACTCCCACTTTGTCCCCTCCATTCCTCCACTCCATTAAAACCCAAAACCTGCAACTCAATTCTGTCCAGAATTGCAGAATTTTAAAAACTTCCCAAATCCTATTATTTATATACCATAAAAGCACCCTAGACCTGCATATTAAAGCCATATAAGACTCATTCCCAAACTCCCATCCTAATCCTAGAATTAAACTAAATCCTAGTGTTGTCCATTCGAACCAACAACCCCTTTTGCTATTGATCCTGTTGTTTGGCTCCTAGTAGGACTCCTATCTATCTAGGACTACATTAGCAAGATTAAGAAGAAGGAAGTATGTGGAATGAATTTATAGAAAACAAAGAAAAGAAAAGGAAGACCTTTGCTGTGCAATTCATTCTGCAGATGCCAATGTGATTGTACTCATCATTGTCACCAAATAAAGTGAGCTCATTCAGGGACATTTATGCCATTGTAAATGATAGATTAATCAGTGGAGACCTAATGGTTCTGATCAGTTAATCAGATTTATTTTCAGCATTTAGACCTTTAGAATAGGGGAGATTGGGGGGGGGGGGAGTTCCTATACTCCTCCCTCCTTGCATCTTAGATTTAGCCTTAGAAATAAATGGTAGCTTAGGCTTGTGCTATGGTGTTTAAAACCCATCAACCTCTCATAATTATGTGCTTGTTCATATGCAATTGTATTGCTCATGAGAGATCCATTCTTAAATGGTTCTGCTGTAATTTTCAACTCTTTATTTCCTGTTGTAATAGTTTGATGCTTAAGAAACCATATGCATATCTAAGATCAATTCAGTGTATTGTTAAATTGAAATTGCTATCCATGTTGTAACTTGGGTGAATATAAACCATATTTAAAGTCAAAACTCTATGGAAGCATTGTTTATTGAACAGCCTTATGATTGGGTTGCAATTTTATTGAAAATTTGAATTTGCACGTATATGTGGAAGCATTATGTATCTGAAGTTAAAAATCCAGTTTGTGACACCCAATAAAAAATGGGTTCTGGCTCCTCTGTTGTTAATTTTACTGCTATCTCCAGTTAGGAGCTCTAGGACATGGCTCGTTGCCCTATCCTCTTTAAATGGCTGAGAGTCTGAGATTGAAAAACCCAATTCCTTTGATTTTGTTGGGAAGAGAAGCATTTGGGGATGGGGTTAAGTTGGCTGTGAAAAGAAGAATGAATGTTTTGTCTTTTTGAATGAGTGGAGTATGGGAAGAGAATGGGAAGAGGTAAGAAGGGGTTTTGGCTTTTTATTTTTTATCACTGCCATGTAGGTCTGTCTCTTTCCCTCTTTTCCCTTTTGGATTGCAAGGAAAGTAGATAAAACTATGTTGTATGATTGTTTCTTTTCCCAAATTTTGCACTTGAATTCTCCAATATGACCAATCTTTTTAATTTTAGATTCGTGAGCTGCTGAAAAAATAAAGATGGCCACTCTCTATATTGACTCTGTGACTCTGTATGATATATTCAACATTGGGCTTGTGAGATGAATATATATTTTTTTTCTTTCTTTCTTTGAGTTATGGATATATCTATTGTTCGGATATCTGTGTGATACTATCCTTTGGATTATCTTTATTGGTGGTAAGAATTAGTGCAGAATAGACAATTCCAATATAATCCCTTTTCTATAACAAATGAATATTGAACTTTTGTGCTCTTCCTGGGTTTGGGGGTAGTAAAACTGTTATTTTTTTACAGCTTCAAATCTTAACTGCAATTTAGAAACCCCATCGGGTTTTCTCTTCGAAGCAAGGTTTGTGGCAACATCTCATGGTTACTTGTAAATTCCAAACTCTACTTGATGGATCTTTAACTCAAATTGGTAGAGCACTTGGAATATGAGCATGACTCAAGCATCTTCCAAGGGATGGTGGTTCGAATCCACCAAGATCCTTTTTATTCAATTGGAACATGAGCATGTCTCAACTATAGTTGGCTTCAAAGGAGTGCAGGAAGGTTTTATAGAGGATTCAACAAGACAGATTGTAGTCTCAGCATATACAGTAGAAGAGCTGATCAGGAAAATGGAAGTAAGATGAAGACATTCTTTCTCTTCTTTCAAAAGTAAATATCATTATTTCATAGTGTGGCAAACAATATATATATAAATTTACGTTAGAGGTGGTTGTTAAATTATTGGATTCTGTAGAGAAGAAAAGTTGCAAGAAGTGGCAGGGAATGATTTGTTGCTGTTTTTTATTGCTATTTGCAGGAGTATGCACCACTTCATGACAAGGTTGTACCCAGAAAAAACTGGGAAGTAGACCTATTAGACTCTTGCTACTAGTGGGCACCCTTTATATTCCAAATTGAACTTACATATTTGAATACTGTTCAATTTACATTTTAATTTCTTCTCCATTACCGAATTGATACAAAAAGTGAATACTGTTCAAGTTATATTTTTAGTTCCTTCTCCATTACCAAATTGATACTAAAAGCCAATCTCTCTCTCTCTCTCTCACACACACACACACACACACACACACATTCTTGTGGACAATGTCTCTCAAGTTGCATGCATGTCTAACACTTGGGAGTACGGACATGGAAGGATAGGTAGGGTGAAAGAGAAAAGTTAGAAGAGATATTGGTGTTTCTTAGGGGTTTATCTTATTTTGAGTTTGTGGAATAAGCCTTTTCAATTTGGTTTCATTTTGTGGGTCGAAAGACTATGGCTGTCTCTTTCTTTATTTCAATAAATCCAGTGGTGGTTTTGAAGTTTTAGCCTTTCTAGCATTTCTTTAACTATCTAACAATCATCAACTTTTCTGCTACGTTTGTTCGAAGACTGGTTTTGATTCTGATTTACCTTTGATTTCAGACTAAAATTTTCTTAACTAGATTTTTGTCAGGTAAACATTTTTGTTTTCCACACTGCAGGATTTGCTTTTGATTCATAGACTCCTGAAGAACAATGGCAATGTTTGCGGTCCCAAGGAGGAAAGGGAGTTGAGAGTTCATGAAGATGTGGAGGAACTTGCCACTGATTTGGCGGACTATATAGCTGAATTATGTGAGATATCAATGAAGAAGAGGGGGTTCTTTGCCATCGCCTTATCTGGTGGTTCTCTCATCAACTTGATGGGGGTAAAAACACTTTCCCTTTCCACAGCTTCGTTGAGTGATTTCTTTTGGTGTTTCTTGGGCCACTAAATTTCATTCATTGCAAATTAATTCAAAAAAAGAATGGAGAATATAATTTGGTTTAATCTGTTGTGTTAATTCATTGACAACTTGATGGGTCTTTAGCTCAAATTGGTAGAGCACTTGGAACATGAGCATGTTTCCAGAGAATGGTGGTTCGAGTCCACCAAGGCCCTCTTTATTCAACTATTCATAGCATAGTCAGTCATGCAACTAATCCATACAAGAACCCAATTTTAATGGCATCTTTGAAATTTGACATATTTTTATACTTACTTTGGTTATGTTAATGAGATATTTTAATTTTATGCTAAGGTTGGTAAGTGAAAAGGATTTTACAAGTCTTTTTTTTTGTATAATTGACAAAGAAATGGCATTATTGTAATTAATATCAAATACGAAAGAACAAGTTTTACCAAACATCATTTTCGTTTTGAACGGCGTTCTTGAGACCGTTACCAAATGGTCATTTTCGGTCTCAAAACGTCGTTCTAGACCAAGAACACAAAAGAACGTTTCTAGTCAAGAACGGGCGTTCTTTGTTCAGACCGTTACCAAGCGCATCCTAGAACATTTTTAATTCCCTTTATTTTTCCATTTGAATTTATGATTTACTCGACCGATACTGGCATTTGGTCTTTGAGATCAAGAGTCAAGGTTTA